>NW_006781042.1:1026797-1047660 GCF_000442215.2 Lipotes vexillifer
AATGCCAGCAAGAGTCTCATTGCATGTTATTCATTCTGACTAGGTCCCCGTGCGCAGTCCTAAACCAATCGTTGTGCTTGATTGGCCAGGCCCATCATTGCCCAGCCCTGGTGTTCAGGGGTGGGGTCAACTCTACCTGCAGCGCAGGGACTTGGGTAGGGGAAGTGCCTCCCTAGAGGAAAATCAAGGTACAGTTGCCAGAAGAGGAAATGGTTTCTGGAGAGTGAAACAATGAATATCTATTATACCCACTTTTTTTTTTTTTTTTTAACAGAGAGAGAATAATTATGGGCCCGCCGCGGAGCACAGGCTCCGGATGCGTAGGCCCAGCGGCTGTGGCTCACGGACGCAGCCGCTCCACGGCATGTGGGATCCTCCCGGACCGGGGCACGAACCAGCGTCCCCTGCGTCGGCAGGCGGACTCTCAACCACTGCGCCACCAGGGAAGCCCCATTATACCCACATTTGCCCTGTACTTTTCCATATGTGTCTCGTGGGCATTATTCCACACTAGCCTCCTGGCTGTTCCTCAAATGCTTTTCCTTCTTCATGTCACTTAGGTCTTAAATGTTCCCTCTACTCAATGAAACCTTCCCCGAATACCCCATTTAAAAAAGTAATCTCCCTTTACTTCTCTTCTGTGATATTGTGATTTATAATAAGAAACATATATTTTCTCTTTGTCCTGTTTATGGCACAGAGCTCCTAAAACCCTCAAAATTTCCTAAGTGGTAAGAGCAGTAAAGATATCTTGAAATTCATGACAAACCCCTTTCAACCACATCAGAGTTTATGGTAATGAGATGAGTTTTGGAAAGCACCTAAGGATGGGGGCTGGTTGCCAGGGGAACCGACTGTGTTATTGGAGGGTTGGAACTTTCAGCCCCACTCCTGAGACCTCCAGGGAAATGAGAGCAGTTGGAGGTTGACTCAGTCACCAGTGGCCAATGATTTAATCAATCATGCCTATGTAATGAAGCCTCCATAAAAACCCAACAAGGACAGGGTTGGGGTTGGAGGGTGTTTCCAGAGAGTTTCTGGGTTGGTGAGCACGCGGTGATTTGGGGAGATGGTGTGCCCAGAGAGGACATAAAAACTCCACCCCGGGACTTCCCTGGTGGTCCAGTGGTTAAGAATCTGCCTTCCAATACAGGGAGTGCACGTTCAATCCCTGGTCAGGAAACTGAGATCCCACATGCCACACGGCACAGCCAAAAAAACAAAACCAAAAACAAAGCACCACATCTTGCCCTATGGCCTTCCTCCATCTGGTTCTTCCTGAATTATATCCTTTTATAGTAAACCGGTAATCTAGTAAGTAAAATGTTTCTCTGAGTTCTCTGAGCCACTCTAGCAAATTAATCAAACCCAGGGAGGCGGACGTGAGAACCTCAGACTCTATAGCTGGTGGGTCAGAAGCACAGGTGGCAACCCTGCCTTTCGATTGGCATTTGAAGTCCCATAGGACTGAGACTTGACCTGTGAGATCTGACACTGTCTCCAGGTAGATGGGGTCAGAACTGAGTTAAATTATGTGTAGGACACCCAGCTAGTGGTGAAGAATTCCGTGGTATTGTTGGAAAACCCACACCCTCTATTCCCCTTCCCTGCTTAATTTTTTCCTGAATACTATCATATTATTTTCCTCATTTATCTTACTCTTGGTCTCTCCCATTGGAATGTGATTCCATAGGGCAGGGATTTTTGTATGTTCTGGTCTCTGCTATACCCTCTGCGTCTAGGACTGTATCTGGCCCAGAGTAGGTACTCGATACATAATGCTTGGATAAATGAATGATTTTTCACAGCCATCCTGGGAAGTAGGTGGGATGAAGGTGATTCAAGGTAAGGACATTGAAACCTGAGAGAAGGCTCCCGTTGGCAAAAGATTAAAAAGAATTTTAAAAACTTTAATTGTGGGGCTTCCCTGGTGGCGCAGTGGTTGAGAGTCCGCCTGCCGATGCACGGGACACGGGTTCGTGCCCCGGTCTGGGGAGATCCCACATGCCGCGGAGCGGCTGGGCCCGTGAGCCATGGCCACTGAGCCTGCGCGTCCGGAGCCTGTGCGTCCGGAGCCTGTGCTCCGCAATGGGAGAGGCCACAGCAGTGAGAGGCCCGCGTATCGCAAAAAAAACAAAAAACAAACAAACAAAAAACTTTAATTGTGGAGTGCTAATGAGAAAACAGCAGAGGAGAACTTAGTGCATGACAGTGTGTTCCTACCAAATGAAGGTTAAATGATGCCTTGATGTGGTGGTTCAAATAGAGAAAGTAATAGGAGAATTGAGTCATCGCCTGGCACTTTGTGATACAGGTATCCTGAATGCGAAAAAAGCACCTGCTCTACCACAGTCAGAACTTACATCATGCTGGGAGTCGTAGTTTAATTTCAGCAAATAGCAACAGTCACATTTAAATTAATATGGCTTGTTTGAGTCTTACTGGTTTTATAGTTTCTGTTAAATACAATTTGTAAGCTTGTTTTGATTTTATCTCAATCATCAACCTTACGAAGTTTGTGCCTAGGACTTCCCTGGTGGTCCAGTGGTTAAGACTCTGTGCTTCCACTGCAGGGGCACGAGTTCCATCCCTGGTTGGGGAAGTTCTGCATGCGGTGTGATGTGGCCAAAAAGAAAAGAGCTTGTGCCTAGTTTTATGTTTGTGTACGTTTAAGGAACATTAAAACAAAAATTAAGTAGCTTTGTGAAAATTTGTATCCTTTATAAAGGAACTGAGTACTCCAGATTGAGAAACACTGTTTCCAAAGACTCAAACCCTCTGGTCATTGGAGATCTGAAGGAGGAGCCTAAGGAGGATATTCTTAGAACAGAGCTCAGAGCTCAAAGACCAGGTGGTGAGTCCAGCTCTCTCAATTTGCAGGTGAGGAGCTCATGTCTTCTGATACCCTCACCCCCTCCTGCGCCCAGTTAAGGACACCTGCTTCCAAAAAGCTATCCCTTTATTTCCATGGAGTGACCTTAGAAGGTCTCTAGGGTTGAGCTTCTGTGGAAGACCAGTGGGACCCAGTTGCTAAGCGGGGGAAGCTGGGGTTGATCAGACTCCCATGGAACTCACTCCCTTGCCACCTCCCAAGGGGGTGGAGGTTGGGGTATACTACTCACCAGGAATTTCCCAGCTGTGATTTGGGTGTCTTGCTGCAGTATTTGCTGGGAACTAGAGAGAGCTGGGGGAGAGCTCCCCGCTCTCCTTGGAGGGCTCAGGTTGGGCAGCCACCAGGCACGACTATCTCCTGCTCACAGAGTTGACCTCAGGGTGCCTATCTGAGGGGGAGATTTCTGAGGCTTCTGCTTGGATTGACCCCTGGACTTTGGGGGAGAGATATATGCAGAAAAGATGGAAAAGAGGGTACCAGAGAGGCCAGATGTTCCATCACCTGAGGTCTAAGACCTGAGAGCTGGGCAGAGCATGAGAACCAAAGAAAGTTTTCTGCCTGCTCCAGGCCAGTCTTTTAGTAAAGATTCTGCAGGAGGGACACTGTTGATTGTCTTCTTTCCTCCCCTGATGGGCCTGTGGTGGGAGGGGCAGGAACTGGTACCGGTGGCTGAGGACTTAGGCCTGAGGTCTGAGAGCTGCTGGCTGGGGCGCAGGAGGATGATGGCCTAGTCACTTTCTCCAGCACTGGTTTCTTGGGAGGTCAGAGGACTGGTGAAATGCTTACATGGACTATGGCAGAAGACTGGCTTCCCAGAGCCTCCCACAGGTTGATGGGGGAAAAGGAGGCACAGAGATGGCATTTGACTCGGGCCATTTTTCTTTCAGCAAAGATTGAACTGGAGCACCTTTTGTGTGCTAGGCCCTGTAGTACACTATGTGGGGGCCAGTAGAGGGGTAAGACTGCATAGGAACAGTAGGAGATGAAATGTGGGCAAAGGACAACAATAAAGCAACAAATGCTATCTCACTTACAAATGGTGTCCTGTGGGAGCTCAGGGGAAAGTGAGTTAATGAATTAGATTGCTATTGGGACTGGAAAAAACTGAGGCCTCTGACCTTCTGAGCTAGAAACCCAAGTAGTGATTTCCCCTATTCTTCCAGCCTTCTACAAATACAACCATGTCCTTAGCTCTTAGGAAGAGCCCATAAGGAGCCTTAGGCTGTAAGGTCAGAGGTTCAGGACACAATGAAGGAAACCCCCAGATCTCTGGGCTTTTAGTTTCCAGAGTCTTGCAGATCCTACATGTCTGTGTTTCCCCACAGGGCCTTGTGTGGTCAGTTACTCATGGCGGGGTAAGAAGAAGGGCCTGAGGAGCATTGGAGTGGCTGTGGCACTCTGCATTGTTTATGTCCCTGTATATGTCAATCCAGTTCATTTTTACCCTCAGACTGTGCCGTCGGTAACTATCCGTTGGATGGATGAATTCTAGGGGAGGAAGCCCATGGTTTGGTCCCAGCTAGACCTGGAGGTTTGGGAGGACCAGGGCTCTTCTTTGAGTCTCCTAGTATTCTGCCTGGCACAAAGCAGGTGCTTGGTAAGTACTCCCAGAGCTCACAGACATCGTAATTCCTCCCTCTTTCTAAGGGAAGCTGGGTCATCTATTCCAGAGGTAGGTTCTTTCAGCAGCAAAGCACTTCTGGCTTTCTGGGTGATTCATCACCGGCTGGATTGGGGCTGCCGGGAGTGCTGGTAATGGACTGGGCTAGCGTCCCAGAGCCTGCTGCTGTTGAGCCGGGAGTTCCATTCTTTGAGCAACTCCAGAGAAAGCCCCAGCTGGTGGAAAGGACCTGAGTATTCGCTTCCCGGCCATGGACTTGAGCAGACACCTTCAGTCTTGATTCACACCCATTGGCCTGTAGAACGGCAAGACCTCTGCCCACAGTCTTGGTTCCTTTGTCATCGCATCCAGAGAAATCCAAAGGATGGATGGAAAAGGGGCAAGAAAGGCTGAGCCTCTGGGAAGAAAGGAGTCAGGGTGGTTCCCCAGATGAACCCTCTCATTTTCCTTTATGATCTTATCTTACTTGGGCTGCCCATGTGACCCTGGGGATTTTTTTTTTTTTGGAGCTGTTTTTCTTAACCTTCTTTTATTGAAAAGTCATAATGGACCTGCTCCAATGGAAACCAAAACAGCTCCCATCAGGGGCCAAACAGCCTCCCCAGACAAGCATTCATGGAATATTTACTAAGCATCTATTACCTACTTTAAGAGAGAGAGGACCACATCTTTCTTGTTTGCTCTTGTATCTTTACTCTCCAGCCCAGTGCTGTGCGTAGAGCAGTTGCTTGATAAATATTTGATGAATGAATGAATGAGTGAATTAAATTTGGGGAAACTAATAAAATATGCATGTCATCATCTATCTCAAGCAGCTAAAAAAATCAATTTCTATTATCAGTGGCAGTGGGAGTGACAGTTATTGATTCAAATGGTCAATAAACATATGAACAGATTAAACCCATAAGAAGAGACCACTACTCATCCCTCATCATGGCTAAAATTTTACAAAAAAATTTTTTTTTTTTGATAACACCAAGTGGTAGGAGAATGTGGAGCAACTGAAATTCTCACATCCTGCTGCTTGGAGAGTAAATTGTTACAGGCAGTTTGAAAAACTGGCAATATCCACTAAAAAGAAACACATATCTACTCTATGATGCAACAACTCCCTTCCTAGGTATATATATACCCAAGAGAAATTAATGCATATGTTCATCAAAAACACACATAGAAACATAAAACTGCTCATAGCAGCTTTATTCATAGTTTCAAATTGGAAACAATAAAATGCATTGACAGGAGAGCAGATAACTTAGTTAGCATATGCTTATACAATGGAATACTACACAGGAGGAAAAAATAGAAAATGAAAAACAAAGAAAAAAATCAACTATTGATACAAACCACAACATAAACAAATCTCACAGACATTAACCTGAGTGAAAAATCCAGAAACCAAAGTGTGCATACTGTATGAGTCTAAAAACAACTTTTCAGGCCTTACTTTCCCGGCTTCTCTGCCATATCTGACGTTGCCGATGCCCCTCACTTTGAAGCTTCACTCTGGATTTTTATGACACCATGTTGTCCTGCGCTCCTGCCGACCACTTCCTCTCTTTCCAGGGGTCCTTGTTCTTTACACTTCCTTTCTAAGTCCTGATCCTCTGGGTTCTGCTGGGCGCTCTTCTCAGCAGAAGAAGAGCTCTCATGGTGTCCATACTATCCGTAGTCAGATGACTTTCAGACACTGTTTCCCCTCAGGTCAGGGCTGTGCCATCACCTGCCTGCTGGACAGCTGACTCTGGACATTCTCAGAGCACTTCCAGTTCAGTGGGTTCAAACTGCATCCATGATTCTGCTCCCAAACCTAAAATTCTTTATCTCAATTGATTGTACTTCCACCATTCACCAGATCCTCTAAACTAGAAATCTATGGCTAAAACACTGGTTCTTAACCTAGGTATGGCTGATATCTTGGGCTGGATCATTCTTTGTTGTAGGGAGACTGTCCTGTCCACTGTGGGATGTTTAGCAGTATCCCTGGCCTTTAACCACTGGATGCTAATAGTAATCCACCAATTGTGACAACCAAAAATGTCTCCAGACATTGCCAAATATCGTGTGTGTGTGTGTGTGTGTGTGTGTGTGTGTGTGCGCGCGCGCGCACGCGCAACTATCCCAGTGTTAAAGGCATGGTTTTAGGAGTCACATATAACTTTGGACTAGTTAGCTACCTCTCTGAGCATTAGTTGGTTTTCTCTGTAAGATGGAGACATTCTCACATCACAGGTGGAGCTTAAATAATATAGGTAAAGTGCATGGTCTGTCCCATATCAAACATTTGTTGAGGGAATTCCCTGGCAGTCCAGGGGTTAGGACTCTGCGTTTTCACTGCTGAGGGTGCAGGTTCAATCCCTGGTCGGGGAACTAAGATCCTGCAAGCCGCGTGGCCAAACAAAACATAACAAAAACAAACAAACAAAAAACCAACCAACCAAACAAAAACATTTGTTGAGAGCAGCAAAGACTCCTCTCTCTCGCCTGCTCCTCTCTCTCCTGCTCACATCCAAACTCCTAGGCCTCTCAGTTTTATCAAGTATTTCTTGTCTATCCACTCGCCTCCATTTGCTAAATACTCAGTGTTTATGTCCCTCCCAACCAAATTCATATGTTGAAATCCTAACCCCCAATATTATGGTATGAGGAGGATGATTTGGTCACGAGGGCAGAGCCCTCATGAGTGGGATTAGTGCCCTTATAAAAGAGACCATAGGGAGCTCCCTGCCCCTTCCACCATGTGAGGCACAGTGAGAAGATGGCTGGTTTTAAACCAGGAAGCATGCTCTCCCCAGACACCAAATCTGATCATGGACTTTCTCCAGCCTCCAAAACTGGGAGACATAAATGTTCTTGTTTAAACCATGTGATCTACAGTATTCTGTTGTAGTAGCCCAAATGGGCTAAGATACCATTCCTATCTGGATTATTGCAATTCCTTTGCAACTGGTTGTCACAGCTTCCAGCCAGCCTTGTTCCCCTCAGGGCCACACTTCACAAGGCACAGGAGGCCTTCATGTTCTGGCTGCTGCCCACCTCTCCAGCCCCACCTCTTGACCATCCTTGCCTTGAGTTTCTAGTCTAGCCATGCTGAAATGTTAAGCATGCCTTTTATACCATGGTTTCCTGCCCCCATGTATTAGCTCACACTGTTACTTCTGCCTGGAATAACCTCCCACTCTCTTCTTTGTCTGGCTGACTCTTGTTCTTTAAGGCTCACTTGAATTTCACCTCCTCCAAAAGGTGATACCTGGAGCCTCTTTTCCTATGCTGGGCTCAAAGCTTGCCCTCTGTGCCCCACTCTGTATCCGCTGGCCGGGGAACTATCTATCTCCTTGCAGTATATTTTTGTTTCTGTGTCTGTCTCTGCAGGGCTGCATGGGGGCAGGGAGTGTGTCTTTTTCATCTCTAGATGCATAACATCCAGCACATCCCCTGACACACGGATGGTACTCAGCAAATATTTGAGTGAATGAATGGATACGGCGCCATCATTACCCTCTATGTCAGGTTTAGAGCCATAGTTTAGAAGCGGATATAAAATATGAAATAGTCCACAAATCTGCTGTCTCCGTGGTTCTGCTTCCTCAGCCAGGGACTTGTGGCAGGCACAGTGCTGACCAGTGACACTTGCATAAACGTGCGAGATTGACTAATGATGCAGGGAGCGACAGCACCACCCATATCTGTACTAACCATATCTGCTTACAACAGCATCAGCTGGCTCTCCTGGGAGTCACAGGCAGTTTCTTCACCTTTTCCATCTGTGGCCTTTCAGGTATCCTAATTCACGGCCCTTTCTAACTTCACTCACCTCTGGACTGACACACTTGCGTTTCTGCAGTAGACCCAGTCATCCCTCAGGGGAACAAATAGAGATTAAGCACTACTCTGTGCATAAGCTATTGGAAGCCTTCTTGCTACCCCTCTGAGGAGCCCACCAGGGTGTGAGGCCTGCATCTTCTTGGTGTCTGTCACTGCTGGAGCCCACTGGGTAGACCTCCCTCTTACTAGGCCTGAGGAAGGAAGCCCAGGCAGGCACCAAGAAGTTAAAGGTGTTTCGTCAATCTTGCCCTCCCTCCTTCTCCAATAACAGTATGGCTTTGTTTGTCAGGCATAAGATTACAGGGTTGGCCTGTGGAGTCCAGAGAACCTGATAAACCCTTTTTAAGCTCAGCTCTTTGAACCTCAGTTTCTCCATCAGTCAGGGGTGTGTGTTGGAGGGACGTGGCGTAGGTAGATCACTCGGAATTATTGGGATGCTGCCGAGGTGTATATGAGGGTAGCTCGAGCCCTGCCAGCCCGCGGGGACTCGCAGGGGATCCCGGAAAGCTGAGCGACATAGCCCCTGAGCCCAAGGGCGGGCGGCAAAGGACCCCGCGGCGAGGCGGCAAAGCTGTGTGGCCTCTGAGCGCAGTTGGCTGGCAAGAAACCTGGCTCCGGGAGGGCAGGGGTCTGCGGGGTCGCGCAGGGCGGGGCGGGGCGGCAGAATCAGGAAATTCCCAGGAAATTCCTTTCCATTCCGGCACTTCCCGCCCCCCTTCCTTGGGTGCCGACCTCTCCGGACCCTGGGAAAGAGAAAATGGAATGCTCTTCGGGTTTCATAGCATCTGTCCTCCAGCTCCTGGCACTCTGGGGTTTGGAGCGCGCGCGGGAGCACAGGACGCCGGCGCGCCAGAGTTCGGGGCCTTCGTGTCCGCGGGGAGAGTGTCCAATCCCCCGGCGGCTCCTGGGGCTCCCGAGCGCGCGCCCGCTCGGTCCCCGAGCTCGGGGAGGCGTCCCGCGGCTTCGGTACCGTTCAGCTTAAGCTGGTGTCACATGAGCCGCGGGGGAGTGGGAACCCGGGGAGTGGGCGGGGGCGTGCGCGCCCGGAGGGGGCCGCCCAGTCCACCTATATGCGCCGCGGCCCGGCTGACGGATGCCAGGAATTCCCAATGAGAGGCGATGGGGGGAAGTTTGGGCAACTCGGCCTGGCCAATGGAGAACCTCGGGAGGGCTCTGCCCCTTCCCCTCGCCCCCGCCCGCCTCTGCTCCCGCAGCGCCAGTGTGTCCGCCTCGCTCAGTGTGCGTGGAGATTAGGTCTGAGCGGCCGCTACAGGCAGGCAGTCAGCGAGCTCGACCCGCAGCCGCCGCCGCCGCTGCCGCCCCTAGCAGCCGCCTTCGCGAGCAGCGCCGCGGCGGAACCGGGCGCAGGGGAGCTAGCCCGGCCCCGCCAGCCCTGCCCAGCTCAGCCCATCCCCGACTCCCTCCCCACGCCGGGGCAGCAAGCCGCAGCAGCCGCCGCCAGGAGAGAAGGTGGAGGAAGAAATCCAGCCCCTAGCACGCGCTCACCATCATGGACCATTATGATTCCCAGCAAACCAATGACTACATGCAGCCCGAGGAGGACTGGGATCGAGACCTGCTCCTGGACCCAGCCTGGGAAAAGCAGCAGAGAAAGGTCAGCAACCGCCCCAGCCTACCGCAGCTCTCAGCCCCGGGCCACTCCGCCCGCAGGGCTCTGGGCTCCCGGCTGCGAACCGGTTCCAGGCGCGCACGAGCGGGGGCGGGGGATGCGCGGCCGCAGCGAGGAGGGGTGTTGGGTTACAGGCGCGGGGCGGAAGGGGGAGCGCCCGGGTCCCAGAGCCCGCGAACGCCGAGGCCAAGCGCGGGGAGGTGGGGCCGCCGGCGGGCAGGTCGCGTTGGGGCGGGCTATCCAGGCCACCCGGCTATACAATCGCACCAGCCCCGGGAGGGCATGGCGCAGGGGCGGTGCTCGGGAGGCTGGGGCTGAGTCCCCGGCTCGGTGGCTGTTAGCTCCGGATCGATTTTCCCTTCCCTTCCCCGCCCCTTGACCGCCTTTCCGTATGGCGTGCGGTGGCAGCGCACTTCCTGGGTCGCCTTGGTACCTGGAGGGGACATGCTGCACGGGTCCTCCCCGCCCTGCCCGCAGGTCGAAGGGGAAGCGGGCGCCGGCGGGATTGGCAGCCTCCTCTGGGTCTGCCTGGAGGTGGACCTGCCAGAATGGGGTTGGGGTCGAGAGAACCCGGGGGCAAACGCGAGCTCCCCAGCGGGCCCTGGGGGGGGGCGGGGTCAGGACGGCAAACCGTTTTATTGCTTAACTCAGTGGTTGGTAGCTGCGAGCGGAGATGGGCTTCCGTCTGCGTCCTGCCTCTCATTCCCGGGAGATCGCGAATTTGGGCAACTTGATCTGAGTCGAGGGGCTCTAGGGCAAGGCATTGTCTCCGGGGATATTTGGGGTCAGTCACTGGGGCTCCATGCTTAGCCAGCGAGGCGCGTCCCAGGCGCCGCGTGCGAGGGCGCGCTCCGCCACCGGCGCTGGGCTCGGAGCTGGCGATGGGGCCCAGGCACAGTGGCCGGTGGCAGGAAGAGTTCACAACCCACCCTTGTTTGGGGGGGCACAAACCCACGTCCCCTGCATCGGCAGGGGGGGGGGGGGCGGAGGGCGCCCCAACCCTGTCCCTGTTTCCTTCCTGCGCGGTGAGCTCTTGCCCCAGGCGGCCACGTACCCTGAACACCCCCCTCCCCCTCCCCCGCTCCCATCCGGTCCCTCCTTACCCCCCAACCCCCCACCTCCACCCCTCTGCTGATCTGGGAATGAGGGGGGGACAGGATGGCGCGTCCCTCTGGATAGTGCGGTTAGGGCTGGGCTTGAGGGAGAAAGCTCATGTCCAAAAATGGTAACATTCATTCCCTTTTTTAAACTTAAAAGGGGGGGGAGTTTAGGGAGCCGACTGAAGGTTTTTTCAGCCAAAGGCATCCTGTATTAGCTCACTCAGGAATCCTAAGCCCTGAAACGGCGCCCTTTTACTCACTTCATCAGACAAGAAGAGGTAATTTAAAACACGCGCACAAAGGGCTTCCCGAAGCCGGGGACCTGAGCTCCAGGGTCTTGGCTTCTCCTGGACTCAGCCCTCTGGCCGCATCCGAGGGTTCCCGGGCTTCGAGCTGACTTCTTTGCTCAAACACCCCTCCCCCTCTTCCTGTCGGCCCCTCTGGGAGAGCTGGGGGAGAGGTGAGTCCTTCCTCACCCGGTTTATCTCCTGGGTCAGTTGGGCTGTTGGTGAAATTGAGAAGGGAGTGATTTGGAGATTCCTATGCGGGAAAGGGTGGGGCTCTCCCCCCCCCACCCCCCGGCCCCAAGATGCAGCTTTCTTGAGAATAGATTTTAAATTGGACGTGAGGGGTGGAATTAGGGATTAGGATGTGGTAGATATCTTGGGATCTTCCATGGGCAGTAGAAGAGGAAAATTTTCTGTTTGCCCAACACCTACTGTGTGCCTGGTGGGGCAGGAGTGACAGGACTGCCCAAGAATTAGGAATTAGGTCCTTTTAAGGACTGTGGGACTAAGCACCGGGCACTGGACCTGCACACAGTACTCATTATTATCAAATGAATGAATGAATATATTAAAAGTAGTTGGGGAGAAAAATTATATAGTCTCTTTCTCTCCACACACACACACACACACACCCGCACTCACACTCAAAAACCCTGACCTGGGTGGTAGTGAGTGTGCACCAGGCTTTTGGGCAGCGAGGTGGGAACAGGGTCACCTGGGAAAGTTGGTTATCTAGGGAAAAACTCAATAGTTCCAAGAGCTGGCATTGGCTGATGTGTGCCAGGCACTCTTCTAATCATATATATTGTTTCAGTTGTTACTGCCAACAGCTCTGTGAGCTGGGCACACGTGAGGATGAAGAAATAAGGGGCAGAGGGGGAAGTAACCAGCCCAGCGTCCTGACGGGTGCACGGTGGGTCTGGGATGCCGCCGTGTTCTGGGCAGGCAGCTTCCCCTCACTTGTTCCTTGTTGGTGAGAGAGGCCGGAAAGCTGGGTCTGGCATCCAACCCTGCAAAGATCTCGGACCAAGAGGAGCCAACACCTGCTTTGGTGGGTTTGTTTTTTTCCTGCCATTAATTGTTACCTCTCAGTTTCTGCACATTTCCCCTAGTTCTCAGAGGGCTGGTGGGGATATAAAGTGGTACAAGTGGAGGATCAGACTCAAAGTAACTTGGTGCTTTTGACACCCTCCCTGCTGACCATGGGAGGTGAGGGTTGAGTGGGACCAGAGTTAACGAGTGGACAGAGGCCGACCATTCCAGATGCAGGCCGGAGAGTGAGTCTGGGGGTGAGGGCGGGGAGGAGGAAGACACAGTGCCGTGGGATACAAAGGCCACTGGGTGGGAGGCTGAAGACCCTGTTTTTAGCCCTGGTACAATCAGTGCTATGTGTGAGACTTCGGGCAAGTCATTTTCACTTCTCTGAGCTGTTACTAGAAACTTCAGCACATACTTTTGGAGCACCTACTCTGGGCCAGGCCCAGTTCCAGGTGCTGAGGGTAGAGCAGTGAACTAGACAGGTGAGGTCCCTGTCCTCGTGGCCCTTTCATTCTGTTTCCTCCTCTGGCCGTGTGCCTGCCCTGCCCACCCCTCGGGGCTCTTAACGGGCGTCAGATTAAATGACTTCATGGGCAAACGGTAAGGCTGATGCAGATGCAGGTAGAAGTTCGTGCAGGCAGCAGGCATGACTCAAGAACCTGCCTCAGGTTGGCCACGGCTTGTCCCTTCAAAGAATGTTTCAGTGCAGAGTTCATCATGCTGGACTCCCTGCCTCCAGACACAAAATGCAGTGGATTGGGGAAGTTTACCGGCTTTCACAGTCTTTCTGATCTTCGAGGCTGAGTGCCAAAGTCACCTTTTCTAGGGGCCCATTTTAGGGGGATGACCATAGTCCCCACTTTATTCCCTCATGTGGATCTCACCCACGTCCTCGTGTGCGCACTCGCATGCATGCCCGGGGTCAGGTGGGCTGGAGAGGGCATAGATTTTGAGTAGCATCCTGGCTTTACACTTTTAGGCTTGTGGCCCTGGGCAAGTTAACTTAACCTCTCTCAGCCTCCAATTTCTTATTTATAAAAAGGAGCTAATATGTCCCTGCTGGGCTGACAGCAGAGAATATGTAAAATGGCAGCTTCTGCTGTTCAATTTTTTTTTTTAATTAATAAATTAACTTTTATTTTTGGCTGCGTTGGATCTTTGTTGCTGCGTGCGGGCTTTCTCTAGTTGCGGCGAGCGGGGGCTACTCTTTGTCGCTGTGCGCGGGCTTCTCATTGCAGTGGCTTCTGTTGTTGTGGAGCACAGGCTCTAGGGCGCGTGGGGCTTAGTAGTTGTGGCTCGCGGGCTCTAGAGCGCAGGCTCAGTAGTTGTGGCGTACGGGCTTAGTTGCTCTGTGGCATGTGGAATCTTCCCAGACCAGGGCTCCAACCCGTGGTCCCCTGTGTTGGCAGGCGGATTCTTAACCACTGCGTCACCAGGGAAGTCCCCCGGGAAGTCCCCCTGCTGTTCAGTTTTATTCTCTCTCTTCCCTCTTAAATCCTGGAGGTTCTGGTTTAATGTGTATTCCCACAGGTGCCAACCCCTGTTTTTTTTTTTTTTTTTTTTTTAACATGTAGAACCTTAAATAATATTTGTTGAGCTGATGGAAGTTCAAACAGAGAGGCGGCCCTGGCAGGTGAAAGAAGGTGATTGTAAATAGGCCCATATGCTGATTCTGTACCCACGTCAAGCCAGGTTGTCAGGGGATGTGGCAGGAAGAGAGGCCACTTTGTTTACACTTGCTTCTGGACTGTGAGACCGTCATCCCAGGAGCTACCAAGGCCACCGATCAAGATGGAGGACTGCAAAGAGGGGAGGGCCTGCTGTGGGTGGGTTTACCTGGGGAGGAGTGGGACGTCTGCTTACCCTGAAGGTAGGAGGTTAGGACTTCTAAAGCCAGAGTGATGCCTGGTGGAGATAAAGCCTAAGAGAGGAGAGAATTGGCCATCGTCTCCATCCTCATACCCCCAGTGTTCTCCACTCCTTCCTGCTTCACTCTGTGCCCGTGTCCATGGGAGCAGGGACCCAGCCTGTCCTGTGCTCTGCCTGGCAGAGAGTCAGGCCTGTTGTACATGGTCCAGAAATGATGCAAACAATTGGATAAATGGCATCATGCATGGCTCCCAACTCTGGGCCAGGGGGGTGGAGATTGGGATGAAATGCTTTACATTCCAGATAAAACACCCATCCTGGAGCTGGACCCTGGCTCCAACCTCTGCAGGCGGACATGCTCTTGGGCACACTGGGTTCAGGTCTTGGCCCCTCCACTGACTAGTGGTGTGATCCTGGGTGAATCACTTACCTGCTCTGTGCCTCTTGATGCCAAGCGGGAAATGGGGATCATAATTGTTGCCACTTGAAATAGCTGCGTAGAGGTTTAAACCAAGTAATGTGTGTAGGGTAGCACCTAGCATATAGTGAGTGCTCAATAAGTGTTAACTTATTTTGAGGACCAGATTTGCTATGGCCTTTACCCATGATGCTCTGAGATAAGATGTAGTATATAAACCCATTTCAGAAGGAGACCAGGTTGACTAGAAGGGTGTGGGAGTTGTGTTGTCCTTGACCTTTGACCCCGAAGTCAGCTCTGGCTCATTCAGTGTCACCTGACCTCTCCAGCTGCTCAGTACCTTTACCTATAGAATGGTATAGAATCCCTTGCCTACCCTTTCCCTAGCTTAAAAACTTTGTCAGCTGGTTGTAATACAGGTAAAATGACCTCAGAGAATGGATTTCCTCTAAAAGAGACAATTCTAGAATGTCTGCAGCCCCCTCTGATAATTAGCTGAGGCCATTCTTTGGGTCTGGCCCACACCCCCAGCTGCTTACCCAGCCCTGCTTTGCTCCAGGACCAGTTACAGCCGCTTCCTCTCTGAAACCTGTCCCACATGGGTGTGCGGAGCACAGGTGCCCCACTGGTTGGTGAAGTGATTGACAGCCCGAAAGAGAGAGAGAAGAGATGGACGAGGCCTAGATCATCAGGGCTGTGGGTGGAGGCTGCCACCGTCCCTGCCCTGGACAGATAGATGTGTGAGTGCCCGGAGCACAGGGCGAAGCAGACTTTCCAGTTCTGAGGAATGATGAGACGTTGAGGGCCTGCTGGTCACTCGAGATGGGTTTGTAGGATCCAGCCTTTTCAAAAGGGAAAAGGAGGAAACTCATTTCCTGAAGTCTGACTTCTTGAGGAAGGCTGCCAAGGCTGTGCTCAATGGGACGAGGCTGGGAGAGGCCCTCACCGCTGGGACCTTCCTTGTGGGGCTGTTCTGTGTGAGGAGGTCAAACCAAATGGGCGTCCTGTCGTTTGGGATTTGTGGTTGGGATTTGGGCCTCCTCTTTCCAGCTTCTCGAGGAAGGCCTGGGGCTGGGCGCCTGGCCAGTGGCCACAAACCACAAACCTGGCTGGAGGACTTGTCACATGAGACCTGGTGCCTCCTGCCCTGCCAGGGTAGGGTGGCCTGAGACAGGACCCAGCCACAGACCTGCTACTGTGTCTCTAGGGAAGAGCCGTGTCTCTGCTCCTTACCTTCTAGCCCCTTCACAATGTGAGAACATGGACCATTTCTCCTGTGAGGTCAGTCAGTCAGCGCTGATCAAACCCCTGTTAGGTGTCAGATGCTCCACCCATGTGGGGTTGTGGAAATGACAGTTTAGGTGCAGAGGGAACCAGAAAGACAGAAAATCCCACCAGGCCATGCCAGTCACAGCCGGGGGCGTGGCATTGGAACACCCTGCCGTTGTTTTCCGTCCTTGTCCTCCTCCCCCCATTCTCTTTGCCCATCGCGGAGCTGACCTGTTGCCTTCCTGAGAGGCCAGGCTGTTTGTACGGCTCACAGGTTGGGCTCTGGAGCCCCACACCTCTGCGCAGGTGTGGTGTTAGTTGGGACCAACGCCACCCGAGCTGTCCCCGTGTGCGACCTGCCCAAGGTTCTCCTGGGACCTGGTGTGCGTGCGGCCCAGGGCCGTGGTGTCAGGGAGCCTTCCCAGGGCCCTGCTTTTATCCCCTTGGGGTGTGGTCAGTGGGCCCACATCGCTGCAGGAAGGGCCGCAGGAGCTGGGCTGAGTTACTCACCTGGGGTGCTGGAAGCCCAGTCCAGTCTGGAGCTCCCCAGAGGAGTCTCGGCTAAGAGGTGGCAGGCAGAGGAACCCCCGTAGCCTGGTTCCTTAGTTCTGGTCAGACGGGGTCACCCTGCTGGGACTCGGGATTCAGCCCCGGGTGCTGTCTCCATCGGCCAAGGCAGGGTCCTGCTAAGTTCTAATTGCCCAAAGTGGCCGACGCCAGGCACCTGGGGAGTGGCGGGGACAGGAGACCCTCAGAGCCACACTGGGAGCCCACCTTCCTCTTAACACACGGCCAAGATTGCTTGCTGGTTCTCAGGCCGAGCATCAGGCCCGAGAATCCTCCCGCCTCAGCGGGTGGAGGGTAACGGCGTGGAGAGGGCTGGTCAGGCACTCTCCTGATTGTCTTTCCAGTTCTTCCTTCACCCCCCATCATGTCCTGGCTGGGGATTACCTGGCAGGGTCTTGCCGGGCAGGGCAGTGAGTCCCAGGTAGTGACCCTTTGGCCTCAAAGCCACGCGGGCAGCACTTTCGACCCCCACCTGCCCCCCGCCTTGTGCCCCGTTCAGCCGCCCCAAATGGTGCAAGGCCTTCGTCCAGCTCCAGCCACTCCCAGACAAATGAGCAGAAAGTGGCCGTCCCGGCAGCCCGAGAGCAGAGCCAGGAACAGGACTGGATTTTTTTCTTTTTCTTTTAAGTTGAAGAAATTCTTTTTCTCATAATGATCACAGTGGCTCACCCTTTCGGAGCATGTGCTAAGTATCCGGCCCTGTGCTAAGGAGTCTACGCGCATTAACACATCTAATCCTGCGAGGGGGATACTGTTACCCTGTTTTACAGATGACAGAACTGCCTTGGAGCATCCGCATGACTTTTCCAAGATCCTACAGCGAGCGAGAGGTGGAGCAGGGGTCCGTAGCCGGGCAGTGTGGTTCCCGATTTGCCTGCTCAAACTGTGCTCTCCTGCTTATAAAGCAAATGCTTGCGAATCTAGGAACAATTTAACCAAAGCCAAACATATACAAAACAAAACCCAGTGATGAAAACGTTCTGGAATTAGATAGCAGTGGTGGTTGCACAGCCTTGTGAATATACTAAAAACCGCTGAACTGTAGGCTTTAAATGGGTGACTTGGATGGTATAAGAACTATATCTCAATTTTTAAAAACCCTCAGAAAATGCTAATATAAGAAGAGAATGACAGTTGCCTGTCATCCCATCTCCTAGAGCTCTCTCCATCCTTACCCCTCCTCCTCTCACTTGGGAGCCCACGCTAAGGTCAGGGATACAGGCTCATGGTGAGTGAGTGGGAGAAGAGAAAAGTAAAATAATCAAGAAGGGCGGCTTTCTTGAAAAGCATCGTGTGGCCTTTTTTCTTGGAAACTGCTTAAGAATCGATCACCGATAAGAACAGGCGAACAGAAGGCTGGGCTGGGGGGAGGACGGGTGGCCTTCCTCATTTCTCCAAGGCCAAGTCCCATGGCACCTGCCTTGTTGGCCTGGGATTGCTTCTCACCTTGTGCCATCCCCAGGGTTAACAGGGGGGGGGGTCCAAGTGGGGTAGCTTTCCCCAGGGCCTGAGGCATGAAGAGGGGAGGGCAGGGCCAGGGTCCTACCCCAGGAGGCAGCTGCCCATTCTCAGAGGTTGCCTAGCAATAATGGGAACAGGTGAGTTAGCCCACTACAGAGGCGGGAGGAGAATAAAAGGCAGCCGAGGACAGAAATCGGGAGTAGTTGCAGAGGATGCTGTTACCCTGGAAACCGCCTGCTTGGTCCTTGGCTACAGTGGGCTACTTCTGGGCTGGGATCCACTCTTCACTGAGAGGTTGTGGGGTCCTCTCTAGGCCTGTCACCCACAGTGTCGGGGAGGGGGACGTGGAGAAATCCCTCTTGCACGTGGCCTCTGTGGTGGATGTGTCCTCTGTGGTCTCATTTAACATTCACAACAGCCTTGTAAGGCATGTGGGATGATCACACTTGATAGATGAAGATCCTGAGCTTAGAGATATAAAATAACAGGCTCACGCCAGAAGGCTCACAGTGAGAGGGGCTGGGAATGAAGGTGCTGGTACCCTTGGTGCTTAAAACAAACCTTTCATTTGGTTTAAAGCATTTCACATGCCCAGGATGTGGGAGGTAATGTAAACACTATCCACCTTCAGGGAAGGGAAGAGATGAGAGAAGGAAGGCTGGAAAGGAGAGTTGTCTGTTTTATATCCAACGATCAGCCAGTAGTATTTATTAAGAAAGTCTTGGTTCCCCAAATAAGTAAAAAGACTGATAGTTCACATGGATTGAAGGTTGCATGGTTTGGATTATCTCAATCTGTCAAAAACCCCTTTGAGAAAGGTACTTTTATTTCCCTTGTTACTACAGATAGGGAGATTGAGGCTCAGAGAGGTTAAGTAACTTGCCCAAGATTGACCAGGTAATAAGCCAGGTTATGAATGAACCCAGGCAGGTTGACCTTGGAACTCCACCCTGAACCATAAGTACACTCACCCTTTGTTATTTTGGAGGTTACGTTTTAATTGATACATGGCTGATATAAATGAAATAAGGAACAAGTCAAGATGGAATATAACCAAGTACTCATCATATGGCTTATGATTTTTAACATTTACGCTTTCACATGCGGTTTTTCTCTCCATTCATCATGATGAATAGACTTGTGAGGCCTTATCCCCATTTTATAGACAGAGCAAGTGAGGCTCAGAAAGGGGGAGTGATTTTACCTCTCACAACCTGAATGGGGTAGAGTTGGTTCTGAATCCAGGTCTTTGAGGGTCTGTGAGGCTAAAGGGGTGGGTTTGGGCCTTTCCGAAGTTCCCTTTCTCGGTTGGAAAGGTAGTGGAGGATTCTAGTTTTATTTCTCCCCACTTTTCAGTAGGAGTAGCTGTCAGGAATAGACTCACGTCCCCGGTGGCCTCTCCTGGAGCTGCTCCCAGCTTTGGGGGACTGGCTCCCCCGCTATGAAATTCAACCACGTCCCCTCCTTCTCTGCTGCTTGGGTTCCTTAAGGTTCACCTGCTCCTGCCGGCCCCTTTGTTTGGTCGCCAGGGGAACCTAGCACCCTTTGAACCAGGTAGCTGAGGCTCAGTGTTTATTTTGGTTTTAGAAGCCTGTGCTTGTGAAACACAAAGGTGGAGGTTCTGGTTTGAGCTTTGAGGCTGTTCAGAAAGCTGATGAGGGAAAGTCTGGGGGCTTAGGCTGGGGTAAGCAGTTTTGGCTTTCAGCGCCGCGGGCCAGGCCAGAGGACAGCCCTGGGGGGAGGACAGTGCCCTTCCTGCCCCCTCTTCCCTCTGAACCTTGCAGCTAAGGGTCTAAATCAAAGGCCCTGAGTAGTTCAGCTGAGGGCAGAAAAGTGATGGGGGTGGGGAAGGGAAGGGAGCCTCCTCCACCTTGTGTGTACTGTTCCGTGGTGGTTGGTGCTGTGGAGCGTGGTCGCAGGCCTGTGATTTGAGGCCAGGGATTACAGGGGAGCGTTTTTTATGGGCCTGAAATTTTACTTTTTAAAAGCCATCGGCAAAGCTGATTATAACCGACGGAGCAGTGCTGGGCTCTGCTTTCAAATCATCTGTAGGTGAAATGACACGAGGGGAGGGAGCGGCGAGGTGGGTGGCCCCCTTCAGGCAGGTCACCTAATGGAACTTGGCTTTCCATCTTGGAAGAGGGGTGGCAGGTCCTGCACGTGGGTGGGAAGGGACTTGTTACTGTCAGACTCTTTCTCCTCATGTCCCGTGTGGAAATGTGCACATGTCACAGCCTGTGGTTTGAGGATGGAGAGAGAAGTGGGGCTTTTAATTCTTCTAAGTCCCAAGACCAGGAAATGGGATCACTACCTCCTCCCACAGTGGGAGGGTCTGGTGGGGACAGGGCCAGTGGCTTTGAGGTCCCGTGTCTGTTTTGACCTCTAGTATTGTGAGTGAGTGAGTGAGGATGTGTGTGGCGGCGTGAATGCAGGCACACACACGTGTGTGTGTGTGTGTGTGTGTGTGTGTGTGTGTGTGTGTGTGTGTGTGTGTCTGGCTCTGAGAAGCCCCGCTGTTGTTTTTGGCCACTGCCTTGACTTTGGCAGGGGAGTGGCCCCCTTTCAAACACCACAGACATCCTCCAGATAATACATAATGGCACTTTCCAGTAGAGTTCCCGATACTTCGGAAAGGCCTTTCTTTCCAGGAACCCAAAGTGCTTTTCCAGACTTGGCCCCGGGAGCTGGGAGATGGAGGAGGTGAGGGAAGTGGGGGCCAGACCCCTGGTTTCCTGCCCTTCCTCCTGGATGCTGTGCTGGCCGGGGCTGTTTGGAGGTATCTTTGCATGCATGAAGTCCTGAGGACGCCCCAAACTCTAGCCCCAAAGAAAGCTACCTATATATATATATATATATATATTTTTTTTTTTTTTTTTTTTTTTTTT
>NW_006781042.1:1047823-1060248 GCF_000442215.2 Lipotes vexillifer
TTTTTTTTTTTGCTAAGTTATGCAGTGGTAAGTTGAGTTTCATTGTATATAATCAGCTTTTTAAAAATTAAGGAATTCCACATTGGGGTTTCAGTTCTCTGGGCCTGTCTGGAACCCCCTTAATGGGCTGCTTGGTGCAGGCAGTGAGGCCACATTGGGGCCCAGGGGTGCCCGGCTAGGGGACCTGCCCCCAGTCCCTTTCCATGGAAGCTTCTGGTTCAGGACAAAGCCAGCTTAGGCCCACCTTGTGGCCCAGGGAGTATGTCTGGAATTGTATACAGCGGACTGTCTACCCGCTCTCCCAAGCATGAGGCAAGCTGGTGCTGTGCTATGGGCCAGGCACGTTTCTGAGTGTTTCACAGATATTAATTCATTTAATCCTCACAACACCTGTGAGATGATTTGGCTGGGGGTAAGGAAATTTAGAAAGGAGTGCAAAGGCTCAGGTGGTTACAGCCGTGATTTCTACATTTTCCGCTCTGAGGCCAGTTCACAAAGACGATGAACATTCCAGATTTGAGGTCACGGTGCTTTTCTCCCCAGTCCCATTCCTGTCCCTCAGTGGAATTGACCTCTATCCAGTTTGGTGTTTTCATTCCTAAACATCTGTTTGTACACTTCTTGCCTGTGTAGTTGTCTGTGTGACAGATGGTGTCACACACAACGTGTCGCCACGCACACCTCCCTTTCTGCTCACATTTGTCCCGCACCCCACATGGCAGGAGCTCCGACCCCTCTGGCGTGGATGAGACGGCTGACTCCTGGAGGGGCTGGAGGACTTGGGGGATTTGCGCGGGTCACACAGCCGCCTACAGGTGGCAGGTGGGACCGGAAGCTGGGCTTCTTGCCTCTGAGGGTGGCTCTTTGTGTTCACCTGCAGCTCCCTGCCCCATCGGAGTTCAAAGACTCACTGGTATTTGGTGAGGGAGGGCAGGAGCAGTCAGTCTGTTGCTTATTTTCTTTCCTCCCACATGTGCTTTTGACACCTGGTTCTCGTCCCCTGGGGCACTTGTACCCTTGTCTGCTGCCCTCTTCCTAGGGCTCGAGAGTCAGGTTCTTAGGGACTCCCACCACATTGCCATTCTTTTCTCCTCCCAGGAGAGAGCCCTTCTGTTTTTATTGTTCCCTGATGAAGCAAATATGCAATGACAGAAAGCTACTGTCAGTTTGGGAATGCTTCTAGATGAATGTGTGTTGTATGTCTCACAGTGGCTTCTTGCAACATTTGGAAGTTAGTTGTTCTCTGCACATAGAGT
The DNA here is from genome assembly GCF_000442215.2 of Lipotes vexillifer. NCBI lineage: Eukaryota > Metazoa > Chordata > Mammalia > Artiodactyla > Lipotidae > Lipotes > Lipotes vexillifer. The sequence continues at coordinate 1,049,080 of NW_006781042.1, forward strand.
TTTGGAAGTGGCGGGAGGTGGGAAGCCGTGGCTGAGCCCGTTTTGCCTGGATCCCAGCGGCAGCAGGTGGGATTCCAGTTATGTCTCCCTGTCCCCACTTGGTTTCCTGGCTCCGGCCCTTTGTTCCTAATCCCGTGGCTCTCAGCCACTCAGCCTTTGCATTGCTCACTTAGCGCCTAGGTAGGGGATGGGCTGGAGGGAGCTGGAAAGGACAGCCGTGTTGGCAGCCCTCACCGCACTTGCGTAGGGCACTGTTGTGAAACTCTTGGCTCTGAGGACATTTGGAGGGTTCTCAGGGGATGTCACTCATCTGTGACTGACTTCGGACTCCTTGGATGAGTGAAGGTGGGTTTGTGGGGTCTCCTGGAGCCTCCTAGTAAGGGGTCCATTACTTGGGGCTCCTGAAGGCTGTGCCACTGGGATCCAGACACTCATGCCACCTCATCCCAGAGCCTTGAAGCCTAGAAGGATAGGGGTGGTTTGTGGAGTAGAGCAGTGGTTCTCAAACTTGAATGTGCATCAGGATCACCTGGAGGGCTTGTTAAAACACAGGTCGCAGGGCCCCATCCTCAGTGTTGGTCATTCATTAGGTCTGGGGTGGGGCCTGAGAATTTGCATTTTTAACAAGTGAGATGACACTCTAAAGTTACTGGCAGAGGGGGTAGATGTAGGCAGGGGTGAAGAATTGGGGCTGTTTTTGCAATCTACTGTAGAGGTCTTGAACCAGACTGTGACTTTGCTGATAATTTCTACCTAGCGCCTCCTCTCCCTTCCCCCAAAATAAAAACCATGTCTTTCTCTCTTTGGGAGGCCCAGGCTTGGGGATGGAGATGTGCTTCTGCACCCCAAGAAAGGATGACTCCTCAGGAGCCTCCTGCCGGCACATAGTAGGTACTCACCAAATATTGGATGGACGGTGACAGTGGGTACATTTCAAGGGGGTGTGGTAGCCACAGTCCAGCAGGAGGCGTCTGCAGATGCCGAGGTGCTGGGTGTGATGACCTCCCAAGTCACCAAGGGTCACTCCAGTGATGGGGCTGAAGCAGGGCGCAGAGTAGGGCTGGCTCCCAGGACTCAGAAGTGTGCCCTGGGGTCAAGAGGAGGCCCGAGCTGGGGAAGCGGCCTTTGGCTCGGGGTGGGGTCTGAGCCTGCCACGCTGCTGCCTGGCACCCCTCCCCGGGTGTCCTATCGCGGTGAGGCGGGAACCAGCGCAGGGCTCCAGCTCCCTGTTAGGTGGTCCAGCTGCCTTTCTTCCTCTTTTGGCCAGCGACCCCCTTCGGATTCCCCTCCCGAGGAGCTGGCCTTGCTGGCACATCCCTCCACTCCCTGCCCTGTTGCATTTGGCTGAGGCCTCTACTTCAGAAATTCTTAGCGAGTTTCCGGTCCTGTTGTGTGGGTTTGTGAGCCTCAAAGGAAGTAAAGTCTGGGCCTCAGTTTTCCTTCTCCTTCCAGGCCCAGAGCCAAGGGTTCTCTCAATTATTGGACATCAGCGGCCTGCTGTCTTTGGGCTCGACCTCCTGGAGGTGTGGAAGCAGACAGAACCCTGGGCTCTCCAGCTCACAAGGATGTGGGGTTCAGCAAGACCTTGGTCCACCTGCCTTGTGCTCCCTTTCAGTTGGGACTTGGGGGGGGGGGTCGCACTTAGGAGACGAATAGGTATGGAGAGACTGTCCCTTTTTTTGCACTGTTAGGCCAGAGAGCTGCTTGGGAGGACCCTGCCCTCTTTCCTCGGAACAGGGAGAACGGTTGTACATGATGTACCGAGGCCTCAGGAGACCTGAGGTCTCCTCTTAGAGCTTCCTGTGGCTACTGTATGATGCTGGATAGGTCACACCCGATCATTACCTACAAAATGAGGGGGCTGGGTTATAGGATGTCGGTGGTGCTCTGCTGTAAATGCCTTGCTCGGATTACCACATGGAGATGATCTCCAGGGTCTGGCTCAGTGCCAGTATTCTGTGTTCTCGTCCTCTTCGGGGGGGATTACTCAGCAGAGTCTAGCACTTCTTGAGGTGACCCTGAGGTTGATCCCTGGGCTTCCCAGTCTGGCCCTGAAGATAACCTGCTAATACACAGTCTCTTATCTTTCAGAGTCTTATGTGTCCTCAGCTTTCAGCAATTTGTTCCCACCCTCTAGGGAGGGCATGGGCGGAGCCAGGTGAATGAGCTTCCCTCATGGACCCACAATGCTCTGTGTCTTGGGCCCTGCATGGACTCTCGTACTCTGGAAATGCCTGCTTGGGGTGTGACCGAGTGGAAAGCCAGGTGCCTGGGGAGGGGAGAGTGGGGAACCCTGTTTGGGTTGGTGATGGGCCCCTTAGCTTAGCCTTGTAGCCTGGATGTTCCAGGTATGGTCTGGGGGTGGAGATACTGGGGGTGGCTCTGGAGGGATGGGGAGAGCATCTCTGCCCACTGCAAGGTGGATGGTTCATAATCAGTCCTTTGTGTAGGCTTGGCTGACCCACGGCCTGGTGCGAGGGAGGCGGCCTGCCTGTGGGTTCAGTGGGTAGGAGAAACTCCTGGCGGAGCAAGGGTATCTGCCCAAGGGACTGGTGTCAATGGGCGGCCTTGTTTTTCGCTTTGTTTACTCCCAGAACCTGGCTCTATCCTTTCCCTTGTAGCAGTTTGAAGAAATCAATTCATGGAATGCCTGACCAGAAGGGACCTATACTGTTACCTGACCTTCCCCCCATTAGATGAAGAGACTGAGGTCCATAGTGGTGATCTGACTTGTCCAAGGACACACTGCCAGGAGTTCATTCCTTGTGGGGCTGGTTTTAGTAAAGAATTTATTCTGGGTACATATAAATCATCTTCTGAAGTCATCCTTGCCAGTGGGCTCCAGAACACCTGCTGACAGATAGGCGGGGTGAGCCTCTGTGCTCTGAAGGCAGATGGAGCTGCTGGAGTTCTGGCTGGTGTGTGGGTGGTCAAGTTCAGGTGAATTTCACACATGCTGGCAGCTGTGCTCTGCCAGGCTGGAGGGGGTGATGGACAGACAGGTGGGCCCTGTGCATGGCTGCCCTTACACTCAGATGTTCCTGGCACTGGCTTCTGATTTTGCTGTTGAGGAGGGGAGCAAGAAGGGAGTCAGAGGGACAGTGCTGGTGGTGCTGGTGGCACTAGTGGTCCTGGTCCTGATATTAGCACTTAGTACCGCATGCCCAGCCGTGTGCTAAGCCCGTTACACGTACTATATCAATGAATCATCATAACCACCCCATAAAATCTAGGTCCTCATACATTTTCATCTTCACTTTACAGAAGCGCTTGAGCATTATCGCGATTAAATAATTCGCCCCAAGCCACCAACTCCTGGGCTCTGGCCTGTGAACCCAGGGCTGCTGGGCCAGAGCCTGCACTCCTACCCAGCGCCCTGGCTGTCTCCTCTCTGCCAGGACAAGCTGCCTGACGGCAAGTCAGCCCTGACTGGAGAAGGGAAGCCCCTCGCCAGAGAAGGAGCTGGGTCTTCACCCTCCCTGGGCCTCAAATACCTCTCTCCTGACACACACATTCCTGCGCATTCCTGAGGAACCAGGAAGTGGCCGACGCTGCAGGTCCCAGCACTGTGTCAAGCAGTGCAGGTGGCTGGGGCGGCTCAGGGCCAGATGGGGGCTTTTTATGTCCCCTCCATACTCCTCTTTGCCCTCCTCCTTTCTTCTCCTTGTCTGTTCTCTTTCCCCCCTGCCCCGCAGTGGCCCCCCAGACACTGGCCACCCCTGAGGATGGCCTTGGGAGGTGAGGCTTGGCCAGGCCTCACCGCTGGGGGTGGGGGGCGGCTTTCTTTGCCTTCCTGGGGGGCGCAGGGTGCTGGTTGCCTTCACTGGCTGCCCCAGAGCGGGGCACCTTCTTGGCTGTGTCAGGGTCGGGCTGCTCCTGTGTCCATAGAGGTACTCCAGGCCCCCACCCTCTGAAATAGCCACACTTGTGTTTCCCCGTCTTTGTTGCAGCTCCTGTACTGGCTGTTTCACATCCTCGATCATATTTCCTCCCCACAACAAGGTAGGAGGTATCAGCCCTATTTGCAGGTGGGTGAATCAAAACCCCGCCAACTCAAGAGAATGCGCTGAGGCTAGTATACAGCAGATTGGGGTTAATGCCCAGGTCTGTGGGCCAAAGTGCCCACATCTGCTATAGCCCAGTGTGAGCAGAAAGTGACAGCTGAACAGAATCCCCCCCAAACAACAACAACAACAACAACAAAACACTTCCCAGCCTGGCTATAGCATCCTGGGTCCAGGTGGGCTGGGGTATCTCCCTGATGAAGGCGCCTTGCTGGCCTCCTCTGAGAGAAGAGGGCAGATGGAAAGCATTTACAGGCTTGTGGGCACCTCTTACTCACTAAGCTGTGGCTGGGGCATTGCTCAGAAAAGCTCATTCAAGAGAAGCCAGTCAGAGCCTGTCCTTTGTGTCTGGCCTTGTTCTGTGATTCCTTCTTTTCAGAGAGTTTCAGTGCCCATTGTCGTCGGGACCTGTTAATAGGGGCTATGGGAGCCTGGTGAATAATAATAAAAAATAATAATAATACTGTAAGAGCGATATGCACTGACTGTTCTAATGCTGTGTGCCTGGCACTGTCCTTAACTTTTTACATGTAAGCACTGGGACAAGGACTTTCCATATACTAACCCATATATTTCTCACAACAACCCTGTGAGGTGGGCATTAGTATCCCCATTTTACAGATTGGAAAACTGAGGCCCAGAGAGGCTTAGTTATTCACCCAAGGCCCTACGGCTAGCCAGTGGCAGAACTAGGATTTGAATCCAAGGATTTCCAGTCAGTAAGACCATGCATGATTCCTTGGAGGTCAGGGACCTCCTTATGGCTTTTATTTTTATCCCCAGAGCTGGCCTAGCACCGGATACTGAGTGGGCTCTAGGAAAAGTTGCAATGATAGAATGTAGGGCATTTGCATCCTGCCCTTTGAGAGGAAGTTGCCTTTAAGTTGCAGGGATCTTTTTTTTTTTTTTTTTTTTTTTTTTTTGCGGTACGCGGGCCTCTCACTGTTGTGGCTTCTCTCGTTGCGGAGCACAGGCTCCGCACGCTCAGGCTCAGCGGCCATGGCTCACGGGCCTAGCCGCTCCGCGGCATGTGGGATCTTCCCGGACCAGGGCACGAACCTGTGTCCGCTGCATCAGCAGGCGGACTCTCAACCATTGCGCCATCAGAGAAGCCCAAGTTGCAGGGATCTTGGCATGGGCTCCTATGGGGGTGTAAGATGGGCAGCAGCCCTGAGGCCCACCCTGGGGCTCCTGCAGCGCTATGTATGGGGAGACTTCAAGTGCAGATGGAGTCGGCAAGCCTGGGAAGAAAAGCCCGGGAGACACAGGGCCTAGAAGCCCCTCATTAGCTATTTGTTCCTTTGGGGAGGTCTCCCCTGTCTTCCTGTCATAAGTGACATTAGGTGTTTAACTCCCAGGGAGGGATAAGATAGCAAATAATCTAGAATTTAATAAAGTTATCAATTCATACAAGTGGGGGGCAGGGGTTGTTTCTTATTTCTCTTTATCCATGGTGCCTGGCATATGGTAGGCACTTAAGGAATGTTAGTTGCATGAATGAATGAATTAAAAAAAAAACCCTTATTATGGAAAATTCAAGCACAGGAGTAGAGAGTAGTATAATGAATCCCCATATACCCATTACCCAGCTTCAACAATTAGCAGCGGAACCTGTCTGTCGTATGTAACCATCTGGGATACTTTACAGTGAGATTAGCATGCTAGGATGAACTGCTAAGACCTTCTCAAGTGGGAAGGGAAAAATGGAGATGAAATGGTGCCCTTGTGACACCGCTGTGCCAGGCACGCTGCAGGTGCTTATTTGAAGGTTTGACCTGATTGAACTAGATAAATGGACCAGGTGGCATTGGGCTCCAGCCCCAGGGTGGGAGGAAGGTTTCTGAAGGATGAGTTCAGCAGATCCATGAGATGCTCAAACATGTACGCTGGGGCTAAAGGCACTGCAGCCAACGATAGTTCATCCACTCAGTTCACATTTATTGTGGATCTCTTTTAAACATTCAAATGTTTAAAAAGTGCAGAATAGTAAAACAAATACCCAGGCGCTTGCCACCCAGATTTAAGAAATATTAAGCACTCACTCTTTTCAGATCAGGGCCAGATGATGCAGGATGTCAGCCTCTGAAGAGGCCAGTGGGGGAGAGACCCATGAACTAGCATTTCCCTGTCATGTTCAAAGATGTCACAGCCCATATAGTGAAAGGAGCCCAAGGAAGGCCCCAGGCCACCTTGGGGGAGACTGGTGTAAGACCTCCTGGAGGAGGTGATAATGTGAGCTAAAATTTAAATCTAGAGTATCTAAGAGTGAGTCAGGCAAGGAGGGGGTGGTGAAGAGTGGGCCTGGCGGGCCAGGCCGTGTGTGACCAAAGGCTTGAGACAGTGAGTGTCAAGTTCTGGGAAGGGAGGGGCCGGGGATGAGTGTGAAGGAGGTGCGGGGAGGCGCGGAGAGGAAGAGGCCCGAGGGTGGGTGACAGTGAGTACAGGGGGAGTTGGACTGTGGGGCAGTAGCAGGCTCTGGGCCTGTCTGAACTTCACACTGCACACTGAGAGGATTAGAGACCAACATAATCCCCTGTGGAGTCTGGGGAAGGGTGGGAACTGCGGCAAAGGAATATTTGAAGGAACCTGGCTGTTGAGAGAAGCTCCAGGCTGGAAGAGTGGCTGTGCTGGACTTGCTATGTTCGGTGGCCCCAAGGGCTCGGAGAAGCAGGCCTTGGGGGAGGTTGAGTGGAAATGGAGTCTAGCTCAGAATTTCTAATAGTCAGACTTTCCAAAGAAGGAATGAACTGTTAGGTTGGGAGTTTCCTGGTCTGAAATGTGTTTAGGTAGACCTGAGATATTGAAACGGCAATGGGGGAATTCCCTGGTGGTCCAGTGATTAGGACTCTGCGCTTTCACTGCCAGGGGCCTGGGTTCAGTCCCTGGTCGGGGAGCTAAGATCCTGCAAGCCGTGCGGCGCAGCCAAAAAGCAAAAAGACAAAACAAAATTTAAAAAACCTTGTAGTTGAAGTATTCAACTAACCCAAAAAGAAATGAGATGGGAGGGACGTGGAGGGAGTGGGGGCACTGGGCCTTCAAGGCCCCTCCTCATTCTGGGTTCTAAGAATATAAGCTGGGGGAGAGTGGGTTAAGTGACCCGTGGGCACAGGCAAATGGTACTCCAAGGAAGGCAGCCATGGAGGAAGTGCTGGCCTGTTGCCATGGGAACCATCTCTGCTGTGGGTTTCCAGTTCCAAGGATGCCCTGGAAGGGAATGAGCTCACTCCACCTGCAACGTGATGAGTCAGCCTGTTCCGAAGTCCTGCTTGCTATCCAGGGCTGGGCAAAGAAGTTGAGTGCTCTGTCATCTCCTTCCTCCCCACCCACCAGGTGTGCGATTTGTTGTTCTTGTGAGGGAGTGCGCAGAGCATGTCCACTGACTGCCAGGGGATGGCCAGAATCTCAAACAACTGTGATTTCAGGGCACCAAGCATCTTCCTCGAGACCCTATGAAATGTAGGCCATCATCCTCTGGGTTCCAGTCCCTAAGGATCCAGATGAGGGCCCTAACCTGTTCTCTCCCTCCTGGTGTGGGAGACTGGGGATGACATTGGAAAGGCCAGGGGAACTCTGCTTTTCTAGTTTCTGGCTTGGCTACTTGTTTCACCAACATGGACCTCTGTTTCCTTTTGAGAAGATAAACAACTTTGGAGGTTTGAGGGAATGACCGTTTAACTACTTATATTTTCAAAAACCTATTTTTTTTTTTTATCCTCATGCTTGTATTATCTTGATAGTGGTAATCACAGTGGATCTACAATTTAGTTTGCTTTTATATTTCCCCACTTGGGATTTTATCAAAGATGTTTTTTCTTACATAGCCTCATAGCCTTTATGTTCCTTCCCTGGAGAAGGAACATAGGGATTTTTTCATGAATAAATATTTATTTCTATTTTCCTGCCTCTTTCCAAAAAACGTTTGAGGAGACATGTTAAAAGGCTCATGTAAAACAGAGTTTTAAGTTAAAGTTAGATGACCCAGAGCTTTGTCAGGGTGATGGTGGTGGGGTGAGGTAATTGAGAAAATAGTGTTAAAAGAGGTTTGTCTTGGGACTTCCCCGGTGGTCCAGTGGTTAAGAATCCGCCTTCCAATGCAGGGAACGCAGGTCTGATCCCTGGTCGGGGCACTAAGATCCCACATGCCATGGGGCAACCAAGCCTATGCGCTCTAGAGCCTGCGCGCCGCAATTAAGACCCGATGCAGCTAAATAAATAAATATTAAAAAAAAGAAAAGGTTTGTTTTTGTAAGTCAGCACTGACCCTAGTTTTGAGCTTCCCGGCAGCCAAAACAAAACAAGAAATTTGAATTCACATCTGTTATTTCCTAGTAAAGGGAAGTGTACCAGTTCATTGGAAAGAGACGTTTTGCCTCTCTGTGTAAGCACTGAACACCCAGGGCTCTCCCATTTTAGGAGAGCAGTGTGGTGGATGATGCCATCAGTGTTAGTTTCATGGAACACAGAGACCTTTTTTGTATATTGGCTCTTAAATCAACCCCAGTAGAGCCAAAGGCATGATGTTAAATCACATTGGTGTGAAGGCATTTCTGTGGGGAGCTGAAGAATGAAATCTTATTCTACTGTTTCTGGAGGTGCAGCCTGAGCAAGGCCCCAGTCCTTGGAGATGCTTGTCAGCGTTTCCTGGAGACTTACATGCAGTTGTCTGACAGGAGCCGGAGGGTGGTCTGTGTGGACTCCTGTGTTCAGAGGTTTTCTGAGGCCTTTACTGAGATGAGAACTTTTGCTTTCAGTGCTGGGCACATGAGGGCCAAAGCTGCTATTTCGTTAGGAAAATGAGAGTTTGGCCTATATCACCTCTTCACAGGAAAGCTGTCAAGGCCAGAGCTGTCCTCTGGAAGCACTTGGGGGTCTGCTGTGCATCTCAACAAGGTGCTCCTGGCCCCAGGCTCTTTGCCACAGAGGAGGGACGGGGCCGTCCAGTCGGGGCTGGGCCTGGGCCTGGGCATGGACCTCTACTGGCTGCCCCACTCCTCAGCCATACGTCTCCTCTTAATTCTCCCATTATTGGACATTTTCATGGTTTCCAGTTTTTTTTTTTAAATTAATTAATTATTTATTTTTGCCTGTGTTGGGTCTTCATTGCTGTGCATGGGCTTCTCATTGCAGTGGCTTCTCTTGTTGCAGAGCACAGGCTCTAGGCGCGCGGGCTTCAGTAGTTGTGGCTTGCGGGCTCCAGGGCGCGGGCTCAGTAGTTGTGGCGCACGGGCTTAGTTGTGCCATGGCATGTGGGATCTTCCCGGTCCAGGGCTCAAACCCATGTCCCCTGCATTGGCAGGAGGATTCTTTATCACTGCACCACCAGGGAAGCCCCATAGTTTCCAGTTTTGAGCTCTCATAGATAATTCCTCTATAAATATTCCTTTCATGTGGACATTTTCCTGCATTTTAGGATAATATCTACGAGCTGAGTTAATCAGTCAAAGGAGATGATCGTTTCTATATGTCCTTTTACATATTAATCAGTTGCCTTTACAAGGCAGACTAATAAAAATTTAAAAAAAATAAAAGGCAGACTAGCTTAGTGTGCCACCAGCAACACACAACCTATTTTTTATTGAAGCATAGTTGATTTACAATATTATATTAGTTTCAGGTGTACAACATAGCGATTTAAGATTTTTATAGATTGCACACTCAACCTATTCTTTAAAAACTAATTAAAAAGGAAAGTAATTTTTATTGTGACAGATTTGGAAAATACAGCAAAATACAAAGAAGAAAATAAGGATTGCCTGAAGATCTGCCACCTGAGAGCATGGAGGTGTGTCTTTTGATGGTCTGCTGTGGTGAACCTGTTGCCTCTCGTCAGGCAGGAGTTTGAGCTGGGACAGTCCCTGCTTTAGTGGCTGTCCCTAGGTGCCCCTACCTGGCAGGGGGGTGCCTGATTTTCCTCTGACCCAAAATATCTTTTCAGCCATTGGCCTGTCTGACTGTGGACTTACATTTCTAAGGTTCTAAAGACCTTCATAATATTTTCATCTAGTGCTAGATACATAAGGAGTTGGCTTGGAAACTCCGGGTTTAGATGTTTGGATGGAAGGTGTGAAATATTATCACCTAGTGGCAACTTAGCAGATTCCTCAGTAGCTACCACATACCAGGTGAGATCTAAGGGCCGGGGGTACAGCTGATGAGTGCCGGTGGGACAGGCGGTCAAGAAGTAGAATCTGAGGGCTTCCCTGGTGGCGTAGTGGTTAAGAATCCACCTGCCAATGCAAGGGACATGGCTTCTGGCCCTGGTCCGGGAAGACCCCACATGCCGCGGAGCAGCTAAGTCCCTGTGCCACAACTACTGAGCCTGGGCTCTCGAGTCTGCGAGCCACAACCACTGAAGCCAGCACGCCTAAAGCCCGTGCTCCACAACAAGAGTAGCCCCCGATCACCACAACTAGGGAAAACCCGCGCGCAGCAACGAAGACCCAGCGCAGGCAAAAAAAAAAAAAAAAAAAGTAGAATCTGTGTCTGAGAAGATTCTGCCCAGCCCTGGCTCCTGACCGCATTCCCCAAGCTCCTGTCTGTCTGTGAGGCTTGTCAGAAGAGCCAGGGTGTTCGGTGAAATTGAAGGGAAGTAGGACGAGTCGTAAGTGAGAACCTACGCCTGCCATCTCTGTGCTGGTTCTCACTTCTCTGAACCGAGCATCCCGTGGTCCAGGTGACGCTCTCCTCTACCGCTTGTCTTCAGGAGGAAGCGTCCAGGCAGGGGAGACCACTTGCTGATCTGGACGGGCCCTTGCTGAACTCTTGGTTAGGGTGCTGGTGCTGGGCTGAGGCTTGCTGGCACCTCCAGCCCACAGTGGTACTTCTGTCACCCGAGCAGTTACACATCTGCTCTGAATTTCCCAGACGCTGGAGTGAGAGGACAAAGAAGGTCTGTTCATGATATGACTTGACTTCAAGTAGGGACGGAGGCCTCAGTCCATAAGAGCTCTAGGTGCTGACTAATGATTCCTTAGGTGGCTTCAAATGCCAAAATGGGTGATTCTACTGGGGGTGCCTGGTACAATGCGTACAGTAGGACACACCTGGATGGTTGTGTTATTTTCAGTATGGAGGAGGTGGTGCACAGAAGCTTCCTTTTCCCTAC
>NW_006781042.1:1060258-1068631 GCF_000442215.2 Lipotes vexillifer
CGTCCCCTTGAGTTGGGTGGGATTTGGGCAGGGACCGTAGCTGGAGGCTCATAGATGTCTCTTGGGGGAGGAAGAAGTGATGCTTAAATGATGGCATCTTAGAGTTACCCACGTGTGGGACTCTCAGGCCTCTAGGAGGTGCACCTAGAGGAGGCTTGATGTCCTTAGTGCTGTTTGTCCTATGGCCAGCCCATCTGACACAGTTGGGGACAGTTTTCCAAGGTCCGGGGGCTGTGGATGATCAGAACTTTGGAACCATGAGATTCACCACAGAGAATTTGCGTGTTGGGACATTTCCTTGGGGGCCCTGAAGGGGGAAGCATCAGAATGTCTCAGCTACTGTTCTGGTTGTTTGGGTAAAGAGCTCGCTGTTGGAGCCTTGTAAGGCTCTCCAGCTTGCGGCCACGTGGAAAGGCTGGGATTGATTAATTCTGTCTGGTTTGTTAGACACTCTACCCTCTTTGCCTCTCCCCACCCAGGAAACCACATGAACTGTCAAGGCGGGTCCAATTACAATTCATGGTAATTGGAGGGAGAGAGGGACTCCTGAGGAGGCAGTGGCTTGTGCTTTTGCTCTGTGAAGGAGAGGTTTCTTTGCTGTGAGGAGTGGAGGCAAGTAGCAATTAAGGGCCTCCTCCTTTCACCTTATTAAATGACCACCGACTCCAGGTGACCACGGCTTCCCTGTAGGCATTCTGGTTCCCGAGGGCACATCCACCCTCTGCCACCCAAGTGGAGAGTTTCACTCCAAGGCTGTATTCCTTAAAGGGTGGTCCACGGACCACCTAGAGTTCATGTAAAAATTGTAGCTTCCTGGGCCTTGCCTAGACCGGCTGAACCAAGTACACTGGGCTCAGAGCCCAGGAATCTGCATTTCTAGCAAGCTCCCGCCTTAATTTTTAGGTAACGCTAGAGACCTCTGCGAAGGATCACCTGGGAATATTGTTGCTTCAGTCTGAACGGCAGGAGTTCAGCTAAACAAACTCAACTCCTTCATCCTCATTCACTCCTCCTCTGGGACATCCTGGTGATGCTTTGTCTCCTTTGGAGACTTAGACCACAAATTCACTAGCTCTCCAAAATGTGAGCCAAGCATCTCTTTTGGACCCCAGACCCAGAGGGGGAATATTAATAGAGGAAAGGAAAGAAAGGAAGGAAAATCTCCTCTTGCTTCTCTGAATGTGATTGTTTGGGGCTTTGGGGCAGGTGGGCCAGGCAACTATCCGCAAGGCTGTGCTGAGGCAGTATTGCAGTGATAATGGTGGAAGCCACTTTTCTCATCCCGGGCATGCGGAGGGGTGTCTGTATCAGACAGGCGGCCCATCCTGCCCTCCAGTCCCTCCGGGCCTGCTGAGGGCCCGCCTTGCCACTGAGCACAAACATCTGTGTCCTGCAGTGACCTGCCAGCTCTGTTGTTTGGTTTCCTGTGGAGGGAGGGCTTTTCAGTGTTGTGTATCCTGCCTCGCCTGGCTCCTCTCCCTGTCCCACCTTAGTGACCTCTGGTCCTCTACGCTCAGTTGAGCCAAATTCTGACTGTGGGCTGTTGTCTGGGTTCTAGCTTTCATCCAGACAGCGTGACAAGAGGAGTTTGGGTTGGCCCTAGACTGTGTGAACGCCTCCTCACTGTTATGGCCCTGGATTGTTTCAGCCTGTGGGTCTGCCAGCAGCAGTGTGTTTTGCTGGCACGGACTCAAACTGCCCCCTTGAGACAGGGGTCCCAGCAGCAGGAAGCTAGAAGGCCTGTAGGACTGAGCTCAACAGGCAATTCCCCAATGACTCCACACCACTAGGGGTCCTCTCGGGGGTTCTAGGTCCAGAAACCCTCTGGCAGCCTCTCTGCCTAGTGGGAGTTTTGCCGGGGAGATGTGGCGCTGTGGAGGTCATGGCGTAGAAGGGGATCAGGGGCCTCAGAAATGGGGGGGCATTGAGTCTGGTAGGGAAGGCGTCAAGGGAGCCACAACAGGTCTGCTGTTGTCAGAGTGGACTAGGGTTACAAGAACGATGGGTATAGAGGAGGTAAGATTTTAGAAAAAGGATCTCCAGAGCGCTGAACCTGGAGGCCCAGAGAAGATGAACTCTTCCAGTCAGTACAACTTAACTTTAAGAAGGTAAAAATAAAATCCGATCAGGGCAAGTTTCTAGTCGAATAGATGCTTGCGCTCTTTTCTGAAGGCCTTGAGGATTGGTGCAGCCTGGGTTAGTATCTGGTTCGTTTATGTAGCAAAAACTATGGAAATGTTCTTACCCTTGGGCTGGGTAATTCTACCCCCAGGATAGTGTCCTGAGGAAACTGTCCAACTAAAACAAAGAAATGCTTCAGAATATTCTCTGTGCTCTCCATAGGAGCAGAAGGAAGGCTTCTGTGTCTCACTAACGTCAGGGGAGGAATTTAACAAACCGTCCTGACACGTGATAGTGGTGGAACATATTTTCAGCCTTTAAGTGACATTTAGGAAGATTACACAGGAATGAAATGTTCAACAGACTGTTGAAAGTAGGAGAACTTTATGGAGCATGTACATTATAATCGGTTGCAACTGTAAAACCCACGTAAACAGGAAGATAACGTACAAAAGTGAAAATGGCTGTGTTGAAGTTGTAGGATTAAATACTTAAAAAAAAAATAGTACTCAAACTTTATAGCAAGTCAGAGAATTGCTATCTGAGGCAACATCCCGCTTCAGATGTTTTTCTGCTATCACCTGTCCTTTTTCTTGAGGAATGGCAGCTCAGTGAGATCTGACTGTCTGTTCTGAGCACTTTGGTGCGTGCTGTGCACTGCCGAGCCCCATGGAGCACGCAGAGCGGGTAAGACATGGTCCCCTGAGCCTGAGAGCTCAGGGGGAGGTTTCTTCTCCCTGGGGAGACAAAATGTGCTGGGCAAGCTGATTAGTGCTGGGTGCTGAGGCTTGGCCCTAGCACGGCCAGGGGCCGTGGGGAGGGGAGGGGGCAGGTGGGTGGATGGTCTGGGCCTTCAGCTGGGAGTTGGAAGGATCTGTAGGACCAGGGAGCAACCAGCCTGGCAGCCGGGAAGCCTGCAAAGCCCAGCAAGAAGAGTCCAGTTCTCCTAAGATGGGTTCTATCCAGGTCCTCACTGCTTTGACTGAGATCAGAGTTATTTAAATAAATGCCTGTGATTCACCCCATTTCTAGAGACTGGGAACTGAAGTCCAGGAAACGAACTCTTCCTGTAATCTCCAGAGTCCCCTAGGACAGGGCTGCTGCACAGGCCCGCTCCCCGCGAGTTGGCTGTGCCCCGTCTGCAAGCCCCACCCGTGCCCTCCCCAGGGGCAAATCCCCTGCTCAGGATCCACTCCTGGAAGGCTGCCCTTTGGTCCCTTTTGGGTTGGCAGTGGGGGATCAGTGATCTCTCCTTTTAGATCTTTCCCTGGCCTGCAGGGGTGCTGGGCACTGCTGGGAGGCCACCCATCCCCATTTTCCATTTGGAGACCTTGACATTTTGTTTAAGAGGGGGTGTGATTGAGAGCGTGTGAGGGTGAGAACCGGAGGTGCTGGCTCCTTAAGGCTTGGCCTTCAAGTGAATTTTGGCAGAAGGGACACTGAATGTTTAATTTTAGGGCCAGGAGGGGGTGGGGGAAAGTCCCTACTGCATCTGGTTTGTGTTAAGTCCTTCCCTTCAGAAAAGGGCTGTGTTTATGGTTCAAATCCGGCAGAGATGGGGCGAGAGGGGCTCCACTTTCCCGTACTAGGCAGTGGGGCACAGGGAATGCACAGAGCTTCCTTCGGGTCCTCCGACCCCATGCCAAGATAAATGGTTCCAACTTTGAGAAAACTTCCACATCCATTTTATCCCTGAGGTTAAAGCAGGCATTTGCTTCCAGCAGCTGGGCTTTGCAGGCGGAGCTGCAGAGCTCGCGGAGTTGGCCGGCTGTCAGCTTGGCTTGTCTGGCGTCTGAGGGTCCCGGTTGGGTCAGCAGTGCTGCTGGCTCCCGCAGGCCTCCCGGCCGTGATTCCGGGATTGAGGGCGTCCAGGAGGCCCAGGTTGTCAGAGCTGGAGGGTCCTGCAAAGACCAGATCCAGCCCCTTCTTGACAGATAAGGAGCTTGAGGCCCAGAGGGCTGAAGAAGCTTGTCCAAGGTCAGAGGGTCGGCAGTAGACTCGGGATTCGAACCAGACTTTCCTGACTCCCAGTTTGGTTCAGTGCTCTTTTCAGGGCCCCGTATGGCTTCCCCTTCTGCCTGCTGTTACTCTTCCAGGCTCTGCTTCCTCACAGGGCCGGCTTTGGGGACGGAGCTTGTGATGGCCAGTCTTGAAATTTGGTGGCAACATTCACAAGGCTGTGAGCGCCTCGAAGGCTGGCTGACTCACCGCCGTTTTCCAGCCCTGGCATATGGTCCCTGGCTCAGGAGAAGAGCTCAGAAAAAATTAAATGAATGGATGAGTGGGTGGCTTGGCCTGAGGGTGGAGGTGCTGGTGCTCCAGTTAGAGTCATTGTGCTTCCTTCTGAGCATCTGTTCTGAAGCTGTCCTGTTCCAAGGCTGGGTCTTGTCTTCTCCAGCCCTGGCTTAGTTCCGGCACTTCACCCAGCTTTCAGGGAAGTCTAGAGTTTCAGAGCCGAAAGGAGCCTTCGATAGCAAAGGGTCCATCCCCTGCAAGTTACAGGTAAGGAAACTGAGGCAAGGCCACACGGCTGGTCAGTGGGAACACAGGACTGGAGCCCGAGCCTGGTGTGTTCGTGGAGGGAGCCGAGGGTCCGCTGGCCTCCCCATCTCGGGCGGACGAGCCATTTCGTCTGCCTCCCTCTTCGCTCTAGCTTTGCCTCCCCACTGCGGAGGGTGGTTTCACCAGAGCCGACTGGGGAGAGGCCGGGGCATGCAGGGATGGGCCACATCATTCCCTTGTGCTATCCTAGAAGGGGGAAAAGGGCGGGCGGGCCCATTTCCTTGCGGGGAAACCAGAGCTGGAGTCACCCTGGAGTCAGAGCCCAGGGAGGGGCCCCCAGCCCTCTCACCGCCTCTGGCCCTGGTTCGGGGGCACTTCCCTCCTGCCGGTCTCATGAAGGGCGGAGGAGGGCCGGGCGACAGTACCGCTGTCCCCCACCCCAGGTCTGCCTTACTGCCTTTGGGAGGGCGTTTCTTGTGGTCCTCTGCAGGGCAGGCTGGTAGTGGCAGCAAGGGGAGGAGTCCGGTGACAGCATTGTCCCATTCTAAGAACTGGGAGTTGTTAAACCCCCTCATGCGTCGTGATTTGAAATGTTTTTGCCTTATAAGTCTCAGTCTCTTTTTTGGTTTTATTATGAAAGTAAGACATGCTCACGGTAAAAAAAAAAGAAACCCAAAAAACAGAAAAAACAGTTCCCCACAGGTGACATGGTTATTCTTCTATGCCACACATAAGACTTTGTATTTAATTTATATATTATTTAACTGTGGTAAAATACACATACCATAAAATTTACCATTCTGACCACCTTTAAGTGGACAGTTCAGTGGCAATAGTTACATTCATGTTGTTGTGTAACCATCACCACCATCCATCTCCAGAACTTTTTCATTTTGCAAAACTGAAACTCTGTACCCATCAAGCAGTAGCTCCCCGTTGTTCCTCCCCCAGCCCCTGGCCCCCACCATTCTACTTTCTTCTCTGTGAACTTGACTGCTTTAGAGACCTCATTAAAGTGAAGTCAGAGAGCATTTGTCCTTTCATGTCTGGCTTATTTCACTCAGCATAGTGTTTGTAATGTTCATCCCCGCTGTGGTGTGTGTCAACATTTCCTTCCTCTTTAAGGCTGACTAATATTCCATTGCATGTACATGCCGTATTTTGTTTACCCGTGCATCTGTTGATGAACATTTGGGTTGCTTCCACCTTTTGGCTATTGTGAATCATGCTGCTGTGAACATGGGTGTGCAGATACCTGTTCAAGTCCTTGCTTTCATTTCTTTTCTGTATATACCCAGAAATGGAATTGCTAAATTTTATGTATTTACTGTTTGTGACTCTCAGGCTCTTTGAGCACCCATGGCAGGGTTGCCACGCTGTGCTCAGCACAGCGCCCTGGGCACCTGCCCCCCTCCCCCACCCCGACCCCACCCTCCTTCCTTTTCCCCCAGGGCTGGGTCCCTGGCCCGCTGGTCTGCTGTGGTAGCTGTCGGCAGAGGTGGGCAGGTGGGCGGGCTGGCCAGCTGGGTCTCCTTTGTGTACCGTGTCCGGGGCTGGCTGCAGCACAGCTCTAGGGAGGTTTGGAGCTGCTGAGCTAGTGTGAAGCTTTGGCATCTCCTGGTGAAGAAAGGCCTTTTTGGGCCAGGTTCCTATCCCTTCTCCTGCTGCAGTTCTGGGGAAGGGGGCTGTAGTCTTCTGGGTGCCCTGGGGTGGAACGGGGACCCCAGAGCCAACTGACCCCACTCTCCCCATTCGCTTTTTTTTTTTTTTTTCCCCCCCAGTTCTTCCTGCCCCAGGCCGTTTCTCTCCCAGAGGGTTAGCCTGTGAACCATTGCTGGCTGGGGAGTTCCAGAGACTAATGCAACACTTCCTAGCTGCCTTTGGAGAAAAGGTCTATTTCTTGCTAACAGAGCAGGCTCTCCTCTCCTGCTTCCTGCTCTACCCACAGTCGACCACTATCTCAAGTCAGGCCCCCAAATACGCTCACACCGCAGAGCAAACTGGTTGCTGCCTGCTGTCTGGAATGGACCTCCACCACTTGCCACATACCTGCCCCCTGCAGGGATCTGTGTATCGTTCCCCTGGGTGCTCAGTCTGTGTCTCACTGGTGGGGTGTGTAGTTATCTGTCAGCTTGGCCATGGCTTCCTGAGAGCTGGGCCCTCTCTTGTTCTAGTAGTCACTGGTCTAGTGCCCTATACTTAGTGGATGCTCAGTGAGAGAAAGAGAAAGTGGAAAGAATTTGGAATTTGGTTAGGGAACTCCTGGTTTGGGGTTTGAGGCCTGCTGTTTGCCAGCTGAGTTACTTAACCTTCCGGAGCCTCAGTTTTTCCATCTCTAAAAAGGGGGATCAAAATCTACCTCTTAGGGCTTCCCTGATGGCGCAGTGGTTAAGAATCCACCTGCCAATGCGGGGGACACGGATTCGAGCCCTGATTCGGGAAGATCCCACATGCCGTGGAGCAACTAAGCCTGTGCTCCACAACTACTGAAGCCTGCGCGCCTAGAGCCCGTGCTCCGCAATGAGAAGCCACTGCAGTGAGAAGCCTGTGCACCTCAACGAAGAGTAGCCCCCGCTCGCTGCAACTAGAGAGAGCCCGCGTGCAGCAACGAAGACCCAACACAGCCCAAATAAATAAAGTAAAAAAAAAAAATCTGCCTCTTGTTGTGAAGAGTAAATGTGATAATCAGTACAAAGTGCTTGGTAAGTGTCACTAAAGGTCAGCTGTGTCACTGTTGTGCCCTCTAAGTGGGAGAGACGTCATCAGCTGCCAGGCCTGGGTGAGGACTCTGCAGGAAGGCGAGGTTTCAGGATGGCTATAGCGCTTTCCCTCTGCTTCTCAGTTGTCTGGTCCCTGGAGAGACTGGGTGAGAGAAGGAAGGGGCCGTGTGATGCTGTCTGGCTGGGTGGTGGTAGTTTCCGCTCCAGGGAGTCCGCAGTTGCTCGGAACCCTCCGTGGGGCTGGCTGCTGCCCGCTGAGCAGGGATTGTGTGTTGGGGGTAAGAAGGGGTCCGGGGCGCCTTGGGCTTCATTCCAGATGTGACATGTCTTCTGATCTCAGCACCCTTCCCTGCCAGGCCTTCTTGGAGCCCCGCTCCCCAGCACCAGGAGGTGTGGCTCAGAACTGCCCCTGCCGTGGTTGCTGTATGACTGTTTCTTAGGGGGGGGGTCCTGCCTACCTTTGTAGATTGCAGGCTCCAGGACCCCTGTCTCCCTCATATTGGAGGACAGGAAATAGCAGCCTCCACCACCATGCAGTAGAGCTCTCCTTCCTCCTGCAGGATAGTATGGTTGGGACCACCCATGCATGCATGGGTCGTGTCTAGGCTCTGGGGAGGGAACAGGATTGCGAATCCCGCTTGGAGCTGCTGGCTCCTTTCTGCCCCTCCCTGCAGGAGAGTCCATCCTGCAGAGGCTTCGGGGTGTTGGGAAAAGCCTGGCCTCGGAGCTGCCAGTTCTGGGGTGAGGGAAGCTCTGCCATCCTACTAGCTGTGTCCTTGAACAGGTCCTCCTTCTGAGCCTCAGTTTCCTCATCTAATAAAAAGAAGGCAGGGCTTCCCTGGTGGCGCGGTGGTTGAGAGTCCGCCTGCCGATGCAGGAAACGCGGTTTCGTGCTCCGGCCCGGGAACATCCCACGTGCCGCGGAGCGGCTGGGCCCGTGAGCCATGGCTGCTGAGCCTGCGCGTCCGGAGCCTGTGCTCCGCAACGGGAGAGGCCACAGCAGTGAGAGGCCCGCGTACCGCAAAAAAAA
>NW_006781042.1:1068892-1086700 GCF_000442215.2 Lipotes vexillifer
AAAAAAAAAAAAAAAAAAAAAGGCGGCAGTCTGTCTTGCGGGATCACTGCCAGGACTAAAGGAGATGGTGGTGTCCTGCACCTGATGGGCTCCCTAAGTGGGGGCAGGGCTTGTTATTTTGGAAGCGAGCCCAAAGCCAAGGAGCCCTTTCACAAACTCTTCTTTCCCTTCTCTGCCCGGAAGGCAAGGTGGTAAAGACTTCCTGTTCGTTTCCACAGCCCAGAGTTGCCCAAACTCGCCTGATTCTAGGATTCACCCGAGTACCTGTTACTTGTTAAATACCGATTCTCGGCCGCCACCCCAGAACTTCTGAACCAGAATGGCGCTTGTCGGTTTGGGGTCTGTATTTTCATCATGTTTTATCAGTAGGCCAACTTGGGAAGACTCGCCTCCCTCAGATTGCCCTCCGGTGGCTGTATCATCTGATCTTCACAAGAGGCCACTGAGGCAGGTCTGAGGCAGGTGTGGCTGCACGCGAAATGGGAGATTTTATAGGTGAGATGGCGGACTTTAAGGGACAGACCCGAGGTGGTGGTGGTCTGAGCCACTGGTTCCCTCATGGTGGAAACAGAATTAGAACTCAGATCTCCCAGTGCTGTGTGTCTGTTGTGGCTGCAGACATTCTAGCGAAGCATGGAAAGGGTGGGGGATGGAGAGAAATGGGGTGACCGGAAAGAGATGAGTAACAAGGCTGCAGTGGTGGCAGAGGGGCACCAGTGGTGCCCCTCTGCTGCCCCTTGAGGGAGGCCTGCAGAGACCAGCCACAGGGACAGGGGTGTAGGGTGTTGGGTTGGAGCCCTTCCCTCACCAAGATACCTCACCAGGTGTGCCTTCTGAAAATCAGGGCCCAGGGGAGCATGATGAGCACGGGCTTTGTCCCAGAGCCACTGGGAGTCAGCAGGTATAAGGAGGTTAGGGGTGGCCTGAGCCAGGTGCCCGGGGCTGTTGGCGGAGTCCTTTGTGCAGGTAGGTCTGCTTCTCCCTCCTTCCCCCTCCTTCTATGATGAGGTCTGGGAAGGCTTCTAGAAGCACAGGCAGGGCTGGCTCCCCGGCTCAGATGGTGGAAGGCGGCGTGTGCGGGGAGAGAGGAATGGGCGTGGCCGAGGCCAGCTGGCCGTGCCAGGCACAGGGGCCCACTGTCTCCCTGCTTCCTTATTCCCAAGGTTGGCCTGGTCCATTAAAGGAAAACTAGTTTAGGTCCTCTGTATACCACCCCTCTTTCCAGTTTCCCCTTAAGTGGCTCTTAATGATGCTTTCAGGCTGATTCTCTCCCAGTATTGGTGGAGAGGCTTGGGGAGGGTGGGTGGGCGGCACTGGAATTGCTCTGTTAGGGCGTGCCAGGCTGAGGTGGGCTGCCCTGACTGCACAGCAGCGTCACTCCTACCTGGGGGCTTCGGGAGCTGCTTCTGCCTGGGCGCACCCCCGGAGGGTGATCCGACTGGGCTGGGGTGAGGTGGGCTGGTGCGCCGTGCGAGAGGGGGAGCCCCGCCCCGGGCTGGTGCACGTGATGTGACTTGCTGCTGGGCCCTTGGGAGGGGCCGGGGGCAGGAGAGCCAGGCTGACCGAGCCTGGGGTTAGGAGCGTGGGCTCTGCGCCCGGTTCTCTGGCTCCGCTGGCTACTGTTGATGTGACCTTGTGAGCGTCTCTGTGTCTCAGTTTTCTCCTCTGTAGAATGGGATTAATGATAGCACCTACCTACCTCATAAGGTGGCTGGGGGGATTAATTGTGTTAATACTGACAGAGCACTTGGGACAGTGAGCTGGGGAGGGCATCCCTGGCCTCTGAAGTCCTTCTGCGCTGACCTTCAAATTAGATTGTCAGGCTGAGGACTGTGGGCCGCCTTCTGTAACTGTGGTGAGTGCTGTAGGTGTCTGGCGGGCAGGGAGCCGCGTTTCAGTGGATGGCACCTTTACCCATACCGCCTTCCTCGGTTGGCTCGGGTCCAAAACCTGGGTGTGACCTCTGATCCCTCCCTCCCTCCCTCCCTCCCTGAGTATCTCTTGGGTCCACCCACTTCTCTGTCCCCGCCACCACCTCCCTGGTCTAAGCCACCTTTGTCTCTTGCCTGGACCTTGGCGTGGCCCTCTGACTGGTCTCCACTGCCATTTTGGCCCATCTCTGATCTGCTCGTCACGGTGCAATTAGGAGTCTCTTTCCAAGATGCAGGTGTAATTATGTGTAAACTAGTACCTGATTCCTGCATCCACCCTACCCCCACCCCTCAACCCTCAGCTGAAATCAAATAAAACCTCTCCCATTGTTCTCAGGAGACACCGTCCTAACATCCTATGGGACCCCATGCCCCTGCGGTAATGCTGACCTCTGGCACCCCTCTCTGCTCCTCCTGCACCAGCCCCAGTGGCCATTTTCCAGTGGCTTGAGCAGGCCTTTGTCCCTGACCCCTGGGGCCTCTGATATTTTCTTTCCTCTGCTTGGGCGGCACCACCCTCCTGACCATCCCGGACCCCACACACGTGCGTTGGGTACCGTACATCTAGGTTTGCACCTGTTGTTCGGATATATTTATTAACAGCGCCTACCTTTATTTTCAAGTGCCCCGGTTTGGATGATAAACTTTGTGGTCCCCCTTTCACGTTTACAATCTCTTCATCTATTTAAAATTCCTCAGCTTTAAAAATTCACTGACTTCCTCAAAGTAGTGGTCAGACACACACACACCACACCACACACACACACACACGCGCGCGCACGCACACACACACACACCCTGGACCAGGTTAGGGACCCGTTTTAGCCTCATGCCTTCCAGAACTTCTCTTGTATGCATTGAAGCTCGGCTTGCAAATATATACTCACTGATATGAGTCTTTGATTAACATTTGTCATCCTTGTTAGACCACAGGGTCCTTGATTTAAGGGACTATGTCTTGGGCTTCCCTGGTGGCGCAGTGGTTAAGAATCCACCTGCCAATGCAGGGGACATGGGTTCGAGCCCTGGTCCGGGAAGATCCCACATGCCACGGAGCAACTAAGCCCGTGCGCCACAACTACTGAGCCTGTGCTCTAGAGCCCGTGAGCCACAGCTACTGAGCCCATGTGCTACAACTACTGAAGCCTGTGTGCCTGGAACCTGTGCCCCCCAGCAAGAGAAGCCACCGCACCACAATGAAGAGTAGCCCCCGCTCGCCGCAACTAGAGAAAGCCCGCGCGCAGCAACGAAGACCCAATGCAGCCAAAAAAAAGAATAAATAAAATAAATTTTTAAAAAATTAATAAATAAGGGACTGTGTCTTTACTTGCCCAAAATGTGACCCCAGTTCCTGACACAGTCAGTGCTCAGTAAGAATTTACTGAATGAGTGAGTGAATGAACGAATGAATGAATTTACCTTCTCCTGCTTACTGGCAGGGGGAGCCTGGAGCCTGCGTGGGTCAGGAGCATGGGCAGTGTGGGCTGCCTTGAGGGAAGCTGCTGCCATCGAGCCAATCCAAGCCCAAACAAGCCGGTTGCCCACGCCCTGGCATACACACCCCCTGACTTGGCTGCCCCTATAATTATTCATGACCTCTCTCAACGGGCTTTGTGTTTGGAAAGCCAAAAGAGACAAGAGTTCAAACCCTCTTTCCACCTCCCCAAAACTGAGACTTAGGAGAAAGAGTTGCCTGGCTCATTCTGAATCTCTAGGGAGCCACAAGGTCCAGGACCTTCTCGCATGGCTGGATATGAGTGCTGGCGTGATTCTCACCCAGTGTCCTGGGCTGCCCTCCCCGGTCCAGGCCCAGGGACTGCCTGGGGACAGCTAGCTGCACACGTCCCCATGTGGTTCTCGGCAGACCTGGGACTGGTGCTGGCCGATTCCTCATTATTCTCCAGCCTGAGCAAAGGTGGAAGGCTTACCTGGAAGAGCCGCAGCCCCCAGCACAGTGGAAAGGACCCACACATTGGCATCCTGTGGACCCCAGTTCAGATCTCAGCTCTGCCTCTCACTAGCTGTGTGGCTAGGAAGGTTGCTTCCTCTAACCCTCGCTTTCCTCCCCTAACGCAGGATTGTTGAGTGGATTTGCTGAGATGGTGCATGCCTCACCCAGTGGTAATAACAGCCCACGTCTTTGAGCAGCTCCAAGATCTTATTCCCTCTCTCTTCCCCTCCCCTTGGGGCTCCCAGAGGTCCACTTTGCCTTCTGTGTCCCCATCTTGGAGTTGAGGGCTTAACACGGTACCTTCCTCTGGAACAAGGTTAGGGGGAGGCTGCGGTGCCCTTGGGCTGCCCGTGTTCTCTGTGGCCCCCTCTCCCACTCACTGCACACTTTGTGAGCTTAAGCCCGGTGCTGGGAGACAGAACGGGTGTGGATCTCCGAGCTCCCAGGAGGCTGTGAACACGCTCACCCGCAGACAGGAGCCCCGTGTCCCACCCCATCCCAGCAGTTAGTTGGCCAGATCTGCCTACAGCTGCATTTCCTCCCATCCTTCTGGAAATGTGGAAGTTTCCACAGACGTGTTTCTATTCCTTAGCCTCTGCTCCCTGCTCCTGATTCCCCTGGTGCCCTGTGCCTTGAGCCGGGCTGGCCGTGCTGAGATGTGGGTCAGCCACCTGGCCGGCAGGCCCGTTGCGCTGGGCTGCCGACGCCCCAGGTCGCTGATGGGTCTTAGTGGAGGCTGGGAGTGCAGGGACGGTGTTGGGTCACGTCCGCCTGGGCCTGGGTGGGGTTTTTCATGGCCCACAGGTTGCCTGTGATTTCTTCAGAAAAGGGTTTTGGGGTTTCTGTGCCACTTTATAATGTGCTGATCTGTGTCTGTATTTTGGGAGAAGAAACTTTATTTTCCTGGACCTCAGGTGAAGAGAATTGGCTTAATGAGGCCCCTCAGCTCATGGCCCACTTGTGGGTCCACCCACGTGAGGCCACTGTGCGTCCATCACGTTTCACCTCACAGTCTCGCTACGATGGGCACGTAGGGGGTCCCCAACCCCTTCCCTGCCAGCACAGATAACGGAACGATGAACATTCTCACATGGACCCCCGGGTTCACCATGAGAGGATTTCTTTGAGAGGAGATTTCCCGGGTGGCTTGTTGGGCAGGTACGTGATGAATTTCATGAGGTAATGCTGGCTTGCTCTCCAGCATGGCTGCACAGCCCACCCTTCCAGCCAGGCATGAGGGGCTACTGGATTCCTCAACCACAGCGACGTTTGGGGTAATCACCTCTCTAATTGTTTACCAGTCTCTTAGGCGTAAAGGACAAATTATTGGTTTTTTTTGTTTTTGTTTTTTGTTTTGCGGTACGCGGGCCTCTCACTGTTGCGGCCTCTCCCGTTGCGGAGCACAGGCTCCGGACGCGCAGGCCCAGCGGCCATGGCTCACGGGCCCAGCCGCCCCGCGGCATGTGGGATCTTCCCAGACCGGGGCATGAACCCGTGTCCCCTGCATCGGCAGGCGGACTCTCAACCACTGCGCCACCAGGGAAGCCCTAATTCAATATTACTGACTGTATTCCTTATGCCATACATTATATCCCCATGACTTAATTATTTTATAACTGCAAGTTTTTTTTTTTGTTTTTTTTTTGCGGTACATGGGCCTCTCACTGTTGTGGTCTCTCCCGTTGCGGAGCATAGGCTCCAGATGTGGAGGCTCAGCGGCCATGGCTCATCGGCCTAGCTGCTCCGCGGCATGTGGGATCTTCCCAGACCGGGGCACAAACCCGTGTCCCCTGCATTGGCAGGTGGAGTCTCAACCACTGCGCCACCAGGGAAGCCCCAAATTATTGTTTTATATGCAACTAAGGAGGAACTCTTAAAGTGCCAAGCCTCTCTGTTCCCTTCCTCCATTCAGAGTTCCTGGAACCAGAAACTTCCTCTTAGGCATGGGGTGATTGCTGTCATGGATGAGAGTCATGGAGGTTCTCTGCAGAAAGCCCCCCACTCCCCAGGGAGTGGCGGTTTATAGGGAGTCTGTTAATGCCCCAACCTCCCCATCCCCCACCCAGAGTGCACATCACTCGTGGGATTCCTTGTGGCTGGTGATGCTTACACAGCTGCTGGATTCTATGGTTGTGCCCCCTGCCGCCTGCTTTCTGCTTCCGCTCTGGCATCCTGAAGGCTCTGGGTTCCCTGGAGCTTTGACCTTTCCCTTGGGAGGCTGCGAGTCTGCCTGCATTCCGGTGTGAGGTCATGTGGCGGTCCCTCGGGAGGGAGGTGGATGACATCATAGCACTGGCGTGGGGTCTGGGCTGAGGTCGTCTTACTGAGCTCACGTCCTTGATTGGGTCAAGGAGCCTAGGGCCAGGGAGCGCTGGAGCACAGTGCCGGCTGGTGCGTGCTGGCCCAGACTCAAGCACACACTGGGGATGAAGGCGACCTCTATACCCCCAGGATGGCGCCAGGTGACCACTTAGTACACGTGGGCAATTCCATGGGCCCCGAGTAGTTCTCTCTCACTCCTTTCCGTGAGCATCCTTTTTCGTTTCTTTCTTGTATTTTAATAATGAACTCTAGATATTATTAACAACGTACCATGTGCTTGGCTTTTTGCAAATGTTAGCTCATTGAAACCCCTTAATACCCCAGTGAGAAAGGTATTAACCCTTTTTACAGATGAGAAGACTGAGGTTCAGAAAGGTCAAGAACTTGCTCAGGTCCCAGTGTTACTAAGTGGCAGACCCAGATCACATCCAAGTCATCTGTGCCTAAACCCATCCTCGTAACCGTCAAGCCCGTGGTCCCCAGTGGGATCTCTGGACCAGCAGCATCTGCACCACCTGGATTCTTGTGGGAAGTGCAGTTTCTCTGCCTGTTCAGAACTATGGAATCAGGAATCTGGGGGGATTCATAAATCTGTTTTAACGAGCCCTCCTCCAGGTGATTTTGATGCACCTTCAAGTCTGAGAACCACCACATGGAGCTGTTCTGCTCTCCTTTTTCTCCTTTATTTTTTCTGCCCTGCACTTGTGTCATTGGGCCAGTCAGTGTAAGCACAGACTTTGGGCCTTGGCTTCTCTTCATGGGTTTCATGCCCACTCTAAGAGGTACAGTGTCTGTCCCTACTGGGTCTGGGGCCTCCAGGAACCCCTCCCAAGTCCCTGAAAGCATTTGATAGAGCTGATGTCTCCGCTGCCTCCAGCTGCAAGCCTGGTGACAGTGGCCACCACAGGGGTCAGAGTTCCCAGCACTGTGCCAGAGGAGATGCCTCAAGAGGGCAGGGGTCCCAGCAGTGGACTGTGGGACAGGCCAGAACAGAAGCTCCATCCAGTCCAGCAGGTTATTCAGGGACACAGAGAAGAGACCTGGAAATTTTCTTTATCCAAGCAGTGTCTCTTTCCTTCTTGAAAATTTGTAATAATGGTTTGGCCTCTGGAGAGGCCACATGGGGGGCTTGGAGCCTAGGCAGGACCCTTGTTCCCAGTCAGCAAATCACGCTCGGTAGAAATGACGCTGGCGAGAGGAGGGGAGCTAGCTGTACTTGATTTTACTTTTTGAGCCCCCACTATAAGTCAGGTATTGTGCTGTTTGAGTCTTACCACAACCCCAGGAGGGGGCAGATTGATTATTCCCATTTCGCAGATGAGACCATCGAGGCTTCAGGCTGTGAAGTTGAGGGTCACAGCTCAACCATACAGAGGAGTCAGGTTAGATGCTCAAGGCAGCCAGACCACAGCTCCCCATATTTTATGAATACCAGGCTGGGCCAGATTCTTGTTATGCGGGGAAGTTCTCTGTGGGGTTGAGTGGCCCATGGCTCTCAGCATTGTGCCAGAAAAACCAGATGACCTCACACGTGAATGACTTTTCCTTCTTTGGGGAAGGAATGTGTGGGCCATTCCTGTGAGCTGCAGCCCACAAGACCTGTGTGCTGTCAGACCCACAAGGGCCAGGATCCGACTCCAGACGTGGGGGAGGTGTCATAGGCAGGCCCAACCTTGGGGTCGGCAGTGGGGAGCAGGCTGTTCTCACACTGGCCTCCGTAAGTAGTGTCAAGTGTGCCCAGGAGGAGCCAACAGGCCTTTGATGGTTAAGCAGATGCCCTGGGGCGGGACCTGCTCTTCAGAGTCACCACTCCCTGGGGAGGCATCGACAAGGCCAGTGGCACCTAAAGCCCACACAGTTCAGGCCTGGCTCTAGTGCTACATATGCCCGAAGATGAGACCAGACCTCCCACCTTGGAATCTTGGTCTCAGTTACCTCAGTACCTGGAGAGAGCGAGGGTCTGGGGCCTGCCTTTGAGCCTGGTTTCTTGCCAGTGGGCCAAATGGGTAAACAAAACAAAACAAAAACCCCTTGATAAAAGACTTAGTGGGGTTCTGGAATATTTTAGTTTTTTTTTTTTTTTAATAATAGCTTTATTGAGATATAATTCACATACTGTACAATTCACCCATTTAAAGTGTACAATGTAAAGTTTTTGGTGTAGTCACAGATATGTGCAGCCATTACTGCAGTCAATTTTAGATATTTTCATCACTTCTAAAAGAAACCGCATCCCCCTTAGCTATCACCACCACCACCACCACCCCCAGCCCTAAGCTACCACTACTCTATTTCTGCCTCTGTAGATACATTTTTGGTTTTTTAACATCCAGTGAGCACTTAGTCTGCATCTGGCACTGGGCTAAGCCTTCTGTTTTAGCTCATACAACCCTCCCTCAGGATAGCCACACGGGGTAGACACTCTTTTTTGTCTTTGTCTTACTGATGCGGAGATTGAGGTTCAGCGAGTCCAGGATCCCAAAGGTCACAGTGACAGAGCCTGCCGAGGGCTGAACCATTGCTGTGGCTCTTTGGTCCCCAGGAGAGGCCAGGCTGTGGATGGTGGCAGACTGGTGGGGGCAGCTGATGCTCCTTGGCCAGGAGCTGAGAGGACAGTCCTTGTTTCTGCACTGGAATCTGGCGCCACCTGACTTTTAAAATGGCCCTGAATTCTCTCAGGAGCTCCAGGTTCTGCCTGCACCTGCGGGAAGGCACTGCGCTGCTTTCCAAGGGCCTTGGTGAGAAGGGGTGCCTGGGCCTCGTGGAGGGGCTGGCAGCTCTCCTCTCTCCCACCAGGGTGTGGTCATTAGGTCAAATCACCTCCTAGAATGAGCCATTTGGCCACCTGTGCTTTGGCCTTGTGGCCTTGGCGACCCTCCGGGCGTCTGGTGCTGTGTCTCCCCAGATGGGCTGCAGGTGGACATGAACCGGAAACACAGGCCCCTGTTCTCACCCTGGCCAGGGGCTGGTCTCAGGGTTTCCTCATCAGTCAGTAGGAGAGAAATAACAGACCTCTTTCTTCCCACCTATAGAGGTCTGTGAATGATTAACTTTGATTGAATAGAAAGGGAATAGGAAGTGAGAGCAGTAGGACAGAGGACATTTATGAGGCTCCTGCCCTTTCCTGACAGCTGGCTATTTTGCTTCCATTGCCCTCATTCTGACAACAACCCCACAAACTTGTGATATTATGTATCCCCATTTGTCAGATGAAGTAATTGAGGCCTAGACAGGTTCATTAAAGCCACACAGCCACTGCGTGACAAAGGCCGGCTGGATTAACGTTTTTTAAACATCTGTTGTGAACAGAGCACCAGACAGCCTCTAAGTACATGAGATCTAATTTGGTCCTCTTTAATGCTGTGCCGTCATAGGTCTTGTTATCCCCATTTTACAGATGGGCATCCTGAGGCTGAGATTGAGAATCCTGTACAAAGAGACAGAGCTAATGAGAGGTGTAGGCCGGGGGCCCAGCTCTTTCCAGTTACAAAGTCCAGCTCCTTTGGGAGCCTCCAGCCACCTGCCTCTGAGTTTCCAGGGCCCCAACATTCGCATGGTTTTGGGGGCAAGCGGTTAGAGAGGTGCCCTTTCAGAGCAGAGGAAACCGCCTGGTGGTTCAGCACCACTCCCAGGGGTGGAAAGTAAACAGATCTGGGTGGAGATGTTCTTGAGGACTCTGCTTTTCATCTGTGAGTGAACCAGCTGACTGCTTGCTTTGAAAGGCTGGCAGCCAGCCCTTGATAAGTTAACCAGATACTTCTATTTACGTTACCGGAACACTGGGCATCTGAGATCACTGCTGGCAGGCCTTTGCTTAGACAAACCACCTAGTGCCCACGCCCTGGCCAGGCTGGCCACGTGCGGGGGTCAGAGGGACTCCACGGTGGCCTGAGGGAGAGAGAGTGCTCCCTGGCTGGTCCACAGTGACCTCCCCCGGGCCAGTAAATGCTGCAGAGACCTTGGCCCTGAGCTCGCAAGGGGCCCTGGCCTGACGCTTGCGCACGGTGGCCAAGAGTGGCAGAGGAGGGTGGGCTGTGACTGACAGCCATGGCAGGGCACCCGCCCAGAAGGGTGTGGAGATCGCAGGGCCGCCGAACTGATTTCTCAGTTGATGAGCCTAGACCAGGACCAGGGTCCTGGTTGCTGTACTCCAGGCAGGGGAAAATCATCCGATGAGAAGCCAGCTTGTGCAGGAAGCCCTGTACCACCTTCAAGAGGCTTAGAAACTTGCTTGGGTTTTTCTGGACCACTGGGCCAGGGGGTACTGCCCTTCATCTCCCCCCGCAGTTAACAGTTTGCTGTCTGTTGGGGTGGACATGTGGGTGTAATTGCTGCTTTGTCTTCATGTCCTGGTCCCTAATTATGACTTTGCTTATAATAGTTTACACTGATAAGGCACTTCAAAGTTTTTCACAGCCCTTTCTCTATATAATATTTTATTCTATTACTAATTCTTTTAAATGGATGGAAGAATTTTTCCTTTTTCATCTCTTCCTATTCTTTTAAAATTTGGAAACATTTGTTTTTTCCCCCGAGAATTCATGAGCCCTGACCCCCCCGCAGCCCACCCCCCATCCCAAGTAATCCCAGAGAAATGGGAAGTTCCCTCTATCCCATCCAGCGGTCTGACTCAGCAGATAAACGTATACACGTCCACACAGACTTTTCTTAGATTTGCGTGGCTTTTTGTTTATTTGTTAATTCTCTCAGGAGCTCCAGGTTCTGCCTGCACCTGCGGGAAGGCACTGCGCTGCTTTCCAAGGGCCTTGGTGAGAAGGGGTGCCTGGGCCTCGTGGAGGGGCTGGCAGCTCTCCTCTCTCCCACCAGGGTGTGGTCATTAGGTCAAATCACCTCCTAGAATGAGCCATTTGGCCACCTGTGCTTTGGCCTTGTGGCCTTGGCGACCCTCCGGGCGTCTGGTGCTGTGTCTCCCCAGATGGGCTGCAGGTGGACATGAACCGGAAACACAGGCCCCTGTTCTCACCCTGGCCAGGGGCTGGTCTCAGGGTTTCCTCATCAGTCAGTAGGAGAGAAATAACAGACCTCTTTCTTCCCACCTATAGAGGTCTGTGAATGATTAACTTTGATTGAATAGAAAGGGAATAGGAAGTGAGAGCAGTAGGACAGAGGACATTTATGAGGCTCCTGCCCTTTCCTGACAGCTGGCTATTTTGCTTCCATTGCCCTCATTCTGACAACAACCCCACAAACTTGTGATATTATGTATCCCCATTTGTCAGATGAAGTAATTGAGGCCTAGACAGGTTCATTAAAGCCACACAGCCACTGCGTGACAAAGGCCGGCTGGATTAACGTTTTTTAAACATCTGTTGTGAACAGAGCACCAGACAGCCTCTAAGTACATGAGATCTAATTTGGTCCTCTTTAATGCTGTGCCGTCATAGGTCTTGTTATCCCCATTTTACAGATGGGCATCCTGAGGCTGAGATTGAGAATCCTGTACAAAGAGACAGAGCTAATGAGAGGTGTAGGCCGGGGGCCCAGCTCTTTCCAGTTACAAAGTCCAGCTCCTTTGGGAGCCTCCAGCCACCTGCCTCTGAGTTTCCAGGGCCCCAACATTCGCATGGTTTTGGGGGCAAGCGGTTAGAGAGGTGCCCTTTCAGAGCAGAGGAAACCGCCTGGTGGTTCAGCACCACTCCCAGGGGTGGAAAGTAAACAGATCTGGGTGGAGATGTTCTTGAGGACTCTGCTTTTCATCTGTGAGTGAACCAGCTGACTGCTTGCTTTGAAAGGCTGGCAGCCAGCCCTTGATAAGTTAACCAGATACTTCTATTTACGTTACCGGAACACTGGGCATCTGAGATCACTGCTGGCAGGCCTTTGCTTAGACAAACCACCTAGTGCCCACGCCCTGGCCAGGCTGGCCACGTGCGGGGGTCAGAGGGACTCCACGGTGGCCTGAGGGAGAGAGAGTGCTCCCTGGCTGGTCCACAGTGACCTCCCCCGGGCCAGTAAATGCTGCAGAGACCTTGGCCCTGAGCTCGCAAGGGGCCCTGGCCTGACGCTTGCGCACGGTGGCCAAGAGTGGCAGAGGAGGGTGGGCTGTGACTGACAGCCATGGCAGGGCACCCGCCCAGAAGGGTGTGGAGATCGCAGGGCCGCCGAACTGATTTCTCAGTTGATGAGCCTAGACCAGGACCAGGGTCCTGGTTGCTGTACTCCAGGCAGGGGAAAATCATCCGATGAGAAGCCAGCTTGTGCAGGAAGCCCTGTACCACCTTCAAGAGGCTTAGAAACTTGCTTGGGTTTTTCTGGACCACTGGGCCAGGGGGTACTGCCCTTCATCTCCCCCCGCAGTTAACAGTTTGCTGTCTGTTGGGGTGGACATGTGGGTGTAATTGCTGCTTTGTCTTCATGTCCTGGTCCCTAATTATGACTTTGCTTATAATAGTTTACACTGATAAGGCACTTCAAAGTTTTTCACAGCCCTTTCTCTATATAATATTTTATTCTATTACTAATTCTTTTAAATGGATGGAAGAATTTTTCCTTTTTCATCTCTTCCTATTCTTTTAAAATTTGGAAACATTTGTTTTTTCCCCCGAGAATTCATGAGCCCTGACCCCCCCGCAGCCCACCCCCCATCCCAAGTAATCCCAGAGAAATGGGAAGTTCCCTCTATCCCATCCAGCGGTCTGACTCAGCAGATAAACGTATACACGTCCACACAGACTTTTCTTAGATTTGCGTGGCTTTTTGTTTATTTGTTTTAACAGATAATGACTGCACATGGTATAAAATTCAAAGGAAACAAAAGGGTATTCTGTGACAAGAAAACGCCCCACCCTCCCCTGTCAGGAGCCTCCTATCTCCCCTCCCTGGAGGCAGCCACCATGCCAAGTCCTGTGTGTCCTTCCAGGGATATTCTGGCATAAGGCTTTTATGAACTATCCAGCAAACTAATAACAGGTGTCTTTTTGTGAGGGGTAGTCAGTCTTGAGACCGAAACCCTGATCATGCATTGAACCATTGAGGTGAAACTGCCCCTGTGGGATTTATTGGCCTCTGACAAGGAGCAGAGCCCATCCATCGCAATCAGCCCTACATGGGAGCTGAAGATTGTCCCTGGGTGCTCTACTTGGCTGTGTCTTTTACTTTTGCACGTTATGATGGGACAAGTTGCTGGGCTCTGACCTGCAGGGTCCGGGACTCATTTGGGGTTACATAGCTGGAAGGGGTTGAGGTGATACATATGAGGTCACACGCATGCCTGGCTGAGCCAGGGCAGAGCCCAGGTTTCCTGACCCCTGTGCTCTGAACAGTAACTCCCCTGGAGTGAACCGGGGCTGGTGTCGAGTGTCAGGATCCCAGGGGAGCGGGAGGATGTGCCTGGGAGAGGTGTGGTCGGTCCGCGAACCTGGGGCCTGGTGGCCAGTGAGGTGGCAGTGCTGTTCCCTCCACCCGCTGAGCCGGCCTCATTTTGGCTGCAGGTGGGTTGTCTTGTTTACTCAGGACCAATGGAGAGGTCAGCCAGGTGTGGATGGCCTGGGTTGTGCGCTGAGGGGAGTACACGTCACAGAGGAGTGCTAGCAGGGAGAAAGGCAGGGAGGAGATGGGGATTGCCGCCGGCTGGGCAAGGAAAGAAAGTCATTGCAATTCAGTTACAGGAGCACAAGCACTGCTTGCGTCAGGATGGGTTTTGTTTCCATCGTTTTCTGTCGTTCCTGTGATCGCTCACATGGTTTTAAGCCTGTGGTACATACAGTTTTGTATCCTGCGTTCTTGGTAATTACATATCAGCTTTTTCCCATAATAATATATAGTTTCAGAACCCATCATTTTGGCCGTCTAGTGTTCCATTAAGTGGGTGAACCATAATTTATTTAACTAATACTTTATTAATAGAATTTGGGGCTATTTCTAATTGTTTCCTCTCCAGCAATGCTGGCGAGGATGTCTTTGTGCCCATGACCCTTCTCTTTCTTGAGCGATATTTACCCAGGATAGTGTCCCAGCATTGGGCTAAAGGTTATGCCCGTTTTTGCTCCCCTCAGCGAGTTGCCTTCCACCGGAGTTGTACCGAATCAACCTACCTGCTGTGACGTGTTGCGGCTTGGCCACCATACCCACCCTTTAATGGGAATTAGCAGAAACTTATTTTTGCAGATGTAATAAATGAAAATTGGTACCTTCGTTTGAACTCCCCAAACATGGTGGTGTGTGTGTGCGTGTGTGTGTGTGTGTGTGTGTGTGTATGGGGGGACGCACATCTGGTTGTCGTCCCTGGTGACAGGTGTGGGTCCGTAATCAACCCAAACAAGGAGAGCTCCTGTGGCCCCTCACGGAAAGTTCTCTCAGTTTTTGCTTGCAGATTCCCCGATGACAGATGCCGGTGGTGGTCTGCGAGGAATGTGAACCGTGCTGGGCACGGCTGTCTGCTCGCGTTAACACACCATTCGTTCCTGTGTGGTAACTCTTTTGTTAGGAGACTTAGAAAGTTTTCACGTTTTCCCACTGTGGAACCAGAGACCCTGTCAGTCTTAATTCAGATTCAGCCTGCCCCTATCTTTTGAAGGGCTGTGGGATGTCTTATTTTTAAGTTGGACCAGCATTTAAAAATGAGGAGACTCACATAAAAGTCCAGATTTCTGGCTCTTTTCATTGGAGGTCTGGCACCTGAGGACGCACGTTCCCATATGAGCCAAGGAGAGACGCCTCCCGTCCCCTCACCACACCTGCCCTGATACCGAGATTGTGTTCTAACCGCCATTATCACCGCGTATGCTCGGGACCAGTTCTCTGTGCCCATGTTGCTCTCCTGAGTGGAACCCCAAAGGATAGCCTGAGAGGGCCACTGTTTCAAGAGAAATTCATGAGCGCACATGGAGGCAAGGGCGCTCGCCAGTCCCACTTTCCTTACACTTTCCCCTTTGGCCTTTTCTTTGTGGCTTACTTTTCTCATCTATAAAATGGGGAAAATAATAGCACCTGCCTTGTAATGTTGTTTTGAAGATTGAATTACAGGGGTTAAAGTACTCAGAAGAGGGTCTAGCAAGAGCAAGTACTCAACAGATGTTAGATACTTGCCATTATTATTATTATTATTATTATTATTATTAATGGCATATGTGCTTGTCTTCTCCAGACTAGATTCTCAACCAGGGGTGATTTTTGGTTGTCACAACTTGAGGTGGAGGATGTTACCTGCATTTAGTGGGTAGGGTCCAGGAATGCTGCTAAACATCCTATCTATGATGCATAAGACAGGCCCCAAACCCTTAACAAAGAAGTAACTAACCCAAAATATCAATGGTATTGAGGTTGAGAAACCCTGCTCAGACATTTGAGTGTGTGGCTCTTGGTCTAACTGAACTCTGCAAACACATCTCTAACCCAGCTTTTCAAGGGCTACGTTGTGCTCTCGAAGAATCAGCATTATAAGGGACCTACTTAGCTTAGCCCCCAGGGGGAGCTTGAATCCTCTCCCAGCACCCTCACCAAACACATGCCTTTGGTGGGTAATGCACTGTATACCCAGTGTTTGGTCTGTTCTTTATTACATTGAACTCTAGTCTTCCCTGCAGCTTCCTATCCTTGATCCTAATAATAGTAGCTACCATTTATTGAGCCTTATGTGTGGGTGATTGTATTTAGCACTTGCCATGTGTTGCTGCACTGATCCACACCACCCTTCGAGGCAGGTTCTATTATTATAGCCATTTTACAGATGTGGAGATTGACGGTTGGAGAAGTAGCATCACTTGCCCAAGTTTACTCAGGGCCAGAGATGGGATTAGATCCAGGTGAGTCTTGCTCTAGAATCCATGTTCCTCACCATTACTGCCTGCCTTGTTCTGCCCGGGGCTGCACTCAACAAGTTTATTCGCTCGTCCATGGGAGGGTCTTTCAAATATTTAGGATGAGTCCCTGAGTCCACTCTTCTCTCTTCCTGGTCAAAGAGCCCCAGTTCCCAGAATTCTCCTCAAAGACATGTTTCTGATCTGCTCACCATCCAGAATGATCTCCCACC
Organism: Lipotes vexillifer; assembly: GCF_000442215.2. Lineage (NCBI taxonomy): Eukaryota > Metazoa > Chordata > Mammalia > Artiodactyla > Lipotidae > Lipotes > Lipotes vexillifer. The sequence goes on from NW_006781042.1 coordinate 1,085,088, forward strand.
TCTGGACAACCAGCTACCTGCCTCGGGGCTATGCTCCCTTTGCCTCTCTCCATCACGCTGCCTCCAGAGAAGCTGCCCATCCCATGCCCATCCCATGCCGGTTGATGGTCCATCAACTCAAGACTCTCTGTGCCAGTGCTGACCGGAGTCACCCAGGTTCCCTCTGGGTGGTGTTTTCACTTCACAGTGACCTGTTTTTCAGCGACATGCCACAAGATTCAGCCCACCTGTCTGCCCTTGGTTCTGCTGTTCCCTTCCAGCACCCCACGCACACCTGCACCTGAAATCCACGTCGTCCTGGTGGAGCAGAAAAGTGTGGGAGTGGGAGTAAGGAGGCCAGGTTGTGAACATATCCAGCTGTGTGGCCTGGGAAAAGTCACTCACCCTCTCTGATCCATGTGTCCTCAGTTGTAAAGTGAGGGTTTTGGCTCAGGTGTGCCAAGCATCTCTTCCAGCTCTAACATTCTTTGATGACATGTGTTGGACAGCATGAACTGGTAATAGTTATCTCTAATTATTGTGGTACCAGTAATGATAGGTAATTATGGAGCAGTCACTGTGTTCCAGACCTTCTTTTCCGTGTTTTAAGTGGGTTATCTTATTGAATTCTCCACCAACCCCATGCTGTTATTACCCCATTTTACAGACTAGTGCCTTGAGGCAGAGCCATGTTGACTCACTTGCCCAAGGTTACCACCTGGCTAGAAGCTGATGGACTGGGGTTTGCCTTGTCTTCTTCAGAGTGATTGAATCCTTCCAGGCTTTTGGATTCTTGCTCTGTGGAGTGATTTTTATTTTTAAATTAAAAAAATTTTAAAAAAAGATTTTGGCCACACCTTGCGGCTTGTGGGATCTTAGTTCCCCAACCAGGGATTGAACTCGCGCCCTTAGCAGTGAAAGCACAGAGTCCTAACCACTGGACTGCCAGGGAATTCCCTCTGTGGAGTGATCTTAAGCAAGTCCTGTGATCTTCCTGTGCTCAGCGTCTTGTGTTTTAACCACTCTCTCCTCCCGCCGAGGTCGAGACTCTCAATGCCACCTGACTTCAAAAGCTCAGCACCTGCGTCATGCTTATGGGGTATAATCCTCTGTACCCCAGATCCCAGCTGAGTGTGATTATTCTGACACCTTTTAGAATCTAAAATTTAGATAATAATGATGACGGTAGTGACTACTTATTGCACACGATGTATTTCAAACACATTAATATTATATTATCGTTATTAATATAAATTAACAATATTAATATGTTAACATTATCATTTTTCCTGGTTGTGGTCAAATACACTATATTATTATTTAATCTTCATTGCAGTCCTGCCTGGCAGGTGCTGTTGTCTCTAGTTTACAGTGTGAAAACTGAGGCTCAAAGAGGCCTGTGTGGCTGAAGTCGCATTCTAGTGCCTACGAGCTGGGGAGCAGGGAGAACATGTTCTCAAAAGCCACTTGCCTTCTCAACACGTTTTGAAGGAAATATAGGGAATTTCCTGGTGGTCCAGTGGTTAGGATTCCGTGCTTCCACTGCCTGGGGCCCGGGTTTGATCTCTGGTTGGGGAACTAAGATCCTGTAAGCCACTTGCGGCAGCCAAAAAAAAAAAAAAAAAAAAAAAAAA
>NW_006781042.1:1086775-1088240 GCF_000442215.2 Lipotes vexillifer
AGAAGCCCATTTCGGCCGACAAAAAAAAAAAAAAAAAGAAAAAGAAATATATGGATAGGATACTTTAGGATACTTGTTAAAGATATAATGGAAAGCCCTTAGAGGATTCTGTGTGAAAGCAGGAGTGTGAGACCCACAGAGAAGGTAGACAAAGATGCTTCTCTCTCCATCAACTCCATGGACCTTGGCCCAGCTCAAGTGTCCTGTACTCCCTCACCCCCTGTTGGGTTGGAGCCTGGCCTGGCCCATTTGTAACCTTGGGCTACAGTACTGGATAGTTAAACTCTGTCTCCTTAAAATCACCTTTATGCCAGATTAAACATGGGTAGATGCTTCAAGGTCAGTGAGAAGTTAAACAGGAGTCTGGGTTCTCTGCCAGCCCCTCCCTCTCTGTCCAGGGCCTTCCGAGGTTGTGCAGTGGGGCTGGAGGTAGGTGAAGTGCGGAGAGAGGCTGCTGAGAAGAGAGCTAAGCTAGCCCTTGCTGTAGCTCTGGGAGCATTTCCAGCATGGTGCCCAGGCCCTTTTTCCTGAGACCTGTCTGCACACCCGAGCTCATTCTGCAATGAGAACGGGTCCACGGAAGGCCCATCAGTTCCTCCTATCTCCTTAGGCAGTGAGCCACAGCAAGGATCCCCTGACGGGGCTCTTGGGGCAAGCGCAAGGTCAGATAGGGCAGGGCCTGGTTGGGAGTGAGGCAACAAGATGCCACCTGCCCTTTATTTGAATGAGGCTGGACCGTAACCCTGCTGGGGTAGCACTGCCCACCATGCTGGGGCATCTGGGCTGGTGGCCATGTGGCCAGGGTCTCTAGCCATGGACGTCCCTTGTGGCTGTTCGCTTTTCCTCCTGCTAAGGGGCAGGTGTCCCCCTCTGTCATAAAGTGGGAGCTCAGGCTTCAAGTCTAGGGCCTACCGGAGGAGAGAGCGTGGCTGTGCGGTGTACGTGGAGGACCTCGCTCCTGACCCTGCTGTCTCCCCTCTCAGGCTCCGTCAGCCTCCTCTGCTTGGCATCCACAAGGCCACGGTCAAAGTCACAGGCTTTCTGCCCCCCATACCGCAACTTGAGCCCCCTCCGCATAACACATCAGCACCTGTTCAAAGAAAAAGAGTCCCCAGACACAAGCTGTCATCTTGGGAACACAGCGCAGCCCTTGCCGGGGTGGAACCCAGGATGGAGTTTAGTGGCTGGAGGCTGGGGGAAGGGTGCGAGCTGGGAGCATGGGGGCCGAGTCCTCTGAGCCCCTTCCCCCGGAGCTGCCAGGGGAGCTAGCTTTTCTCCTCCCTCCTACCATTTATGGAGCTCGTGTTACGTGGTAGGCACTTTATAAATATTTTCTAGTTAATCCGCCTGACTTTTATAGCATGCTGTTACTATCCCTATTTTGCTGCTAAGGGACCCGAGGTTTAGGGAGGTGAGTCGGCAGGTCTCACCTGCAGACTGATAAAGAGTGGGTCTGAGTGCTGAA
>NW_006781042.1:1088255-1116990 GCF_000442215.2 Lipotes vexillifer
ACCGGATCTGGTGCCCCCCCAAGTGCATGTTCTTAATCACTGAGTTACCCTTTCCTCCATGACCTGAGCATCGGGCTGCTTGCTGGGGAGGTGCTCAGAGGCCCCTTCATAGCAGCCACCAGTAGGGGCCGGGAAGGGGACTTGGGGTTTTATCCAGGTGCAGCCCCTGAGGCCTCAGAGGCAGGGCTTTGTGTGGGGAGTCTGAGCGAACACAGGTGCATGTCAGCCTCCAGGGTTCTGGGACTGGCTTCTCCAGGAAATGGGGCTGGCTGCTTTCAACAGCACTTTTCCTCTTGCAAAAGTGGTATCTTTACCCACATGTCCTCTTCCTCCTTTCTCTCACCCCATCCCCTCTCCACGACTGGGTGGTAAACAGTGAGGTTTCACAGCCCCTCCAGCTGCGGGGGTCTGGGGATTCCCACCAGGACCCCAGCCCCACTGGACCTGAAAGCTATCCCTTTGAGCTGCTGGGGTGACCCACTTCCTGCCAAGTCAGCAGAAAGCCCCAGGCAGAAGCTGAGTGTGGGCCTGGGAGGGAGATGAGAGTAACGTGCTGTGGAAATGCAAGATGGTGGTAAATGACTGCCCCCTCCATCAACGTACAGTGTGATGACACCCGGGCAGAAGTGCATATACAGGCACATGACAGCCGGGAGAGAATAAGGAACGATAAACAAATTCATATTTATTTTAAAGATTTAAAAATTCTTTAGTATTTTTTACATCAAAAAATTGACAGCACAGTGAAAATAAAAACTAAGTAGCCTCTCATCCTCTGCTAGGTTTGCAATGTCAACACGAGAGGAAGGGGACCTGGTAGATACTCTTTCTTGCCCTGCTTCATCCCCTTTCCTCTGAGCAGTCTTCCTCTTCCAGAGGGTCTCTGAGAGCGCTGTTTGGCCCATCACCCCCCTGCACTGATACCATCCAGGGGTGGTTGGATCTTCCAGGACCCTCCCACTTTGCATCGGTTCTCACTTTTACATCCACTAGAATGTCCGTTGCACAGGGCAAGGAATTTTGTTATTTTGTTCACTGCTGCGTCTATGACTCTGTGCCCCGAGACTTTAGGGTGAGTCCAGGTGTGAAGCTGACCGGTGGCCACCATGCAGTGGGATACGGGCAATGATAAAGAGGGGTTGTAGGGTGCCGTGGGCTCACACATCAGCCCGATGTGGCGGGTGGCTATCAGCAAGGCTTTCTGGAGGAGGTGATGCCTTCGCCCAGTCTTAGAAGAGTGTGAGTCAGCCAAGCATGACGTAAAGGACACTCCAGGCTGAGGAATCAGTGTATGTCCCCTGCCCACCCCCAAGCTGTGTGCCAGGCTTACGAAAGCTTTGGGACAGCACACGCACATCCCTCTTGTCTATCGTGGGTGTGGGCTGGCCTACAGAGTGGAGCTGTGTTTGCAGGGAGAGAGAAGTACCCTGTGTTGCTGAGTTTCTAGTGAGATATGATTTAAGAATGGAGGGGTGTCATAGTGCGGCCCCCTGTCCCCACCTCGTGTGGGCTGCTGTCTCACCTTCTTGCCCACAGGCTCGTCAACTCTTGGTTTATAAGCCTACGCGGCCATTTCTTCACCCCAGTACTCACTTGCTGTGGCGCTGCCCCCTTCTCCTGACCATTTATTGCCACTTCCCTTTGGAGTTCCCCAGGGCAAGAGGACGTGGTGGTGGGGGGTCATGAGTCCGGTGACCTTTCCGAAGAGGGGGAGTATTTCCAGGGTGGTTGCTGCTGTTATGAGAAATAACACTGTCACCATTGCCACTTTGCAGGACAGGTGGGGAGAGAGCTGGCTGGCCCTGCTGTGGGGGACTGAAGGTTGGCTTTTGAGCCCCCATGTAGCTGAGAGTACCATTTGGCGCAGAGGAGTCTTGAGTTGCCAAGGAATAGATTGGATCTAAAGTAAGAGAGCTCTTCTCTCTGTTTGTGACAGCTGGGGAGAGACACTTGCCCAAGTTCTGTTCGGATGGGCGAGCGAAATGGAAGTGCATGCTGTTTCTCATGTTTGTTGAGTCACCCTGTTCCTTGTGTGAGCCACCAGAGGGTGCTGTTGGCGCAGGATAGCTTGGCCTTGCCTGATGGTCGGCTTAATACAGAAGCTTCAAGGTTGCTGCTCTCTCCCCACAGATCAGACAATTACAGCGCTGATGGTCTTTCATTTAGTCTTCGGACAGTCCCTTTTTGAAATTCTCGCTCTTACTTTTGCACCTTAAGGTGCCTCCACCTCCCACCCCAAATACACACACATACACCATTGGGGGTACTTACTTCTCTCTATTCTGACACTGCCCCTCTGAACTCTGTCCCCAACAAAACTGACTAATTTTCCTTTAGCTAGCTGCCAAATGGACAAGGATTTAATAAACTTATTTACCCTAAGGTGTTAATGAGGCTTAATACTTTACCCCTGGGGTACTCGACCTTGTAACTGTGAAGATCGAAAGTAAGCCTTATAATCTAAGAGGTGAACTGCTAAGAATGGAACCTGTGCCACTTCTCAGTGTGGGTGGGGATGATGTTTTGGGAAGGAGGTTGGGAGGGGAGCTGTTAAAGGAAGGTGCTGCTTTGCCCATCCCACTGGTGCCCACCCATGCCACTGGCCCTGCAGGGCGGCCCCTCAGCTGTTGCCCTGCGATGAGGTGAAGGAGACTGCAGAACAACCACGCTGAGAGGTTTTATGGGCTCTGCTGAGTGGGTTTCTCACCCTTGATGGTTAGATGTCTTGACCAACAAGGATGACAACACCAGCCTGCCCAACACCTTATACAGAACAACTGGAAAAAGGGCGTGAGACAGACGGGTCCTAAGGGCCTCAGAGACCATGTGGCCTGTAGGAGAGACTGAACACTTGCTCTTCTTTCCTTTGCGCAGACATTTACAGCATGGTGCAACTCCCACCTCCGGAAGGCAGGGACGCAGATCGAGAACATCGAGGAGGACTTCCGGGATGGCCTGAAGCTGATGCTGCTGCTGGAGGTCATCTCAGGTGAGCTGGACCACTGGCCTTGGGAGAGCCAGAGCAGAGGTGAGGTGATGCCAGATGGGTGGGGCCACCATGGCCCGGGATCAGGCACTGCCCACTGGGTTCTGCCACTTCGGGAATGCTGCCCTGACACCTCTGCGTCTGCTCTGTCCTTGGTTATGGCTAGCTTTGGGTGTCTTGAAAAAAGTTGGGGGTGACGTGTGAATTCAGACAAGGAGACTGAGTTTGGTCCTGGCTCTGCTGCCAACTGCCTGTGTGCCCTCGGACAAGTCGCTGCCTTTCTGCCTCAGCATCCTCATTTGCATAAAGAGGGGTTTGAAGGATGGTCTCTGAGGTCTCTTCTCCAAATGCTAGGATTCTGTGGTCAAGAAAGCAACCATGGCTGACCATCTCCAAACACTGGCTCCACTGCTACCTATATCCAGGTGATCCCAGTCTCTTATCCAGCCCCCAGCTTGGAATTTGGGTGTCCAGATATCTGGAGGGACAGCTCCTCTCCAATGCATATCTCCTCTTTCTTATGAATACCTTTCCTCCACCATCCCTTAAAGGTTGGAGGTCCCGAGATTCTAGCCTTGGCTTATGCACTGGAGGATCTTGGCTGCTTTCTTCACTTTACCTTCCACTTTGCCACCGGTCCTAGGCTAGTCTCAGACCATCCTTCTACCTGGAGCCTCCTTTTAAACGCTGGATCGCACTGGGCATCTTTCCCCCCATGTGCCCCAGGGTTCAATGCCTTTGCTCTTTGGCATTCAAGTTTCATTCATTCTATTTCCTTCTATTATCCTTCTTTTGCCTCTGCTACCTCACGGTGTCAGTGCGCCTGTGTCAGCTGTCACCTAGATAATGTGCAGAGGCCTTTGACCCCTCCTCCCAGCTTCTCCCTTCCCACCGCCCTCCGTTACCCACACACGGTCAGAGGGTCCATCCAATGGCCCAAATATGGTCGCGATGTTCCCTGCTTGAAACTTTTCATTGCCTCTCTGGGGCTTTGCGCCTGCAGCCCACATTCCTTAGCATAGCTAGCAGGATCCTTCATGAGCTGGCACCTGCTTTGTTTTCAACTAACTATTCCCAAAGATGTGTCAGGCTTCAGACCCTCTGCCACATGGGGGCACACGCAGTCCTCCCCAGATGGCACGGTCTCTGTTTTCTGTGCTTTTGCACAAGCTCCGACTGCCTTCCCCCACTCCCCAATACTTGAAAATATTTTCATTGCAGGTGAAATCTGTGGGGTGGGGTGGGGCGTGTGTGTGTGTGGTAAGATATACGTAACATAAAATTTACCATTTTGATCGTTTTAAAATGTACACAGAGGCATTAAGTACATTCACATTGTTGTGCAAGCATCACCACCATCCATCTCCAGACTTTTTCAGCATTCTACACTGTGGCTCCATACCATTCAATGCCAACTCCCCATTCCCTTCTCCCCCGCCGCAGCCCCTGCCCACCGCCATTCTGCTTTCTGTCTCTGTGAACTTGATTCACATATTCTGTTCTAGGTTCCCCGTATTAGTGGAATCATATAGTATTTGTCCTTTTGTGAGTGGCTTATTTCATTTAGCATAATGTCCTCATAGTTCCTCCATGAAATAGCATGTATGAGAATTTCCTTCCTTTTTAAGGCCAAATAATATTCCATCGTGTATATACATCCCACATTTTGTTTATTCAGTCATCTGTCAATTCACACTTGAGTCATTTCCACCTTTTGGCTATTGTGAATAATGCCGCTAAGAACATGGTGTACAGATATCTGTTCAAGTCTGTGCCTTCAGTTCTCTTGCGTATGTACCCAGAAGTGGAATTGTTGGGTCCTAGAATAATTCTATATTTAATTTTTTTAGGAACTGCCATATGTTTTCCTCTGCTTTTTAGAGTGTCTTTCCCGACCTCTCTTCCAACATTTCTTAGTTTAAACAAACCTGGCATTGTTCTTTTTCATTCTTCAAAACTCAGCTTAGGCGTTTCCTCCAGGAAGGCTTCCCTGACTACCACCGCCCCCCACCCCCCCACCCCCACTCGTGCTTTGAGTGGCTGCCCTCCTCTGGGCTTCTAGAACAGGCTGTTGATTCCTCTAGTGTGTCATTTGCCATGCAGCAGGATCATTTTTGGCTCATGTGTTTTCTCCCCGCTGCGCACTGAGCCCCTTGGGGTGGGGACAGTCTCATCTGTATCCCAAGTGCTTAGACCTGTACTTGGCACGTAGGTGATGCTCAACAAATAGTAGAGTGACTGCCCACAGGGCTTTTCCGCATACCCACCAGGTGCTCTCACTGAACAGGGCCAGCCTGTGCACATCTGTGGGGCGGGGAGAGATTGAGTCACTCGAGCGTTTCTGGAGATGGGTAGGATAACAGGAGAAGGAAGAGGGTGCTCCCTGCAGAGGTCCTCTGAGTGTGGTCCCTGGACCACCCAGCAGAATCAGCAGGACTGCTTGGCCACATGCAGATTCCCAGCCCACACCCCAGACCTCCTAAATCAGAAACTCAGGAAGCAGGGGAAGGGGACTGGATGTCTGCAGTTAGCAGGTCCTCCTGGTGGTTTTGTGCTGATTGAAATCCCAGAACCACTATCCTTGCTGCCTCCACTGTCTTGGAGAAGCCCCATTCCAGCCAGTGTACATGGCTGGCGGGCTGGCTGGCGGGCTGGCTGGCGAGCTCGGGCTTAGCAGGACCTAAGGGCTGGGGCTCTAGCGGGAGCAGCCTTCCGGGGGCACGAGGTACTGTCTCCATCCATCCTATCGGAAGGGAGCCCTATGGCATCTCATCTGCTCAGGAGGGTGGTAGGGTACATTGCCAGAGAGGGGGGCAGTGGCCACAGCCTTGGGAAAGCCGTGAGCGGAAAGTCTTGATTTAATAGTAAAAACCCAGCTGTGCTTCCCTGGGAGCTGCCCGGCCAAATGACATCTGTGGCAGGAATTCTGTTCTCTAGAAGCTGGGGGGCCCCCTGGGGAGTTGGGAGGCCCCCCAGAGAAGTGCCGCTCTGACAGAGTAGGCATGGCCCAGCATCAGGGCCACCCTGCCCCTTGAGATCTCTCAGCCAGACTGTCGATGTGCTCGGAAGGGAGCGGGGAGGGCACTGCTGGGCTGGTCTGGAGACCGTGGCAGGTGCAAGGGTCCTGAATTTCAGGTCCTAGGATGGTGGTTCTCAGCCTTTTAGGGTCCCTGACTTCTTAGAGACTCTGAACGCTGTGCGCCCCTTCCCCAGATATGGGCACACATGTTGTACATACACATTTTTCAGATGGTTTCAGGAGGTCCCTGGACACCTCTGGTCTGTGCTCTTAACAGGGTGTTTGGAGAACCTGCTCCTCAACGCCTGTTTCCTGGCAGCTTCTGACCGAAAAGCCAGAGCAGCAGGGGCTCCCCTGTGGAAGCTGGAGGGGTGGGGTGGGGTGGGGTGATGCTGGATGAATGGGTCAAAGTAAGTAGCTTATTGGCGGGGGGGGGGGGGGGGGGGGGGGGGAGTGGCTGCTGAGTGACGGTGGGGGATTGACTCAGAGCTGAGCCGAGGGTACCCCTGGGAGGCAGTAACTGTACAAGAGCAGCGGTGCTCAAATGAGAGAGGACTCTGGCATCGCACAGGGAACTCCTCCAGAATACTCTAGAGTGACCCAAACACTCCCCCAGGCCAAAACAATCTAGGCTTGGAGTTCGGGGCCTTTGCATATGCTGTTCCTTCTGCCTTGGTCACCATTCCCTGCAGTCTGGGCCTGACTGCCTCCCACTCAGAGGCCTCCCCTGACCACCTCACAACTCTTTCACCCTCCTACCTGCCCTCCTCTGCTGTCTCTTTTAAAGCGTTTATTTTAAGCATTTACCCTTCTGGCTACTTGTTCATTTGCGTGTTTCTCTGATGAAGATCTGTCTCTCCTCCTGGATCATAAGTACATGAAAGCAGCGAACTGTTCTGTTCACCCCCACATTCCCAGCACAGAGCCAAGTCTGTGGCATATGTTAGGGGCTTAATACAGACTTGTTGAGTGGCTGCAAGCAGTTTAGACCTGAGAAGTAGGAGAACAGCATCTCACTTCCTGTCCCTCCCTCTCGGTCTGTGTTCAGGTGAACGCTTGGCCAAGCCGGAGAGAGGCAAAATGAGGGTGCACAAGATCTCCAATGTCAACAAGGCCCTGGACTTCATAGCCAGCAAGGGGGTCAAGCTGGTGTCCATAGGAGCTGAAGGTGAGTAAGGCCTGCCCCTGGCTGCCCCCCAGAGTTGGATTCTCCCCACCCCACAACTTCCTGGTTCTTTTGGCCTTTTCCAGCCTGACTCCTAGACCCACTCCTATGTCCCACCCACTTCTAGACATCCTTGGGGGCATTTGGAAGTGGGGCTCCCAGCACCTCCATCTGGTCAACCCCGTGGATCCTTCCTGTAAATATAGCACTTTCCATCCAATCTCAGCACTTTGGCAACCCCTCCGCTGAATCCTAGCGCTGTGGGATATACCTGTGTGGAATGCCACCTCCCTCTTCCACAGGCCTGGCTGCACTGCGCTGTCCCGAGCAGAGAGTTCTGTGGTCTGGGGAGAGTGTGCAGACACTGGCTGGGTGGAGGCAGCCCCCTGTAGGATGGCTGTCTACACGCCTTTAGGAACATTTTTCATGTCATTTCCCTGCAGAGCAGCTTCTTGACTCTTTGCCCTTTACTTATAAAAAAATTGTTTATACACCTGAAACTAACACAAGATTGTAAATCAACTTTACTTTGATTTAAAAAAATTGTTTAAAGCTCAGTCTAATCCATTATTAGCATGTTCTTAATGGTTAAAAGGAGGTTGCACAATTTCTTGTGTGCACTGTAATGGTTCTGAAGGATTTAGGGGGGGTCGTGAGGTGATTAGAATAAAATACCATAACTAGGCCCCGTCAGGACTGTGTCCCATGGATTCTGCAATGGATTGGGCATCTGCTGTGTGGTGCCAGAGATCAAAAGGTGAGTAAGACACCATCTCCATTCATTCATTTCTTCACTGTAGATACAACCCTGGCTGTGATTACTGATCACTTGCTCTGCAGCAGGTACTGTGCTGAAGCCCTTTGCACCAGTGATCTCATTTCACCCTCACCAGCCCTATGAGGTGGCTCTAATTATTATCCCCATTTTACAATACGAAAATACATGCCTGACGAGATTAACTTGTCCCAAGTCCCATCATCAGCAAGTGGTAAAGCCGGAACTCAAATTCAGGTCTGAGTGACTCCAGAGAAATACCCCAGAGGGTGGCCTTTCCTTGCAGAGGTTGGAGGGTCTTGCTTCAGTAAATCCATAGGAGCTGATCTCTTCTCTGGTTGATGACTTTAAAGTCCTCCTCTTTTTTTCTAGAAATTGAGGGATTTGATATATCAACATCAAACTGAGAAACTTGAGCACAGTGGTTGGCAGACTACAGTCCATGGGGTCCAACCTGGCTGACCTGGGTTTTTGTAACTATTGGAACACGGCCATACCCATTTGTTTACATATTATTGGCTGCTTTCCTGCTACAGGCGGAATTGAATAGTTGCGGCAGAGACCATATGGCCTGCAAAGCCGAAAATATTTCCTATCAGGCCCTTTACAGGAAAAGCTTGCTGACCCCTGCCTTACCAGGGACTCAGGCTAGTACTTGAGGCCACCACGGGTGGTGCCTTATGCATCCCATCCCCTCAGCTGTGAGGCAGAGATCACGTCTTCTATATCTTTGTGGCCGCAGCCCCTAGCAGCATGATGCACACAGTCAGTGCTCAGTAAACGTTCGAAGGGCTTGTGTGTAGCAGGATACCTCGCTTTGTGAGTGGGAAAATAATCATTGCCTGTTAAGAAGAAAAGAATAGTTCGTTCTCTTAGGGAGGAATCAAGACTTGGCAGAATGGGCTTCCCTGGTGGCGCAGTGGTTGAGAGTTCGCCTGCCGATGCAGGGGACACGGGTTCGTGCCGCGGGGCGGCTGGGCCCGTGAGCCATGGCCGCTGAGCCTGCGCGTCCAGAGCCTGTGCTCCGCAACGGGAGAGGCCACAACAGTGAGAGGCCCGCGTACTGCAAAAAAATAAAAAAAAAGACTTCGCAGAAAAAGTTTCAACCAAGCAGGTATGGGAAGCCAAAGAAATTGCCACTCAGGTCGTCTGGTGCAAGCTCAGATGCTCACTGGAACAGGGAGGTAGAGGACGTATGATGTGGGCTGGGGTGAGCGGTAGGGATGAGTGGGGAGAAGAGGGGAGAACATGTCCTTCTAAGCAGGGGCAGCTGCCATGTAGATCTAGCCAGTTGTTGCTGTGTGGGATACTCAGCAAGCATTGCTAGATCTTCCAGTTTTTCAAAAGAAGCCAGAAATCCAGATTTTTTAAAATTTAATTTAATTTTATTTATCTATTTATCTATCTATCTGTCTATCTATTTATTTATTTATTTATGGCTGTGTTGGGTCTTCGTTTCTGTGCGAGGGCTTCCTCTAGTTGCGGTGAGCGGGGGCCACTCTTCATCGCAGTGCGCGGGTCTCTCTCACTGTCGCGGCCTCTCTTGCTGCGGAGCACAAGCTCAAGACGCGCAGGCTCAGTAGTTGTGGCTCACGGGCCTAGTTGCTCCGCAGCATGTGGGATCTTCCCAGACCAGGGCTCGAACACGTGTCCCCTGCATTGGCAGGCAGATTCTCAACCACTGCGCCACCAGGGAAGCCCCAATCCAGATTTTTAGAAAGGAAAATTTAACAACTACCTAAAAAAATATATTTGTAAAGACTGAATACCAGAGGGGAGGAAGAAAGGAGCAGATGGGCGAGAATAGCACTTGCTGAGTTCCAGATCTGTGGCTGACTAGACAGGATACTTTAACAGGCTTGTCATGTCACCAGCCACATTTTACAGTCAAGGAAACTGAGGCTCAAAGAAGTTCATGGAATGGAAGTGTGTAGTACGGGCTCTGGGCCAGACTGCTTCCATATGGCAGAGCCCAGTAAACCCCGGGGGTTTGGGCTCTGGACCCGAGGTCTGAAGCTCTCCCATCACCCCAAGGCTTTGCTGCCTCTTCTGCAGGGGCCCAGGACAGAAATTTCATGTCTGATTTTCCTCAGCTCTGAAGTGGCAGGTCAAGCTGGCTATGTTGTCTCAACAGAGGGGTAAGGAGCAAAGACTGACATGGGTGTAAACGCTCACGACCCCCCTCTAATCTCTGGGGAGTCACCTAACCTAGCTGGCCAGAGTTTTCTAGCTCCTTCGGCACAAGCCTCGCTTCTCAAAAAGATTTCTAAAGCGTCCTTAAAATGAGACATTCCCTACCTTCTTGCTGCCTTTAGGCCAAGGCTTCCCTCTGAGATCCTCGCTCCTGTTTCAAGCTGAAATAATAACCAATATAGGAAAAGAATCTGAAAGAGAATGAATGAATATATGTATATGTATAACTGAATCACTTTGGGGTGCACCTGAAACTAACACAACATTGTAAATCAACTATACTCTAATAAATTTAAAAAAAGAAAACAAAAAATGCTGAGCACCAAGATCGTGCCAGGACAGCTGCTCTGCTGAGCCAGGAAACTAGATGAGGCCCTGAATGGGTTTTGTTTATTTTAATGAAGTGAAGTTTACTGCTGTAGACTATAAAAGGCGGTGGAATGGATCACCTGGAAGGAGCCCTCCTGCGGTTGGGGTGGGGAAGATGTTGCCAGTTGTTCTGGCTGGGGTGCCCTGGGGACCAGGCCCAGCCCAGGTGAAAGGCCCCAGACCTTTGAAGTGTTATCAGGTGGGGCAAGGTCTCGACTCTGGCTGACTCTGACGTGCAGAACCAGGCCCGGAAGGGAGACTCTGTGGGCAGGCTGACTGTGGATAACATACAGAACCTTAGGGGATGCAGTGGGTGCTCTGGGAAAGGTACGGGTTCCCTGCCCCCAAAGATGGAGGCCAGAGGCAAGAAGCCTCCACACCGCGGCAGGGGTTAGAATAGATCCTTAGGATTTCTTGTGTGATACTTGATTCTAGAATGTCTAGACTTCACGGGGTTGGGACTTGACGTGGGTGAGTGGTGGGATTTAACCAGATGAGAGCACCTGAGAAGGATTTTTCCTTTTAAAATCTTGAGGCAGGGAAAGCTTGATGGCTTTGGGTGCTAGAGCCTGGGGGTGGGCTCGATGATTTAGCATCTGTCCTTAGGATGGAGGGGGCGGCGGGTACAGTAGCTAAACCCAATGGTCTTGGGAGGTGGGGACCCCCAGGGTTCTAGTTTCTATCACGTGGAGTTCCTTCGGCATCATTCATTCCACCATCTGAATACTGCTCAGGTGACTGCCTCCCTGGACTGGGGCCAGGGGACAGGCAGGTTCTGAGTAAAAGCAGGGTATGAGCAGCTTCACAGGTAGCTGTGGTCTAGGAATGGCTTCTTCCCACACCCACAGCGACACTGTTTTTTTGGTTTGGTTTGTTTTTTTAAAGATTTTTTTGATGTGGGCCATTTTTAAAGTCCTTATTGAATTCGTTATGATATTGCTTCTGTTTTATGTTTTGGTTTTTTGGCCACAAGCCATGTGGGATCTTAGCTCCCCAACCAGGGATCGAACCCACACCTTCTGCATTGGAAGGCGAAGTCTTAACCACTGGACCGCCAGGGAAGTCCCAGACATTGTTAATCTAGCGTCATGGTTTTCCCCCCAGGGACGCGGTTGTGGCCTTGGAACCCTTCTTTTGGACCCAGCATTTCAGGCCATATAGATGCCTATGAGATGGGCAGCCTTATTCCAAACACAGAGATGCCTGGGGAAAGGATCTGCCGTTCTTGGGACCAGGACAGGAGAGCCCTCTGGGGAGGGTTACACTCTGAGGGTGTGTGGGGAATCAGGTGGGCACTGGGGATGGGTGGTACATGGGCTGTTAACTGTACACATACCACTATTTGCCTGTCCTTGGCCCCTCTGTTTTCTGGAGTGAAACTCCTTCTTTGGTAGGAGTTAGAATTCAGTAAGCAACACCCCCAGGGTTTGGGTGTTTCTGTGGAAGGAGGAGAGACGTTTTTCCTAGGTAGGCAAAAATGAGATATTCTTTGGATGCCTGAGTCTTAACTGAGAGTACCTCACCATGGGGCCAGGCCTGGAAGCAGGTGAGGATAAGGAGTCTGCGTTTGATTGTTACCCTTCTCAACCCCCAAGACTATAAATGACTCCATGTCTTAGGCTCCTTAAAGACAGGCCTTATTTATCTTTGTATTCCCTGCCTTTGAGTCTGGTACAGAAAAAAAGAAAAATTACTTCATAGAATTTATAACATTTTTTAAAAAGTCCAGAAAGTGCTGTTTAGACTGAATTTAGTGGGGTATCTCTCTTTTTTTTTTTTTAAGATAGATTTTATTCATTTAAAAAAAAATTTAAATTTATTTTTAGCTGCGTTGGGTCTTCGTTGCTGTGAGCGGGCTTTCTCTAGCTGCAGCGAGCGGGGGCTACTCTTTGTTACGGTGCATGGGCTTCTCATTGCGGTGGCTTCTATTGTTGCGGAGCACGGGCTCTAGACGCACAGGCTTCAGTAGTTGTGGCTCGCGGGCTCTAGAGCACAGGCTCAGTAGTTGTGGCGCACAGGCTTAGTTGCTCTGCGGCATGTGGGATCTTCCCGGACTAGGGCTCGAACCCATGTCCCTTGCATTGGCAGGTGGATTCTTAACCACTGTGCCACCAGGGAAACCCATAGTGGGGTACCTCTTAATTGTGATCTTGAAGCTGTTGTTTGTTTTTTATTAAAAAATACCCAGCTAGTGGCATCATGAACTTGATTTGTGAGTTAGTGGATCCTTCCAGTGGCAGTTTATAAACTTTGTCGGGTTGGTTAATTTCTGTTGCCTGCACTGGCTTTCCAGCTGTGGATGCCTGTTCTGAGAGCTGTGCTTGCCCAGAGGTCCTCAGGTCACAGAGGTGCCAGGACGTTTGTGATGGTATAGAAATTCTCTCCCTCTTCTCTGTTAGGCTGGTGGGCACCACTCAGGGTTTAAGACACCCCCTTCTCTGTTGCCTTTCCTGTTGTACCCAGTCGAATTGACCGCTCTCCTGGTGCCCCCAAGACGCTCCCAAGTAGACTTCCTTCCGGACACCTGTGACATGTAATTGCACTAATTTTTAGACTTCCCTCTAGAAGTGGAGTGTGTGGTCATTGACTTCCTAAGTGTCGCACGGAGTGACATGGGCACTCAGGGAATGTGAACTCTGTTCCTGCTGGGACCCTTCATGTGTCCTCCTGCTGTTTCTGTAGAAATCGTGGATGGGAACGTGAAAATGACCCTGGGCATGATCTGGACCATCATCCTCCGCTTTGCCATCCAGGACATCTCTGTGGAAGGTAGGTCTTTGGCTCTGTTCCATGTCATCCCCAGGCTTCCACCTCTCCCGTGCCTTCACCATCACATCTTCCTCCCTGATCCCCGGGGCAACAGGGCCTTCATGACGGGCCGCATCCTGGGCCGCTTACCCATCGCTGGCATCTGTGCTCTCTCCTAGTCTACAGGGAAGTAAGAACTGTTTGGAGTGCTGGTCCCCATAGATGTGTTGGCCCCAGGGAAACCCCTCACTTTGAGAAAGCCCAAGGTTGCTGTGAGGAAGTGTATTGGAAACACCCCACCTGGCTCTTGGGTTGTTAAATCTGAAAGGGTAGGGGAATAGCAGTCAGGAGGGAGTGACAGGAGGGTGAGCCGACACCAGGTCCTCCACTTTGCTCCCATAGCACCCTCTGGTGGCCACCTTTTAGATCTGCAAGGGGCCACCATGGTCTGGGGCAGTGATCTCTCTAAATTTTTGATTTCACACTCCAGCAGTTTTTGAGCTTTATGTCTGATACGTGTGTATTTATTTTGCACTAAATTATATGCATGTGTTTCTATGCATATTATAAAACACACCAAACCAAATTTTTTAAAGATGAGGTGGAGATATTTTAAAAATATTTTTTATTCATTTTAATGGCCCAGAAATCAAATCTTGAAAAGATTTTTGTTCAAAATAATTTTTAATGAGAACAATGTGGGTTAAATTGCTTTGTTATGGAAATCTTGGTTTGACACTTGGTGGTACGGCAATGTGAAATTCTAAGTTTGGTTTATAGATACCTGGTATTTAGGGCTGAAGTGGTTAAAAAGATACCCACAGTAGTCACTTAGGGCATGGTGCTTGTTAGTGATATCAGATATAAATCTGGTTTTCAAATAGCTTTCTTGATGAGTTTATTCTTTTGGGTAGACATCTTGTCAGTTCTGATTAAATCGTTTTTTCATCTTGTAATGTGACTGACAAAGAGCTTGAACTAAAGGCAGAAGCGTTAGCTTTGCTGATTTTTTAATCGTTTTCTTGTGCTTGAATTATTATATTATCTTTGCAGGAATTGTTTAACATCATTTTAAAGTCCATTTTGTGAATCGAAAGTAAATGAGATCATCCACAAACCCACTTTACTGAGTACTATAACCTGCAATTCACAGCCATGAACACATGGGGGCGGTGCAGTTTGCAGCCCTCCTGGGCTGGGAGCTTCTGGGGTCCTCTCAGATACCTGCCCTATCTTACTGATACATGTCTGCTTTACACACAGCAACAGTGTCAATCCATGCATTAAATATCAGGAAACCTTTTTTTTTTTTTTTTTTTTTTATATCATATGGGGAATCTTATTTATTTCTCAAAGTAGCCAGGTGAGGTGGATAATAGTTACTATCCTTTTTTTTTTTTTTTTTTTTTAGATGAACACTAAATGCAACCGGAAGTCCTAATGCTTTCTTCCCACGCGGCTGTGTGCCCTCCACAGGGTACATGGGGCCCCTATCTGAAGATTCCTGGATTTCAGATTTCACAGACCAATCAAACCTTCCTCCCCAAAGTGGCCACCTGACATAAGTTGCCAGCTTATTTTGTATTGTTGCCATTTCTTTGCATAAAAGGGAGTGAAGGGGAGATATTCTGAAAGTTTGAAAAGCCATTTTCTCAGTATTTAAATGTGTAAGGTGGCCAGTTATGATACGCTTCCTAGCTTACTTCTATGTTTCTCAAATAAGTTCTCAAACTTTGTCAAGGAAATAGATTTTTGGCCTGGTAGCAGCAGGGTTGAAATCTAGGGGTCTTTGTGTGGACCCCCTGTGTGAAAGAGCATGGACTCTGTGGTCACGGTGGGACCTCCACGAACCCACGCCCCTCCCTCCACCAAGCCAGCCACTGACCTCTCTGCCCATCATCCCCTTCCCCACAGAGACTTCAGCGAAGGAAGGGCTGCTCTTGTGGTGTCAGAGAAAGACAGCCCCTTACAAAAACGTCAACATCCAGAACTTCCACATAAGGTGAGTGGCTGGGGTCTGAGGGACCCTTGCGGAACCTGGGCTGCTTCCCCCAAGGACCCCCTTGGCTGGGTCAGTCTTAGCTCTAGAACAGAACAAAGACACTTGGGGAAGAAGTCGCTTTTCTGGGAAGGGAGTGTCACCGTTTGATGCCCCCTTCCTCCTGGAGAGGAGCCCTCTCCCTCCTAGCTACTGCCTGATACACCTTTGGTTGATGCCCTTGGAGCCCCCCAAGGAGAGTGTCTGGGAAGTTCTAGCCTGGGGCTCTGGAACAGAGCAGACAAGGGCCCTGGACCTTGGGGGCGGGTAGGGTTGGATGTGGCAGGTGTGTCTCAACTTACCAAGCCCCACAGTGTCGTATCCCAGTGCCTGGGATCGTGGCAGGAAGAAAGTTCCTTCCCATGGTATCTTCTCCCAGCTCCTGCTCTGAAGGGTTATGTACTTATCTCTGGAAAAAAGGAGACCCCTGCTTAGTGCTTTGCCCCTACTGCTTGGCCCGACTCACCAGCTTGCCCCCACTTCTCTCCCCCCGGGCAGCTGGAAGGACGGCCTCGGCTTCTGTGCCTTGATTCACCGACACCGGCCTGAGCTGATTGACTACGGGAAGCTGCGGAAGGTTCGTGTGCTCACCTGACCCTCCTGCCCCCTCCCCCAGCAGCTCCTACCGACTGGTCCCCCTTGGTTGGGTGGGGGATGGGCAGGACTGGGCCCCCTGTTCTGAGAGCCCATGGCCCAGTGTGAAGGGGTGTCAGTCTCCTTAGACTAGCTGAGGAGACAACCCTTCTAGAAGTAAGAGAAAAACACCTCCTCTATCAGGGCTGCTTGAGTATGTATGTGCATAGCACATAGGTAATTGCTGACATGCCCAACCTGCCAGGAAAAATATCAAAACCACCAAAGCAATTTTGTTAGGATGAAGGGATACTAAGTGGCCTTTTCCCCTTCTGTTTTTCTGGGTTGTGCAAGGTGCATATATTACTTTCATAATTTAAGATATTGCATATTTTTAGAGACATCTATCCCAGCCTTGTCCGAGACTTGCTCCACAGTCCTGGGCAGGTTCCCGCCATGGATTTGTCCTTCCCCCATTGCTGAAGTTTGGCTGGGGATTTTATTGCTGCTTGATTCATTTATGCTTTTGGTGTGAAGTTGCTGGGGGGTTTTCTTGAGCAGCAAGATGTTGAGGAACAGACCGGGAGGTGGGAGCTGTGTGTGTGTCTATAGCCTCGTGGTGGTTCTTAGTGTCCGGGCTGGTTAAAGTTGCTAGCCTGACCTGGGACAGGTCTGTCTGGGACACCGTGACTGTACTCAGCATCCTCCCTCTCAGCCCATCCCAGCACCGAGAGGCCCTGTGGTGCAGACATCCTGGGAGAGGCCACCCGTGGAGCCCTCCTCATGCCCCCGGTATATGGTCTGGAGCTCGGGTTGGAATGTCACCTGTTGGTCCTTGAATCTCTTGGCAAAGGGCTTCTAGAACGACCGTTCTGTTATTTGTCTCCTTGACCTTGATTCTTGGAGAGCTCAGTGTTCAGTGAAGTCCCCCACCTTTGCCTCTGCCCCCAGTGGCCACGCAAGGCTTGATGTTGCTTGTGCAGCAGCAGCTCTGTGGCATCAGAACCTCCTTTTGGGGTGTGTGTGGTGGGGTGAACCGCCAAAAAGGATTTGTGAGGGAGGAAAGGAGTAGTTTCCTATCCGCTCCAGAAACCCCAAGCTGGGCCTGAAACTTGAGGCTGGGCCTCTGCCCACCTGGAAAAGCCCAGCTGCCGAAGGAGAGAGCCCGCTGCCTGGCCCTGTGCATGGCGGTGTCCAGGTGTATGTGGACTAGGGTCCAGCTAAACTCTTGGGGGATTGGGGGGATGGTCCCAGCCCTCTAACTCAGCCACTTTGCAAAGAGAAAAAAAATCGATTTGAGAACCCCCCTGACCCACCTGAAAGCTGTGTGGCCAAACCAGACAGGGGCCAAGGTGGGGGAATCCTAGAGGCGGAAGCTTTTTTCAAAGGTATCATCATCATGTACTGCCCTAGCGGTCAGCTGATGCCCTGTGGTGACAGGTGTGCATGTGCCTGTGTCCCTGCTTGGGGGGCCGGGGTGGGCAGCAGCCAGTCAGTGCACAGCTGTTCCCCACCTCCGTATAAAGTGAGGTCCGTGCTGACTGTGGCTTTTCAGTCTCGGCCCCCGCCCCGCCCTCCGACTCTAGGAGTCTCAGCCGTTCGGGAGGTGAGAGTCCAGGGGCCTTTGTCTCATTCCCGGCCAGCCTCTCCCCACCCTCTGTCCCCCTCCGTGTCTTTTCATTTCTCCCTGTCTCTCTGTGTCTGTCTCCCCTTCTCTTTAATTCAGTAGCAACAGTACAATCCAGCCCAAATCCTAGCACAGACCTGTTCCCACTGAACCGTGGATTCTTTCCAGAAAGCACAGAGGTTGCCAGAGCCTCTGGTGCTTGGGAACAGGGGAGAGCCGAGGGCTGTGACCGGGAAGCACTTCCTTCCGGCACCCGCTCTAGGTGGGCGTGGGGGACCTAGCAGTCCCTGGGAATTGAGGGGGGCAGGTGGGTGTGCACCCGGGGCCTGAGGATGGCCGAGGGCCTGGACGGAAATGACTGTTGCTGCTTGACAGTGGTTTTTTATTATTCTGGAAGCTGCCAGAGAGTTTCCCAGAAGGACTCCACCTTCTCTATTTTGAGCAGTTTGTTCCTGAAAGCGTCCCAGATGAACGGATTTAGCCTTTTGTACCCTGTGATTCTCACCTTAGCAAATGCGGAAGCTGAGTGATAGGCTGACAAAGCCAGTTTGCTTTAACTTAGTCTGGGAACCAAGAATCGAGTGGGAGGTCCAGCAAGGAGCTCCCCCGACTAAGTTATGGGTTTCTTTCCATATTAAAATTTTTTTTTAATTTGGTAAAATATACATAATTTTTAAAGTACCACTTTAAAACCATTTTTAAGTGCACAGTTCAGTGGCATTAAGTACGTTCACACTGGTGTGCACCCATCACCACCACCCGACTCCAGAGCTCTTCATCTTGCAAAACTAAAATTCTGAACCCTTTAAACCATCATTCTCCACTCCCGCTTCCGCCAGGCCCTGGCACTCTACTTTCTGTATCTGAATTTGACCACTCTTGTAGGTACCTATATAAGTGGCATCATATAATATTTGTCCCTTTGAGTCTGACTTATTTCACTTAGCATAATGTCTTCCAGGCTGTCTATGTTGTAGTATGCCCGTCTCAGGATCTTTTCTTTTTACGGCAGAATAATATTCCATATCTATTATCTGTCAGTGGACGTTTGAATTATTTCCACCTTTTGGCTGTTGTGTATAATGCTGCTATGAATGTGGGTGTACAAAATATTTGAGTCCCTGCTTTCAATTCTTTGGGGTATAGACCCAGAAGTGGAATTGCTGAGTCATATAGTAGTTCTTTGTTTAACTTTTTGAGGAACCTCCATACTGTTTTCCACATCAGCTGCACCATTTTACAATCCCACCAGCAGTGCACGAGGGTTCCGATTACCCCACCTCCTCACCGATCCCCAATAAGTTTTCTTGAGAAGATAGCAGAGCCAGAATATAGTCAGAAGACTGTAGCTGTTTGAAGGAGCCCCAAATTTCATGGAATATGAGCGTCAAAGGGGCTTGAGAGCTCCTAGGCCAACTCTTGAGTAACAGGTGGGGAGACTGAGGTTAGGTTACTTACCAGTCCAGCTGGCTGGCTGGTGGTGGAGCTGAAACCAGAAGCCAAGACTGATGGCTCCCAGGCCAGTGCCTGGTCTCAGCTTGCATTTCTTTCTTTTTCTTTCTTTCTTTCTTCCTCTCTTTCTTTCTTTTCTTTTCTTTTCTTTTCTTTCTTTCTTTCTTTCTTTCTTTTTCTTTGTTTCTTTGTTTCTTTCTTTCTTTTTTTCTTTTCTTTTCTTTCCTTCCTTTCTTTCTCTTCTCTAGTTGCGGCAAGCAGGGGCTACTCTTTGTTGCGGTGCTTGGGCATCTCACTGTGGTGGCTTCTCTTGCTCTGGAGCACGGGCTCTAGGTGCATGGGCTTCAGTAGTTGCAGCACCCAGGCTCAGCAGTTGTGGCTCGCGGGCTCTAGAGCGCAGGCTCAGTAGTTGTGGCTCACGGGCTTCGTTGCTCTGCGGCACGTGGCAGTTCCCCCGCCCCCAGCCTTGGTGATCATGGAGGTGGGGGCAGCCAGAGACTTCTTGCGCCTCTCACCCGCCTTCTTCTTCTCCCCCTAGGACGACCCGCTTACAAACCTGAACACGGCCTTCGACGTGGCGGAGAAGTACCTGGACATCCCCAAGATGTTGGATGCAGAAGGTGAAAGGCGCTTTCCTTCTGGGCCTTCGGCTGTTCTTCCGGCTGCGGCCAGCGGCCAGGAAGGGCGGGCCCCGCACCTGAGGCCAGAAGGGAGAAGGCTTGGTCTTCATCTGGGGAGCCAGGGGGTCAGTTGTCTCTCAGGGATTCCAGAGAGATTCCCTGAGGTTCGGAGGGTAGCTGGTGTCGAAAAGGGCGGCCTGAGCATGGTCCTCGGCTTGGTCTTGGAGTCGGGGTAGTGGGTGCCGGGGTGGAGTGCAGTGGTCCTTTGTTGTTGCAGGGGAGGGAAAAAAAAGTTTATTATCATGTGCATCATGCACACACATGGGAGCTTGCAGTGATGAGTAACTCAAAGGGGTGATTTGAGTTTGGGGTCCATATACGTACCTGACTTCACAGGGGAAAGGGAGTGGGAGAGAGGGCACTTGTGGAAATACAAATGACTTTTTGGAAAGATGGATGGGCCCTTAGGAGAATAGATGGAAGATATGATAGTTTGTGACAATGACTGTCAAGTTGTAAGGCCACTTTCAAACATGCAAAAGCAGAGAGAATAATATAATTAGCTTCCATGTACCCACCATCCAGATAGAACAGTTACTGAGGTTTTGTCACACTTCCTTTTTTTTTCGCTTTTGTTTTCTTTGCTGAAATATTTTAAAGCAAGTCCCAGACATCACAGCATCTCACTACTACATACTTCAGAATACATACCTTAAAAATAGCAATCTTTTCTTATGCAATCATAAAATAATTTTCACACCAAGCAAAGTGACAGTAATTCCTTGATACATCTGCTGCCTGGTTCAGAATCAAATTTCCCCATTATTTCTTTTTAGTTGCTTTGTTTTGATCCAGATCCAAACAGAGTCTGCACGTGGCATCTCGTTGTTCTATTCCTTGTGTCTTTTCTAATCTGTCGCACTTCTCTCTTCCCTCCGGCCCCTTTCGTTCCTGGCATTGAACTTGTCGTAGACCCCAGGCCAGCTGTCCCGAGTACCCCTTGCTCTGGTTTGTCTGTTTCCTTCCTCGGGTACCATTTCACTCCTTTCTCTACCTCTCGCGTTCCCGTAAGTGGAAGTTGATGCCAGATGGCTGGTTAGATGCAGGCTCAGCATCTTGGCAAGGAGACTTGGTGGTTCTGAGAGCCGCTTTCCCCATCACATCAGGAAGTGTATCATGTGTTCACCAGCTGGCTTTAACTCCAGATTTTTCTTGACAGACATCGTCGGAACCGCCCGCCCGGATGAGAAAGCCATCATGACTTACGTGTCCAGCTTTTACCATGCCTTCTCTGGAGCCCAGAAGGTACCCGGGGCCCCCTGCTCCTTCCTTGCCCAGCACACCTCATGCCAGACCCCAAGCCATGCCCTCCCGCCCCTCCTCTCCCCGCCTCGCCTTGGCGACGGTCCGATGGTCTGTCTCTTCGGTAGCGTCAGCCCCCGGTGCCAACGTGGCGTGTCATTCTTGCTCAACTCCTCTCCCACCCGCCCCTCTGCTTTCTCTCATCTTCCTCTTCTGCCTCGGAGAACACTGGGAAAGCGCTCACCTTCTGGGACCCAGATGGCGGGCTTCAGCCGGAAGGGCGGCATGGGTGAAATCAGCCAGGGGTGGTTCTGGAGGCCTGGAAGCGCTGTGGGCAGCAGCCCCTCTGTGCCCACCTCTGTTGAAGCTACAGCTTTAACAGAGCAGCAGGCGTCCCTTACGGAGGCAGATCTGGGGAGGTGCCTCCTGTCTTCACTGACCGGTTCTGCAGAGGTGTCACGAAGCCCCGGCCTTTCTCCCGCTCACAGGCGTGGTTTAGCAAATCTGTCCACAGCCCTGTTGGGCCTTGGCGCCTTCTATATCTTGCTTGGGGCCCCCATGCAGGGTCATTCTGCACAACCCCTTGGGGAGACGAAGGGAAAGGGTGGGCCGCGGTGAACACTTCACGTGTCCTGACCCAGGTTTGCCCAGGGAGGCCTGAGGTTCAAGTCCAGTTGTGCAGGTTCTGCCCTCCACAAAGGCATCATTCACACTGCAGACACTGAAGATTTGAATATTTTCATTAGCAGGCTTAGCTCGGGTGGCAGGCGCCCCTCCCCCAGGTCCCCTCACAGGCAGGACCCCAGAAGCACAACATCCAGGTCGCTATGACGACAGACCACAGGCTTGGCCCTCTCAGCTCCGGGCCTTGGAGCTGCCACATACTCAGGCAAATTTCCCACCCTCTGCATGGAGTCTGAGTGGCCTGTTTTGAAATGCATGATGGGGTGATGCTCCCGCCTCCCCGACCCTCTGCCCAGCCTTCCCCAGCCCCCGCCCCCCCACCTCCTTTTCCCCACCTCTTCCCTATCTCTCTCCCACCCCAGCCCCTTTCTCCTCCCATCATCTCATTTTCTCTTTCTGCCCATTCCCTCATTGTCTGTCTGTCTTGTGTGCTCTGTCCACCGTGGCTGTTTGGGTTTGTTCTGCGCCGCTGCTGCTACTTTCTTCTCTCAATCTCTTCTCCTTCTCTGTGCAGATGTGTAGGCACGCTAAGGCCGGATGGGAAGGCCATGTGACCTAATGTTTCATGTCACTGCCACGCCTTCTCGGTGCGCAGAAGGTGAGCTCTCCCTCTGCCTCGCCCTCTCTCCCAGCGCCCTTTTGCCCATCTCTTCCATCCGCCCTGGATACTCCAGCCGCAGCCCCTTGGAACTGCAGCCCCTGGAATGAAAGGCGGGATTAGAAAAGCCCCCCTCCCCTTACCGCAACCCCAGCCCCTTGTAGGAGGGCAAGTTGCTCTCTGAGCTTTGGCCAGGACACTTAAAGATGCCTGAGAACGCCAGCCTCTGGATGGCCTGCATCTCTGTCCCTACACACTGGGCATAATAGGTGCCACAAACGGGAAAGAAGCTTGCGGTCTCAGCTCCTTCCCTGGACTGAGTTGAGAGCCCTTATCCCAAGCAGCACAGTTCTTGGCTCTGTTTCCTGCCTATTCTCTTAAATATCCAGCACCTCCTCACGTCTCTCTCTCCCTCCATCTGCTTAAGCAAGACTACCCTCTCAAATTACCCAGCAGCCAGGGCAGGGCGGAGTCTTCTGCCTTCCCCGTCGTGTCCAGTCCAGAGGCTCAGGGTCCTGCCTGATCCTTCCCAACCAGGCCTGCCAGGGACAGTGGTGCAGGTTGCATACTACCCAAGGGTGCCCTGTGTGCACCATAGACCATGGAGATTTGAATATTTTTTACAAAAATAATCTTGCAAATGGCAGTAAAAATGTCTTCTAACAGAATAAGTATGACAGTTTTGCAATAGAGGTGCCTTGGAGACGAGGTGCCTTTAAAAAATATATATCTCAAAGCATTATGTGGGCTAGCAGCAGCCCCATGCCCTGCCTGGATGGGCACCCAAGACCTTCCTCACTTTCCTTCCAGGCCTCATGGGTACTGTCTGACAGGAAACAGCCCCGCCTGGAGGCTCCCCATCCTGGGTGTCCGAGCATCCCCGGGAGGCCCAGCCCTTTTCAGCGTCTCCTCTGGCCTGCCTCTTGCTTCTTCTTTCTCTTTGTCCCACCTCTGCTGCTGCTCTCTCTTGTCAGCTTCCTCTGGCCCCTCTTACACCCCACCTTTTGGGCAGGATGTGCGCACCATCTATCTACTTGCCTCACTGGACCTCCAGCCCTGAGAACCGCACAGAGTGTTGCCTGCACCCAGGGCTAGGCTGAGCTCTCGGCCGTGGTCTTTCCCCTCTTTCCAGCTCTCTTTCCTCCTCCCCTGCTCCCTGCAGGGTTCTCTCCTGGGCTTCATGCCCGTTGACACTGGCCTTCCCTGTCTCTGAAGCCTTCCCTGTGTCCTGGCTGGTGATGCTCGGAAGGGAGTGTGTGTGTGTGTGTGTGTGTGTATGCGCGCGCGCGCGCGCGTGTGTGTGTATGTGTGTGTGTGTGTGTGTGAAGCAGCCTGCTTTTCTCCCTCCCAAATCTCATACCACCTCCCCCCATGCCCTCTTCCCTCTCACTCATCCCTGTTGCAATCATTTCATGCTCCTTTTGTCCATACATGAGGACAAGGTCACCAGCTGGGGGGATGGGGTGGGGGGGGTGGGGATGGGGGTGTGTTCCTCTCACGTCCTGGGTCAGGAGCCTCACCCAGAGTTGCCCCTCCCATCCCACTTCGAAGGAGTCAGGCAACTGCTTTCAGCTCAGCAGGCCGGTGGGAGGGGAATCTTGCCCCTCTCCCGTGGAAGGAGGAGGAGTCTTTCAGACTCATAGACTCTTCTTGTCTTGACTGTCTCCATGTCTGGAGCCAGTGGGGGAAAGTCTCCTGAAACCCACGCCCAGTGCCCTGCGTCCTCTTCACTGTCTTTCTCTTATCAAGCCGTGGGCGGTGGAACTAGAAAGACAGCCGAGTCTAATACATGCATGCATGCAGGTGTACGCGTGTTTGTGTGCCTGTGTGGATACTGTACTTGGATGGATGCAAGTGTGTGTGATTGACGTTCCTAGTCAGAGGAGGACCAACTCCTGTTTGACGTGTTGGTTTGGGTTCTCATTCTTTCTCAGCTTTCATCTCCTCTCCTCTTCCCCTGGAGGGATTTAGAATGGCTTGTGAGCAACCAGAGTTTGTTTGTGTAGTTTGTTGCTTTAACATTCATGGCCTATTGGGAACTGTTTCTGAGAAACAGCCTTTTAGGGCACGGACTGGACTTGCTGTAGGGGGTTCTGGATGCTTTTAGGAGTGGATGATGCTGTTCGCAGCCTTCCATTTGTCGCCAGCTGGTTGTGAATCTTCTAAGGGAAAGAAACCCCGTTCCTGCCCTCAAGGGATTCATGGTCCCTCCAGGAAAACTCTTAATAAACAAGCTCATGATGCTGTGGTCTAATCTCTGCTCTGCTGCAGACCTGAGCAGGGGAGGGGCGCTGCAGGGCTGCGGGACGTGGAGGCTTTCTTGAGCAGGAAACACTGGAGCTTGAGGGTCTTAAGGGTTGAGTGGTGGGGATCTGCAACTGAAAGGCTCAGGGAAGGTTGGGGAAGGTGGTCACAGCTTGTGCGACGCTTCATGGTGTGACAGTGCAGCCTCCAGAGGAGAGCACGTCCGTCCCGCTGCCTGGAGTGAGGATTGGGGGCAAAGCCAGAGTCGGTCGCTGGGGTCAGGGCTGAGCGCCGTGGGGTTGGCTCCCTTCTGTCTGGGGGCCTCGCTGGCAAGGACACCAGGGCAAGGAGCTGACTTGGGACATGGAGAAAGACTAGGCAGTGGGAAGCTGTGGGAGGAAGGAAATGGGCAATTCTAGCTAGATTTGGGAAGTTTTTGACGAAAAACGTCACAGATGAGATCTTCGTGGCACTCACATGACTCTGTAGGTGGTGGGTGGCAGTGCCATGGCGCGTCATTTGGCCTCGTTTGGCTGTTTGATTTCACCGGCATTGAGGCTGCTTCCTCTCCAGACTGTACCTGTACCAGCTAATTTGATGCTGATTAGTAGAGTGGCAGCTTGGCCTGGAATAGCTGAGGGTTTCATTTGAGGATAGCTAAGCGCTCCGGGGCTAATAATCCATAACTTAGAAACAAATAACTAATATAAAACTAAGCACACTGTTTTGTATTACAATGTATAACAATACACCTTAAAGTGGGTCATAAAAAACAAAAAAACAAACCATGGAAGGGTCAACACAAATTTCTAGTAATCTTTTCCTTTGGTACTTGGAAGTCATCCTTTGGCCTGTTTCTATAAAATGTTTTCTCAGCCCATTTGATGATCTTTATAAAAAGTCCCCAGGAGGCCCACCCGGGAACTCCCCTAGACTTCATCCAAAAGGAGCGCCCTTTGACCCTGGGGCCTCTGATGGACGGCCAAGGCCCTTAAGGCCCGCAGGACGTGTCTTCCAGAATCCCATGAGCGCAGGCCTCACTCAGTCCACCAAGTTCGCAAATTGACACACAAATCAAAGCTTACGGCCTCTGAGCCCAGGATCTCAAGATGAATCAGGAGGATAACACGATTAAGGTGGGCTTGATCCATTCGCCATCACAGTGGCAGCTGCTTCTTGCCGATGATTAGGGGCTACCTGTGATTCTTACTTGCTTGATCAGCACGTTGGGCTGGGGGCTTTGCAGCCACCCCACATTCTTACATACATGTCAGCACACGGGAGAGCACTGGCCTCCCCCGGGTCCCCTCCCCAGCCTTCAGGGGAAGTGGCCCCGGTGACTCCAGGCAGATTCCTGGGGCAGCTTCATGGGGACATCAGCCCAGTTCCCATGACCCTGTTCGTTCTGGGGCCCCGCATCTTCTGGGATGGGCTCCAGGAAGGAATTTCTCTCCTTGTGGCCTCTGGGGATCCCCCATGGTTGCCTGTTGGTTCCTTAGAGGAAGGACGATCCGTCAGGAGTTCCTGATGGTCCTGTGAGAAGTGGCCTTGGCATCTCCAGGACAGAGTTAGGTTGGGGCGCAGTGGGTGAGGATCTAAGGATGTGACTGCTTGTCTCAGTTTCTTGAGACCTGGGACTCTCAGCTCCCCCTCTGGCCATGCCCACAGCTCTCCCGCTGGAGGCCCACCCGCCCTGACACCTCGCCCTGGAGGGTGCAGTGTCTTCGCTTGGAGCTTGGAAGAACCTTTACGGTGATCTCATCCTGCCCCCTCGTACACACACCTGGCAGTCACCCACGCATCACATGATTTGGTGGGCGTGTGTTCTATTTGCAGAGTTCTGCAATGAAAAAGCATTTACATCTTCTCAGTTGTTCCTTCCCAAGTCAAAGCACCGTCATTCTCAGGAACTTCTTGATGTCCAGCCTCAGTTTATCTTGCTGCAGTTGAAACCCGATGTGTCTTGTTCATCAACCGGGGGCAAGGTCCCATCTTTCTCCCCCTTAAACCTTTGCCATCTGCAGGGTCATGCTTCTCCAGGGCCCCAGGATGCTTGTCTGTTTGCTCATTGGCATTATCTGCTGCCACCCTTAGGCCATCTTCCTATCACAGGACCCCAAAATGGCTTCGAGTTCCCCTCCCCTTGCAGTTGGGTTAGGATGTGCACAAGAACTGCATTTAAAGATCACCTGAGCAAAGTGGGTTTAGGAGTGCCTGGCCCCTGCCGCTGTCAGGTGCACAGTGCCCTCTAAGCGGGAGAAGCAGTGTCCTCTGGGGTTTCTGGGCCTTTTGCATCTGATTGCCGTTCAGTCCTATTTAGTTCCTCTTGCCGCCAAGGCCCACATCGGGTGTCTGCTGGCCCAGCACCCGGTGTGGAATGTGCGCTTAGCTTTCCCAGAGGTGCCCGTGCCTGCTTTCTGGACATCCTGCCTGTGCTGGGTTGATCCTTAATTCCTGCAGCTTCTCTAAAGTTCTTTGGGCTTTGGGCCAGGAGCCTAGAGAGATTCTGCAGGGGTCCTGAGAGGCCCCGCTCCTTATCAGCACCTTATTCTAGGACTCCCAGATTTGAATTCCTGCATCTCCAAGATGCTGGCAAAGCCAGTCTGAAAGCCTGAGCCTTGGGAGTCCCAGGGTCTCCAGTTTGCAATTCCAGGATGGGCTTGGATTTTCTCTCCCCTCCACCTGAGCTGCGTATTTCGATTCTACCAGTCATTGGATTAGTTGCTTCCCAACAAACATGTTGGATCTCAAACTTAGGCTCTCCTTCAGGGGCCCCCAGTTCAGCCGCTAAGATCTCCGTCTGGGCTCACTTGATCTGTGGGACTCGGCCCGGGCTGGCAGAGAGGATGGCGAGGAGCCTGTGAATTCAGTCTTGGGAGGTGCCTTCCAACTGCGTGATCTGCAGGGGCGGGGGGAGACGTTGTCACCGCAGGCGTGTGCCAGGCGCTCCCGCTGTCGTGAGGCTGACCGTGACCCTCTCTGTCTTGTTGCCAGGCCGAGACAGCTGCCAATCGCATCTGCAAGGTGCTGGCCGTCAACCAGGAGAATGAGCGCCTCATGGAAGACTACGAAAAGCTGGCCAGCGATGTGGGTTCCCTCTGGGTTCTCCCGGCCTGGCCCCAGCAAGGCCCCCCCCACCCTGCCCTGAGAGATGAGGGGGCCCCAGAACCCATACCTCCACATCTGTGCCCAGGCACAGTCCCAGGCTGGGTGTCATCCCTCATCCCCAGCAGTCCTCCTAGGGCGGCTTCGGCTCTGCCTCTGCTCTCCCAGAAAGCAGAGCGTGGGTCCGGGGCCAATCTGGGCTTTGGAGAGCCGAGTTCCAGGCTTTTTCTATCACCGAGAGTAAGCCTGGGAAATCCCTTCACCTCTCTGGGTCTTGTTTTTTTTTTTCACTTAACAAGTGAAAGCTGTGCTAAGGGACCTCGGAGGCCTTTCGAGACCAGTGAGTGTACTGTTGTGCTGGGGGTTTCGCTTGGACTGGAAAAGGAGTATGCGGTTCTGAGAGGATGTGAACGGGGGAGAGATCAGTGCCAGCTCAGGCTAGCTTAGCAGCTGGGCCCACCCAGGGGACAGGAGGGGACAGGACTGGATTTGCTCTTCTGCCATTGGCTGCATTGGGGTTAGAGCTCCACTTGCTTCTTCCTTAGAAGAATTCAGCCCTCTGAACAGCTCAGCCCAGCCTCTTGGTAGATCAGATCTGCGTCCAGCATAGTGACAACCCAAGTTCTGGTGCCCAGGTGCCTGGGTTTAATCCCTGTGCTACCATTCCACCTTGGCAAGTCACAGAACCTCACAGTGCCTTGGTTACCTCCTCCGCCACCTGAGGCAGGATCACAGTACTTAACCCCATGACGACGTAGCTCTCGCCATCATTCAGATGAGTTAGTTCAGGCCACGTGCCTGGTACCCTGCAGGGGATCACGTCTTTCCCCTCATCACTTCCACTCCTCCTCCATCACCTCATCGAGGAAAACAATCCCTGCCTGTGCCCCAGAGGCCAGCCTCTTCCTTTTTGAGTCAGGGACCCACATTCTAGAATCCTAGAAGGTCAGATGGCAGGGGCCTAAGGGAATGAGTGTTCACACCTTCATGGTAAGATGAGGAAACTGAGGCCCAGCCAGGTAGTAGACTAGAAATAGAACTCGGGTCTCCTGCTCTTAGCTGAGCCATCTTGCCCGCAGGTCTTCCCTTGGCAGAGCAGGGAGGTTGAGTGATGCTGGCTGTGAGTTAACATACCCTAGCGGCCAGGCTTCGTGAGGCCTTTGATTCTCAGAGGGAACGCCCTGGAACCTGGCCGAGTGGCCTGGGGTGGTAGTTGGGAAAGAGGGTGCCGGCAGGG
>NW_006781042.1:1117037-1123510 GCF_000442215.2 Lipotes vexillifer
AGTGTGCCGTCAGGAGAGGTGCCCCCCCAGCATCAAGAGGAGAGGGAGGCCAGTCCTTGCCCCCAACCCAGCATCCTCCCCCGCTCCCTCCAGCTGCTGGAGTGGATCCGCCGCACCATCCCATGGCTGGAGAACCGGGCGCCCGAGAACACCATGCACGCCATGCAGCAGAAGCTGGAGGACTTCCGAGACTACCGGCGCCTGCACAAGCCGCCCAAGGTGCAGGAGAAGTGCCAGCTGGAGATCAGCTTCAACACGCTGCAGACCAAGCTGCGCCTCAGCAACCGGCCCGCCTTCATGCCCTCCGAGGGCAGGATGGTCTCGGTGAGCACCCGGACTGCCCCCACCCTGAGCTGTGCCAGGTCACCATCAAATGCCGCATCGTGAGTGGGGCAGGGCGGGGGCGTGTGCTCTCTACCTGCCCACCCTGCTCCAGAGACCAGTTCTCCCTTCCAGGTGACCGCCCAGGCTCCAGCCCACACTCATCCAAGTGGGGTTCCCTTCCTCCCCAGGAACAGAGCCCCTTCTCTCCTCACCATTCTGGGTCAGACTTGCCCTTTCAGACCCCTGAACGTCCACTTGGATCTGCCCCCAGCACCTTCCTCCCTACCCCTCAAAAAAATCATCTTTGCAAACAAAATCCCTCTTGACATGTTGAACCAAACAGGGTATAACAGCAATAAGGTTAATTTTCACTTTCATGGAATCTTACTTAAAAACTGTTTTTATTATTATATTAAGTAATAGATTTTTTGGTAGGATATTTCAAAGGTATAAATAAGCAAAATTCAGAAAATAGGAATTATTCATAATCTTACTACCCAGGATCAACTTAAAAGATGTTGGGGGGGAAGAGATTCTTTTAGTCTCTGTAAATATAATTTTTAAGGGAATCCTAAAGCATGTTTTAATTAATAAGCTGCTTTAAAAAGCAACAATATATTGTGACCAGGTTTCCATGTCATAAAATTTTCTTCATTTATGTCACTTTTTGTTATTCCTCCCTCTTTACCCTCTCCTCAGAACTTGAGAAATTTTATGAGCCAGAGCAACATGTAAAAGAAAATTTAAAATTCAACAGGATAGAGCTTTTGCCCTTTGCAATGGACAGTTGATGAGGAGACATGAGCACATAAGGCAGGAATGGAAGGGACGGGGAGAAGCATGCAAACAGCATTGGAAAAGGAAGCAGGATCCTGGGGGGACTCTGGGGGACAGGGAAAAGGCTGTGATGTTGTACATGCAGTTTGGAAAATTGCAGTCCTTTTACAGGTTCCAGGATGAATCAGCAGTTTTTAGATGGCCAGAGCTGCTGCTATCTGGAGGGTGCTCTGTGCTTTAAAGCCCCTCCTCTGGGTGGATGCAGTGTGGCCCCTGGCACATGGCAGGGACCTAGGTGGCACTCGAGCTGGGTCAGCCATCACTGCCCAGGGGTGCCCTTGTGCTAACTGTAGGGGATGGCCCTGTCAGTGGCTCCCTGTCTGAAGGCCTGTGGGTTTATGCTCAGTGCCTGTCACTATCTCTGGGCAACTCCTGGCTGGCTCACCCAGGCCAGGGTCCTTACAGGCTCCAGGCTATTATTGCCCAGGGCCCGGAGGGTCGGGCCCATGAGTGGACCCAGAAATGTGGGAAGGCTGGGAGGCTCCCACACCTGCCTGCCTCGTTCAGTCTATTGCTCTGTCTCCCTGGCTGGCCCTGTGACCTCTGTGATTGCTCAGAATCCTGTCAGAAGCCAGTCCTGGAGCACAGAGGGCCTTGGGCTTTCTCCCCACTGAGCTGCACACCCAACACCCCGTAGCTGGGTGGCCCCACTGTCTGTCCAGGAGGCCTGGTGCCCAGGAGCCCTGGGAAACACCGTGCGGGCTGGACAGGGATGGCTGAGGTGGGGAGGAGGCTCCTCCTGGGAGGCATGGAGCAGCTCTGGGGTCTCGGGGGGCCAAGTGGGCTGACCCTGTGCCTCCCATCCTTAACAGGACATCAACAACGCCTGGGGTTGCCTGGAGCAGGCAGAGAAGGGCTATGAGGAGTGGCTGCTGAATGAGATCCGGAGGCTGGAGCGGCTCGACCACCTGGCAGAGAAGTTCCGGCAGAAGGCCTCCATCCACGAGGCCTGGACGGATGGTAAGGCCAGCCTAGCCCCTGCCCCCTACTCCAAGGGTCTGGCTTTCATGCTGAACCACCAGCCACAACTCCTTTTTTTCTTGTTTTTTATTTGTTTTGTTTTGTCTCTTGCTAGTTCCTTGACATTAGGCAAGTTCATCAGCCTTTTGGTTGCCTCGGTTTTCTCATCTGTAAAGTGGGGACAATAATAGTACCAACCTCATAGGTTTATGAGGGTTAAACGACTTAATACATTCGATGCACGGAAAGGAGTTCCCGGCATAGTACAATGCTATATACGTGTTAATTATTCTTGTCACTATAATGATTTCTTCTTCCCTGAATTAGGTTGGGGTTCAAACCCCAACGTTGCCACCTTGAAGCAGTGTAACTTGGACCAGTGGTCTTGTTTCCTTGTCTATTACATGCAGGTGACGATGTACCCTCCCAGATTCGTTTCCTAGGGCTGCAATTTACCATAAACTGGGTGGTTTAACAGGACAGAAATGCATCCTCTCACAGTTCAGGAGACTAGAAGTCCTGAAGTGAATTGTCATCAGGCTTGGCTCCTGCTGGAGGCTCTGAGGGGGAGGTTGTCCAATGCTTGCTTCTTCCCCACGTCTGGTGGTTGCTGGCAGTCCACGGTGTTCCTTGGCTTGTAGCAGCATCACTCCAATCTCTGCCTCCATCATCACGTGGCTGCTTCTCTCTGGGTCTCTGTGACTCAGTCTGCCTCTCAGTTTTCTATTAAAGACACCAGTCATTGGATTTAGGACCCACCCTAATCCAGTATGACGTCATCTTAACTAATTACATCTGCAAAGACCCTATTTCCAAATAAGGTCAGATTCTGAGGTTCTGGGTTGGACAAGAGTTTTGGGGGGACACTAGTCAACTCAGCATACCTCCTCATGGGGTTGTTATATGCTTACATATCATAAGTGCACTTTATGCTTAGTTGGGTGCCTGGCACATGTAACACACTCAGTAAATGGTAGCCCTTGATATCTTCCCTCCAATGCCTGCCCTTTTCCTGTTTCTGGCCTCCCATTGTAGTACCCTGGAGCCCTGGCCTTAGCACCTGTGTGTCTCCATCACTCTGACCTGGAGGTTCTTGGGGCCATGTCTGGTGTCTGCTTGTTGGCAGCTAAGGTTAACTCCAAAGAGAGAAGATCATACCTGGGATGGTCTTTTCCTCAGAACCTGGGCTGGGGCTGGAGAGGGGGCCATGCTGCCGATCTCCTAGGGCCATGCAGCCTTTTCAGCTGGAGCCCCTGGGGCAGACCAACTGGCCAGTGGAGCTCAGTGCCCTAAGACACCCCCACCCAGCTCTGTTGTGATCGTCAGACATTAGTCTGGAGACGAGTACGGACGGCCACTTGGGGGTAGCGCGGCTTGGTTGGGGATAGGAGTGTGCCTGACTCAGCAGAGGGGGTTTGCTGAGCTTTGTATACAGTGATATGAGGTTGCTGCCCCACATTCCACTGTGCATGTACGGAGCTGTTTATCCAAGCGTGGATGTGCGGAGTAGAAGGGGGATGGTGGAAATTGCACCTGTTCACCCACATGCTCCTATCGTGTCCTCTCCGGAGCCAAGGAACAGCTTGCCGAAAGGTACAGAGCAAGGATTGGCTCCGCCAGCTTGCCAGCCACCAGCAAGGTCATGAGAGGTGCTGGCATGCCTGTAGTAGATGCCAGCACAGCTGCTGGGCACAGCAGTCTGGCTACACGTACTCACGCTTGACAGTGTTATTGCCCGCTTACCCGGGAATTCCATTTCTTGAGACTGTCTAAAAAATTAACTCTACGCATGACTGAAGTCACGTGTCTGGGATGTTTGCGATGAGACCATCTACAATAGTGCGAGCTGAGGGGCCTGAACGCCCCGTGGTAGGGCAATGAGTGGTTACGCCAGTGACGGTTCAGCCACGCGACAGAATGTTATGCAGCCATCAGAGTGGCTCATGTAAAAGCCACTGGAGCCAGAGTAGAAACTGATGACGTGCTGCTGAGTATTTTAAAAGCAGGAAACCTTATTTATATACACCTGATGGTTTTAACACAACATCCATATAAGGCAAGACTGAAAAGGAGTAGATAAGTAGGCTCATCTGTGATATTTTTTCCCTAAACTTGTCATATTATTATTCTGACAAAGAAAAAAGAGTAGAGAGAAGGAAAGAAGCCCTCACCTCACAGCCCAGCCTTCATTTACTGAGAGGGGCTGAGCATCCCTGATGGGTGCCAACATAGGAGGTGGGAGTGCAGGCAAGGCCAGGTCAGCCCCTGCCCTGCAGTAGCTTCTTCCCAGGGTAGCTGATAACCATTGTCTGTTCAGCAGTCTGGGAGGTCATTTCTCATCCCCTTTTCCTCCTGGGAAACAAAAATCCAAGAAATACAAGTGTGCCTTTGCCCCTAAAAAGGGAGGGCAGTGCACCTGATGACTGGAGAAGGTTCTGGCCACTGATGGCTTATGTGCAGAGTGCACTGGACGTGCTACCCACACTGAGCGTAATTGAGGGGAGGGGTCCCTGCCGGGCTGCTGGGGACCAGCAACTATAACTGGAGAAACTAACGATGGGGTATCCCTGAGGGGCTTGGCTTGTTTTTCCCTGGTTATACCACAGGCATAGATCATTGTTTCCTGCTGGTTATAAAGTTCACGTTATGCCCTAACTTCCCCTCCTGGTCCGGCATAGCCTTTGTACATCACCACGCCCGATGGCCCTGACATGCTCCATGGAAAGTAGTCACTTTCCCGCCCCTGCCCCATCGTGGATGGGTGTTCCGGTTGCACATCTGCTTTCTCGAACTGCAGATGATTGATCATCGCACAGGGCACTCCTCCTCGGGATATACCAGAAGTGGAGCTCCCGGGCCTTGAGGGGTGGATAGTTGGGGTCAAGAAGGTGGGGCCTCCCGGCTCCCGCCCAGCCTTGTGCCCTGTCTCTGACCCCAGGCAAAGAGGCCATGCTGCGACAGAAGGATTACGAGACGGCCACCCTCTCGGAGATCAAGGCCCTGCTCAAGAAGCACGAGGCCTTCGAGAGCGACCTGGCCGCCCACCAGGACCGCGTGGAGCAGATCGCCGCCATTGCGCAGGAGCTCAAGTAGGCCCGGCCCAGCGGGCACAGGGGCGCTGTGGGAGGTGGGAGTGTGGCCTGAAAAGTCATCAGTACGGAAGGCTAAGGACGTTCCCCCCGGGTGGGGAATAGCCTGTGACCGTTCTGTCCCAGGCCTTCGGTCCTCACCTGTAACTGGTGTGGGACCAGAGGACGACCAAGTCTTGGCTCTGAGCTCTCAGCTGGCCTTAGTGGCTTCCTGCCATTGGGTATTGGGGTCAGGACTGGCATGGCCTACAGGCAGGGTTGGGGTGGGGGCCCTTGCAGAGGAGAACTGGCCTTCGCTGGTCTACCTGCCAGTGGTCTCCTGAAAGCCAAGGAGTTGAGAGTGGGAGGGGAGTCCTGGAAGGTCTTCATGAAGCGAGCACACCTGGCCTTCCAGTGCCACCAGCGCCCCAGCCCCAGGGAGAGGATAGCAGGCCACGGAAGTCACCTGGGTCATCTGACTCCTCCTGTCTCCTCCCTCCCAGTGAGCTGGACTATTACGACTCACCCAGTGTCAACGCCCGGTGCCAAAGGATCTGTGACCAGTGGGACAATCTGGGGGCCCTAACCCAGAAGCGGAGGGAGGCTCTGGAGGTGAGGGCCCTGAGGGAGGCGGAGGCCTGCCTTCACCCACTCTGTGTGCTCCTTCCAGCTTCGTGACTCTCTTTGCTCTGGGCTGAGAGGCTCCACTGGGTTCCCCGGACCTTCCCCAGGCCTGGCCTGCCTGTGGCAGGCTCACATTGACCCTGGACTTGACCTTTGCCCTGATGAAGATGTCCTAATCATATCCCATCCTCCCGGTTTAGTGTACTCAGCCCCACCCCAGCTGTTTGAGAACTTTCTTGTTCTCCAAACCATACTCTCTGGGGCCCAGGCTGGGTGACTCAGCTGGGGGGTGGTCCATACACCCCATATTAAGAACCAGCACCTCAGAGAGAGCCTGTTCTTTCTGTCTGAGTTAGTCTTGTGCTTCCAGACCTGAACCCCTTTGGGCTGGCCGGGAGGATCTCGAAGGCTGTTGGGAATAGGGGTTGGGGGGACGCGGTGATTCTGGACATGACTTTGCTAAACACCTCCCCATCCCCATGCCATTGGCACTCCCAGCGGACAGAGAAACTGCTGGAGACCATTGACCAGCTGTACTTGGAATATGCCAAGCGGGCCGCACCCTTCAACAACTGGATGGAGGGGGCCATGGAGGACCTGCAGGACACCTTCATCGTGCACACTATCGAGGAGATCCAGGTGTGCTGCCGCCGCCCCCCC
>NW_006781042.1:1123666-1139787 GCF_000442215.2 Lipotes vexillifer
CCCGGAGGCCGGCTCCCCAGCTGCCCACGGCCCACACTCCTGCAGGACTGCCCCTGTAAGGACAGGACTGAGGGTAGCATCCCCAGGATGTTATAGATTCGAAAGCTTTGCATTTTATTTATTTTGACTCAGTAATATATGCACATGGTATAAAATCTAAAAGCTAAAAAGGCTAAGCAATGAGTTCCCTTCCTTGTCCCCCAGCCCCGAGTGCCCCTCCCCAGGGGTGAGCAGTATGACCACATGGTCTCTGCAGAGGCAAAAGCACATTTATTTATTAACATGTTCTCCACACCCCTTTTTTTATGCAAAAAGTTTATTATATACTGTATCCTGAGCCTTACATTTTTAACCGAACAATTATCTAGGAGCCCATTTCATAGCAATGAGCTGTTCTTTTGTACAGCTGCAGAGTGTCAGACGAAAAAGGTTTTGCAAAGTGTCGAGGAACGTGTGTTGGGGGAGGTCACCTGAGGAGCAGACCTGGAGCATCCCTTGTCCCCGACCTGACTGTGGGGTGGTGAGCGCCCCCGCCCCGGGGGGTTGCTGCTGACTTCACCAGTCCTGAGCGTGAAGCTGTCGGCACCTTCCCGTGGCCAGCCCGGCCGTCCTGGGGCTCAGCCGCGAGAGCCCTGGCCTGATACCGCTGGGCCTCCCAGCTGGTGTGCGGCCGGCCTCCGGTGGCCCCTCCACCCACCTCTACCCTGGCGCCTGCAGGTCTCCCTTGTCTCCTCTTGCCCGCGGGAGGCACCAGTGACTGGGAGGGACTTCCCTCCCAGTCACTGCGCTTCTCCTGCATGCCCGTCTATGTCCAGGGACTGACCACAGCCCATGAGCAGTTCAAGGCCACCCTCCCCGATGCTGACAAGGAGCGCCTGGCCATCCTAGGCATCCACAACGAGGTGTCCAAGATTGTCCAGACCTACCACGTCAACATGGCGGGCACCAACCCCTACACAACCATCACGCCTCAGGAGATCAACGGCAAATGGGACCATGTGAGTCCGAGGGCTGGGTGGGGCGTTGGCGGAGCCACTGTAAGTTTCAGAGGGGCGGGGATTTTTGTCTGTGTGTGTTGTTGATTTTCACTGACTTTTCATTGATTTCATTGTCACATAGTAAGTACTCAGTATCTGTCAAGTGAATGAATGGCTGAATCTCTAGAACAGGTCAATGTGTTCACTCTATTACTGACTGGCCCCTTCCCTTCATGGCTCTTCCATTTCCTCTTCTGAAGTGGGGGCAGATGGCTGGCCCATCCCAGTGTCCCACGATTGTTCCTGCCCCAGGTACGGCAGCTGGTGCCTCGGAGGGACCAGGCCCTGATGGAGGAGCATGCCCGCCAGCAGCACAACGAGAGGCTACGCAAGCAGTTTGCGGCCCAGGCCAACGTCATCGGGCCCTGGATCCAGACCAAAATGGAGGTGGGGCCCATCGTGGGAAGCAGGGAGAGGGTTTCCACCCTTCCCAGCACCATCCTAGCCAGTCAGGCTTGCCCTGGCTCCTCTGGGATGGGACCTGTGGGGACTGTGGAGTCTGGTCTGCTGCCCTGTGGGTGGGGGCAGAGTCTATGCGAGGAAGGCCTGTGGGGTGATTCTGGCGTCTGGTTTGAGAGCAAAGACCCACACAGGGACACCACTAAAGAGTCCTTCCCACAGAAGGAGGAGTGCCGAGGTGACTGACTCGGCTTGCCCTTTGGCTTATGTGGCTGACCAGGTCTCCCTTCCTCCTGAGTCGTGAGCTTGGTCAGACAGGGTGATCTCCCCAGAGAGAGAACCAAGCTTTGGACAAGCGTGGAATTTTTTGCTGAATTGTTGGGCCAGGTATGGGGGTGATATAGATAAGGAAGGGACACTGTGTGGGTTAGAGCATGGTGTCCCTCTGAGCTCCTTGAGGGCGGAGACCACATCGAGTTCATGTTTGTGTCTTCCCTGCATCCCACCCCCACCTGCTTATTAGCACATTGTGCATAGTAGGTGCTCGGATTATATTTGCTGAGTTGAACTGAGTGCACGGAAGGTGCTTTTACAAGCAAGGTGTGTTTACATGGATGAAAGACTGACAGAAATGGGGATTAGTCCTGGACCACGGAGACAGGTGCGATTGAGGTGGGCAAGGCAGGCATCCTAGGAACAGAACAACAGGAGCACAGCCATTGAGAAGGTAGGTGAGGTGCACTGAGCCTGTGAGGGACCCAGCTCAGTGGGAGAGTGCCTGAGATGGATGGTAGCCGGGATTAGGCTTGGGAAGGGAGTTGGAGCAGAGGAGTGAACATTTAGGTTAGCAACTGACCTTGCATCCCCTTCCTGAGGCTCAGGTGCCCGAGAGACAGGAGATATTCAGCCGGTGATAACATTATCCTTTATGATGCTGCTTCCATGCCAAGAATCATCTGAGGGGTTGGTCAATGACCTGGGGGCCCCAGTCTCCACCCCAGGGACCCAGAGTGGGGCGGTCTGACAAGGGCCTCCTTCCCGGGTGAGCAGGAGATTGGGAGGATCTCCATTGAGATGCATGGGACCCTGGAGGACCAGCTCAGCCACCTGCGGCAATACGAGAAGAGCATCGTCAACTACAAGCCCAAGATCGACCAGCTGGAGGGCGACCACCAGCTCATCCAGGAAGCACTCATCTTCGACAACAAGCACACCAACTACACCATGGAGGTGGGTGGCACCAGCCTTGCTTCTCCAGAGAGGGAGCCCCAGATCCCCTTCTGCTTCACCATCCTGGGCTGGGGTAGTGGTGGGGGGTTACCCATCATCCGAGAAAACTGGCCATAGTGGGATAAACTCTGGCTTTTAAGTGAGGGGCTACTCACTTCTCCTCACTCCTGGAGCTCTGGGTCTTCAGTCCTCAGTGCCTTCTGAATTTCCCGAGGAGCTTGTTGAGAATGCAGATTTCCAGGCCCCATCTCCAGAATTTGATTCAC
Organism: Lipotes vexillifer; assembly: GCF_000442215.2. Lineage (NCBI taxonomy): Eukaryota > Metazoa > Chordata > Mammalia > Artiodactyla > Lipotidae > Lipotes > Lipotes vexillifer. Next base: position 1,126,599 of record NW_006781042.1, read on the forward strand.
TAGGTCTGGGATGGGGCTCAGCAATCTAAATTTTTAACAAACAGCCTGGTGATTCTGAGGCTGGTGGTCTCCAAACACTGGCTTGGCATCTGCTTTCTAAACGACCTACTTGTTTTGACCGTGAAGGCATGTGTGTGAGGTTATGGAGTTGGATATTCAGGGAATTACCCACTTTTTTGTCCTTTAGTTTTTCCTGCTGCCAACTTTGCCCTCCTTCCTGACCTGATCACACTGGTCATTCTGGTCTCTGCCGTCCCGGGCAGAGGCCACCACCCTCCTGTGCTTCCCCTTTCATCATCAGGGTCCTCTGTCCTGGTGGGTTGTCCTTGTCCTGGTTCCCCTGCCCTCTGGTGACGCTATAAATCTGGACAGAAGGCCTGGTTCGATTGCTTTGGTGGTCAGCGGAAGGAGTAGGCAGGGGTGGCCCAGGCCTGGGACCCCTTTGCTGACAGGCCCCGCCCACCCCCAGCACATCCGCGTGGGCTGGGAGCAGCTGCTCACCACCATTGCCAGGACCATCAACGAGGTGGAGAACCAGATCCTGACCAGGGATGCCAAGGGCATCAGCCAGGAACAGATGAACGAGTTCCGGGCTTCCTTCAACCACTTTGACCGGGTGAGCCCCGCCCCCTGCACTCACTTAGGGCAGCCCCAGCCCCTCCTGCCCCAGGGCCCTGGAGGGCACTGCCCAGCACATGGGCTTGCTTCCTGGGCAAGTGGAGGGGGGGATGGCCGGGAGGAGCTGCTGTCAGCCTGCCCGGACTCGGCACCGCGAGTCTTAGAAGCTGTCCTGGTGTCCCACGAGCTTCCCCGCTTTCCTGGAGAGAGTGCTCGCATTGTGAGTTAAGGAGAGAGCCTTTGACCCCTGACCCTTGGTCTGCGACCAGGAGTCAACCCCCCGGAGCCAGGCTGCCATAGCCTCAAGGGAAGGCCTGCTGTCCCCTGGCTGTGGGGACCATCCCTTGCCTCCGCCTCAGGACAGAGCAGGGGCTCCCTCTTCCCCGCCCCCCCGCCCCGGTGTAGCCTTTGGGACACTCTGCGGGGCTGTCAGAGTTGTCCGTCCTGGGTTCTTCTCCTAGCTCTGGGACAGGACAGTTCTGCGTGGGCTGCCCCTCCCAGTGCCCTGGGGCTTTGCGGTGGCCACAGCGGGTGGGAGCATGGTCTTAGGTGCTGCCCACCACCCCTGCCTGCTTCACTGCCCTCCAGGCACCTGGGTGGGTGGAACCCTCCTGGAAACCCCAGTCTGGGCAGCAGGGCCGGAGGTGGGCTGGGCACTTGTGAGGCAGCTGCTTACCCCTGTGGCTCACCGTGCTCCCCTGTGGCCTGCCTTCCGGAGCAGGGCTGAGTGTGCCAGGGAGAGGGCCCCTGGGCCTCGTCTGTGTGTCTAACCGTGTGCACTTTTATTTCCCCTCCTCCCCCGACCCTCCACCCTCCGCCCTCCCCATCCGCATGCCTTTGTCCCTGTGTCTCCCCACACTCGCTACCCTCCACCGGGGCATGGCCCACCCCTCCCCTCACGGCCTCCACCTCCCTGGCACCGCATGGCTCGCTGGCTGGCGCACGGCGGCCCCAGGATCACTCCGGCACGCTGGGTCCCGAGGAGTTCAAAGCCTGCCTCATCAGCTTGGGTTATGATATTGGCAACGACCCCCAGGTACTCGCCTCCTGCATGGAGCACGCTCAGGGGTGGCGTCCGGGGCGAGAAATAACGCGTTTCTCCTTTTTCTTTTCTCTCTCTGTCTGGATCTCCCTGTCTCCCCTTTCCTGTGGGCCGCGGGGCTCGTCTTCTCCTGCTGTCCCCCCCTGGCCCGTGTCGGGCTCCTCCCCCCCCTACTCCGACCTCTGCCCTTGGTTGTCTTTTGTGGGAACCTGCTCGGTGCCCACCTTCCTCTCTCCTCGCTGCTCTCCATCCTGTGGACGGATTTTTGCATCTCCCTGCTCTGTCTTCCTCCTTCCTGTGGACTTTTCGCCCGGATGTGTATTTGCATCTGCTCCTCCTACGTTCCTCTCCCCTTCCTGACCCCCAAACCGTACACCTCGACCTCCCCTCTGGCCACCTGGGCCATGTCTTCCTGGCCCTCGGCCGGCCCTTCCTCCTTGTGTCTCGGTGCCACTGGCCCCACAGAAGAAGACAGGCATGATGGACACGGATGATTTCCGCGCCTGCCTTATCTCCATGGGTTACAACATGGTAATGTAAACCCCGCTCTCTGGCCAGGGGCAGCCAGCTGACTCGAGAGGCCGAGTCCTGGCCGTGGTGGGCTGGAGGCCCTCAGGCTCAGGGTGCCCTCCCCAGAGGGGCCTCAAGATTCTGGTCCATGGGGAAGATGGCACCCTGAAGGCTGAGCCCAGCCGCAGGGCCTGTGTGTGTTCCAGAGACCTGGCCTTCTCGCCTCTCTCTGCTGGTTTATCTTTTGATATTTACAGTGGAGGGGGGCCTTTTCTCTCCCACTGTGGATGGTGGGGCTGACCCCAAGGCTGCCAGGAAGGACTGGTGGTGGGCACTCTGGGTGGGGCTTGGTTCTGCTTCATCTCGCATGAGGCGTGGAGATTTCCACCTCTGCCGGTGTGATGGCTCCAGCCAGGCCTGCTGCCCCTTTGCCGTTTCCTCAAGCCCCTCCCCAACCTTCTCAGCTGCCAGCCCTCGTGCCGGCCTTCTGAGCAGGACAGGGGCCTCAGCCAGGCAGCCCGGCGACGCCTGGGCTGTGGTGCAGAGTGCAGAGCCCATGGGCTGCCCAGCAGAGGGGCAGGGGCAGGGGCTTTAGAAACAGGGAACCCAGGAATAAATCCCAGCTCTGCCATCACCAGCTTGGGGGCCCGGATAAGGTGAGGGGAACCCTGCCCTACTGTTGTAATGGTTAAATGAAGGAACTCACGTGAGTGCTGTGCCCACGTCTGACACATAGAAAGTACAGTGCGGTGGAGGTAGACCACCCAAGTTCAAGTCTCAGCTCTTCTACCTACTGGCTGTGTGACCTTGGGCAAGTCACTAAGCCTGTCTGGGCCTTAGGTTTCTCATCTGGAAACCTGATGGAAATAATAAAATAAATACCTACCTCATATGGTTGTGAGGAGGGTTAAATGAATTATACACAGCACTTAGAATAGTGCCTGGTATATAGTATATGCTATGTGAGTGTTAGCCATTGCTGTCATTAATTATTATCAGCATTATCATTTTTGCTCCAAGAGGAATCAAGGCATCCATAGAGGGTGGGAAGCCTGAACTGGGTCTTCACTATTGGGTATTATGTTCCTACCATGCCCTCAAGACAACCCAGCTTAGGTCAGGGGTCTGCTTTGCCCTCTCTAATAGCCTCAGGCTACTCTGAGCCCACAGGGGCTTGAGGTCCCCAGAGAGAGGAGACCGTGGCTGAGAGGTTGACAGGCCTGGGATTGGCTCTTCCCTCCAGGGAGAGGCAGAATTTGCCCGCATCATGAGCATTGTGGACCCCAACCGCCTAGGGGTAGTGACGTTCCAGGCCTTCATCGACTTTATGTCCCGTGAGACGGCTGACACAGATACAGCAGACCAAGTCATGGCTTCCTTCAAGATCCTGGCCGGGGATAAGGTGGGTCTGCTGTGGTGTGGGCACCATGCTGGGGTGGACTGATCTGGAGGGGTGGTCGTGATCACCTCCACTGCTCCTCCTTCCTCCCCCCCCCACCCCCGGGCCTCCTTGCTGTCACCTCTACCCATTTCTGTAATGTCTTGGGATCAGCTAAGGCATTAGGACACGGCGTTAGCTTAAGGGGGTCCCCTGCCAGGGACACTGCATGTCATACTTGTGATGAGATACTGGTGATGAAATGATGGGTGGTGGAGGGCAGTCTAGTCAGGTGGAGTGTGTGAGTGGGTGATGGAAGGTCCATCTGGGAGCTTGGACTTCACCCCATATCATTCTGCGCACAAGGTATGGCATATAGGTGGGGAGCAGGAAGGAAGCGTGTGTCTCATTTTTCTACCCTGAGCAGCAGTCAGCTTCAATTTTCCAAATCTTCCAAGTTCCCTGCAGTGCCCTGCTTGACAGTGGAAATGTGGGAGCATCCAGGGGAATTTGGGGGCAGAGGCATCTAGAGGCCAGATTCCCTTTCTGAAAAATTCACAGGATAATCCTTATGCCATCCTTCCTTAGCCAATAGGGAGTATAGTTTCTGCAATGTTTCAATCTATATGGAAATAAAGACTCAACCCACAAAGTGGTTCCTAAAGGTCTGACTCAAGTTCGAGGACAGCATGTTAGAGTCAGCACTTTGGAGCTGGAAGGACCCTGAGAAGCCACCTCCTTGAAGTGACTCATTTTGTAGAGGAGGTCTCCGGGGCCCAGAAAGGGACCTGGTCTTCTGACTTTTGAAGTGACCTGAGGGCCAGCCCCTCCCTCCTTCAGACTGGCTCCTGGGGGACTCTGGCAGAAGTAGGGCATAGGACGGGTTCCCGCCTTGTGGGTCAGAGCCCCTGAGCTCCTGTGGAGCCTCAAGCTCCCAAAAGTAGTAGCTTCCAAGCAGACTTTCATGGGCAAGCCCAAGGCGGGGAGAAAGCAGAGACCCAGACTGGGAACCAGGCCAGGTGGGGTCAGGTCCAAATTTCGCAAACACGGCTCAGATAGCTGTCTGTGGCGATGATGCTATCTGATGATGATTGATGCTCGTGTAATTTGCAGGAGTTGGGTGATGTCCTCGGAGCCCAGCTGAGTGGGTGTGGGGGGCCCTACTCTGTCCCACCAGATACGGTGCTGCTGATCCAGCCTGTGGCCGGGGCGGGCTAGAGCGATACGTGGAAAGATTACAGGTGCAGTTAGCACTTCCAGTTAGCTTGGAAACTGCCTCAAGTAGTTACAGAAGTGGAAAACTTATAAGGGGACTTAAATATACACACACACATACACACATATGTATATGGTTATATATGTGTATATGTATATATATATATCGTATATATTTATATACATATACATACATATATATGTACATATGTATGTGCAATATGCATGTGCATGTATGTACACATGGTTATATGTATATATCGTACATATTTATATACACACATGTATATGGTTATATATGTGTATATGTATATATATCATATATATACACACATGCATATGGTTATATATGTGTATATGCATATATATCATATATATTTATATACACACATCTATACGGTTATATATGTGTTTATGTATATATAGCGTACGTATTTATATACACACATGTATATGGTTATATATGTGTATATATAGTACATATTTATATACACACGTGTATGGTTATATATGTGTATATGCATATATATCGTATATATTTATATGTATATGGTTATATTTGTGTATGTACATATATCGTATATATTTATATACATACACATACATATGAATGTGTAATATACATGTGCGTGTGTGTATGTACACAACACACACACACACGTATTTCTATATCTTGAAGTATGAGGACAGGGCCAGAACGGGGACGGAACAGGGTCCCTAATGTCACGAGTGAGGTTTACGGCCTCTGGCCTTTGCGGCCCCTTTGCTTTATGGCCGCCCTGACCCGCCGTGCTGACCGCGCTCTCTCCGCAGAACTACATCACTGTGGACGAGCTGCGCCGTGAGCTGCCGCCTGACCAGGCTGAGTACTGCATCGCGCGAATGGCCCCCTACACCGGCCCCGACGCCGTGCCAGGTGCTCTGGACTACATGTCCTTCTCCACGGCGCTGTACGGCGAGAGTGACCTCTAACCCCCTCCCGCCGGCCCACGCCCTCGCCCCCGTCCGCCATGCGCGCCCAGCCCTGCGCCTCAGCTGTCCCCCGCCTCTCCCGCCCGGGTTTGGTTTGCGCTCCGCCTCCAAAGGGGTGAGCTGGACCCAAGTGGCATCGAGCCTCCCAGACCGCGAAGTGACAGTTTACAAAATTATTTTCTGCAAAAAAGAAAAAAAGTTACGTTAGAAAAAGTAAAAAACCACATATTTTATTATAGAAAAAGTATTTTTTTCTCCACCAGACTTAAATGGAAAAGAGGAAAAATTAACTATTTGCACCGAAATGTTTTGTTTTGTTGTGACATAGGAGAATAACCAAGCACAATGTTATATCCATCCTTTTTATCGATTTTTCTTTTTTTTTTCCTATCTGTACCATCTGCTGTATTCATTTCTCCAATCTCATGTCCACCTTGATGTGGAGTTGGGGGGTGAGGGTAGGGGATAATCTTGTCAAAGGCACATTGGTGCATGTGTGTTTGCTAGCTCACCTGTCCATGAAAATATTTTATGATATTAAAGAAAATCTTTTGAAATGGCTGTTTTTTTAAGGAAGAGAATTTATGTGGCTTGTCTTCTCATTTTTAAGTCCAGAGGTGTAATTAGCCTATTTATCAGCACACACTTTTTTAAAAAAATATTGCTCATTAAAAATGGTCAGGGGCTTCCCTGGTGGCGCAGTGGTTGAGAGTCTGCCTGCCAATGCAGGGGACGCGGGTTCGTGCCCTGGTCCGGGAGGATTTCACATGCCGTGGAGCGGCTGGGCCCGTGAGCCGTGGCCGCTGAGCCTGCGCGTCTGGAGCCTGTGCTCCGCAACGGGAGAGGTCACAACAGTGAGAGGCCCGTGTATCGCAAAAAAAAAAAAAAAAAAAAAATGGTCAGGACAGGGGCTTCCCTGATGGGGCAGTGGTTAAGAATCCGCCTGCCAATGCAGGGGACACGGTTCGATCCCTGGTTGGGGAAGATCCCACAGGCCGCAGAGCAGCTAAGCCCGTGCGCCACAACTACTGAGCCTGCGCTCTAGAGTCCGCGAGCCACAACTACTGAAGCCCGCGCGCCTAGAGCCCATGCTCCGCAATAAGAGAAGCCACCGCAATGAGAAGCCCGCGCACTGCAGCGAAGAGTAGCCCCCGCTCGCCGCAACTAGAGAAAGCCCGCCCGCAGCAACCAAGACCCAAGACCCTCGCGGCCAAAAATAAAATTAATTGATTATTTTAAAAAAGCAACACCAAAAAAAAAAAAAATGGTCAGGAGAAAATTGGCAAGCGTGGACCACTTTGATGCTGCTTGGCACACACCATATTAAAGCAACAACACTCCCATGTCAGCTCTTTGCTTGCTCCTTGCTTACTGTTTTCCAGAAGTGTGTGTGGGGTCGATGATGTGGGGGCACTTGGACCACCCCTAATATGCTTTTGACCTTGGCGCGTTCCATCTTCTTACCCTTCAGTTTCGTTTTTAAAAGGAGAAGCTCGTTTCCTCAGGAGGCTCCTATGAGTTAAAAGTAGACTCCACCTTCGTTCGTTTCCCACAGCATCAAACAGATCTGTAACATCTATATGCCCCCCTTCCTTTTATTTTTGCCACAGGGGACACATTCTCAGAGGCATCTCGTCCCTTGCTATTCAGACTGTTCCACTGACGGCCGCTGTCCAGCATCACCTGGAGCTTGTTGGAAATGCAGGCTCTCAGGCCCCACCCCAGACCTTCCTGAATCAGAATCAGCCTCATAACAAGGTCCCCGGGACATCTGTGTGCACTTCTGTAGCTTCTCCTGTTTTTTCCCCTTACCTGTGTTTCCTCCTCGAGGTTATCAGGCAATGAAGACTGCCGATAACGATACCAGTAATAGTTAACAGTGCAGTGATTTACAGAAATGTAACTTAGCAATGGAAGCTAAAGGTCTGTATTCCAGTTCTGGCTGTGTCTAGGAGTAAAACAGTTTGCTGTAGTGGTTACAGGGAGTTGGGTCTGTGGAGTCTGACTGCCAGTGTTCAAATTCGTGACTGCCATTTACAAAATGGCTAACTGTGCACTACACTTCCCTTATCTGTTAACAGGGAATGATAGTGCTGCTGGAAAGTTGATGCTGTAATACACAGAGCTCCTAAAATATTAGTGCATATAAATGTTAGCTGTCAATCTTAAAATTTTTAAGTTTCAAGGGATTCGCTTGAAGGATCTCTTAAAAAGAGAACCCTCTACATGATACGTCCCCTCATATAAGAGGACTAAGCCTAAATCAGAACTTATTGAACTGGGGCCAAAGATAAGTTCTCCAGTGTGAGGCTCTCTTGTTTAGGAATTAGTTCTAAGAGTTTCTGGAACACCCCTGCCCTGGGAAAGAGGCAAGGCTGCTCAGGAGAAAAGACGTGGGGAGAGAGGTTGGCTTTTGCTTTGGTAAACATGCCTATAGGTTTTACCACTGGCTGGTAAAAAGCCAGTAAATGCTCAAGGTGGGTCTGCTCTGACTGCAGCTCTGTGGGGAAAACTGTGGAAAAAGGCCAGAGCCTGCTCTCAAAGTCTTTTGAGAGAGGCCGATAAGCAAGATACGTTGTTTTAGCTATTTACATGCAAGTCTACCCAAGGGCATGGTGGTATAGGAGTTGAGGAGAGGGAAACTGTTCCAACCAGAAAGTTTCCTAAACTCAGGGTGTAAGTGCTTTAATAAGCTTCAGTTTCCAGGGACTTCCTGGTGGTCCAGTGGTTAAGACTCCATGCTCCCACTGCAGGTCATGTGGGTTCAATCCCACATGCCATGCAGCGTGGCCAAAATATTTTTTTTTAAAAAGCCTCAGTTTCCAGAGATACGATCAATTTTTAAAAGAATGTGTGAGTCATTTGAACCAAGTGTGTTTACAGAGTTATTCCACAGCCTTCAAGAGTTTGAGTTTCTCAGTGTTCAAGGGTGCTTGTATGTGTGCAAATGAGTATAATTAAATTAATTTTCAATCTGTTAAAGAGGTAAAATCTTAAAAATTGATTTCTTAAGCTTTTAAGGTCATGAACATCTTGTTTCATTGATAATGTAATTTTTCTGTAAAAATAAAAACGCTCTTGTCCTAATCATTCATACATTTAACAGATTTAATCCCCCAAAACAACCCCACTTGCAAACTTCATTAAATTCCTTTAAATATTTTAAATGTATTTATAAGTTTTGGTAATTCTTTCCAGGACATCAGACTCCCAACCCAGGAAGATTCAAATCCAAGCGGCAAAGTTTCACTCAGCACAAAGCAATTGAAATATTATAAATGTAGTAAATCACATTCTCTGGAGCAGTTCAAAGCTGTTTACTAACAATTCTCTTACACCTCCACAATTAAAATCACACGTCTCATTTCAATTGTACTTTTCAGATGAAAAACCACAAAGCTAATATATGCCAGGTTCTCTGCCGTGTCGTCACCTTAAATTAACCCACTGGTTGTCATGATGCTTACAAAACTGCTGAACGCCACCAAAGTATTAGTACTAAGAGTTTAATTTACTTCATCTGTTTACTTATTTCTAAATAGGCGATTTCAAGTCCCTTTACTACTCATTGCTGGCTTTTGGGGTCAAAGGTTCAGGTGATAACATATAATGTACAATCTAGGAAAATACCATTAAGAGGAGTCCTCTTCTAGGGGCTTCCCTGGTGGCGCAGTGGTTGAGAATCTGCCTGCCGATGCAGGGGACATGGGTTCGAGCCCTGGTCTGGGAAGATCCCACATGCCGTGGAGCAGCTAGGCCCGTGAGCCACAGCTACTGAGCCCGCGCGTCTGGAGCCTGTGCTCCGCAACAAGAGAAGACACCGCAATGAGAAGTCCGCACACCACAATGAAGAATACTCCCTGCTTGCCACAACTAGAGAAAGCCCGTGCACAGCAACGAAGACCCAACGCAGCCAAAATTAATAAATTAATTAATAAACTCCTACCCCCAACATCTTAAAAAAAAGAAAAAAGAAAAAAAAGAGGAGTCCTCTTCTAGTCTTTGAACTGTGGTGGGCTGAATAATGGTCCCCACAAGATGTCCATGTCCTAATCCCTGGGACCTGGGACCGTGTTACTTTACATGGCAAATGGGACTTGGCAGAGGGTAATTGAGTTAAGGTACTTAATGGGGAGGTTATTCTGGATTATCTGGGTGGGCTCTTACTAAGAGGGAGCCAGGCCAGCAGTGTCAGAAGATGTGATGATGGAGGTGGAGGTTGGAATGACATGAGGCCACAAGCCGAGGAAGGCACTGTCCTCTAGAAGCTGGAACAGGCAAGGAGATGAACTCTCCCCTATAGCCTCCAGAGGGAATGCAACCCTGCTGACCCATTTTGGGTTTCTGAACTGTAAGATAATAAATTCATATTTTAAGCCACTGCATTTGTGGTAATTTGTTACAGCAACAATAGGACACTAATACTTGCTCCATCATCCAGGCCTCTGGGAAGCCTGGCTGCCTCCCTGACGCCAGTGACCCACATTACAGGCCTGAGGCTTTGGAGAAACCACCCCAGCTTCAGAGGCCTGAACTTGCAACGTCATCCCTGGGAGGCTGTCACAGCTACTGGACCAGAACTCCTAACCCTAACATCGCCAGTCTGCAGAGGAGGGAGATGGAAGCTTCAAAGCTCTGAAACTCCAAAAGGGCCAGAATGATTAGGCCCAGCAGGAGGTGGGTGGGCTGATTAGCTCACCTGGCTAGTGGCACGGGCTGAGGGGCTGAAGGCTGTGGGCTTAACCCCTGATGGGGTAGATGACCTCACGCGGACAAGTCTGCCCCGAGGTCATAGGCTGCTCCTTCACCCCCAGACCAGGCCAAACCTAGGGGGACAGAAGAGAGGTAACTAAGCACCAGCACTGCCAGTAAAACCATTGAAGAACCTTGTCTACATGCAGTGCCCTGGAGGATGGCACTGGACAGACACCCCTCTCACCCAGCACCGGGCAAACCTGGACATCAGAGCTGGAGGCCTACATCGAGGCAGAGAGGGCCCAGAGATAACAGGACACTCAGACATGGTGGAATAGGGTCCTTCAGCTAAACTGCAGCTCTAGGAGCCACTCTGTGACCGTGGAGGCTTTCAGAGCCCCAGGAGTGGTGGGACAGCCCCTGTCTGAGCAGGCACAGCTAAGGTGCTGCAGTGGGACCCTTTGCTAGTGATTGGACCACCTCGCCGGCTTAGAGACAAAGGGGAAATAGGCTTCAGGGTGTCTTCAGAACGCAGGGCCTAGGCGGCAGCCCAGCTTCAGGTAGGGACTGGCCACAGCCCCCAGAAAGCCCTCGGGAAGCCGAGAGCCTGCCATCTCTCCATCTCATCTCGGCCCCTCTCTGTGTGGGACCTACGCTCCTCTCTCGGGCCCAGCTCTCTCTGGTCGTGACCCCTGTGGTGGGAGAGGCTGACCCCACGTACCCCAGTGTTTTCCTCTACACAAGAAGATAGTCCCAATTCCAAGATTGCAGGACCCACTTGGCCCAGCCTGGCCTGCTCTGACACAGTGATGCCTACCAGTGGATGAGGCTGAGGCCATCGGTCAGGAGCTGGATGGGACAGATGACTCAAAAGGCGGCCTTGTAAGAGCTACCTCAGTTCATTATCAATGTTCACATCTCTGAGATTGGGATGTAGCTTATGACCAATCTCACGTTAGAATTAATGGTATCCTACCATTGCTGTTGGCAGGGTGGCAGTCATGACCTAGAGTCACTGCCTGCCCTTTTGAAGTAGGAAAGTGAGTCCTGGTTTTGTCTCAAACTTCCATTAACACCTTCTAGTAAGATCAGGCACCAGGATCAAAGCCTGCAGAATGGGTATACAGAAAGACAATCTGGAGGTCATAGTGGAGCTCTCTCTTATGAAAAGCTGCATTATTAATGCTATGGATCGAAATGGCATGTGGAAAATGCACTTAAAGACTGTGACAAGGAATTCAGAAGAGTTGGACTCTGTTTTGCTCATACTTTCTTTTTTATCTCTGCACAAGAGTGACATGATAAAAACGTTTAAAGTCTAAAAGAGCTCTTTCAATAAGTACATAATGCACATAAGTACAAAACAGAAGAATGATAAGAAAGCATTGCATTACAGTTTAGTTGATTACACATTTTCTTTCTTGATGGTTTATAAAATAATGGAGCGTCTTCTAAATCTGACCGTATTTTAGATTCAATGAAATATGGCCCACGGAACAATGAAATATGGCCCACGGAACAGAATTACCCACAAGGGTAATTCTATTTTTGATGAGAGAACAAAAGAGAGATTCATCCTAAACCTACTCTATGTAATTTGGCAAGCTAAGAGATCCTCAGCCAATGTAAAACATCCATTCTTATCACAGATTACTAACATATGGTCTCTAATCGCTCCTCTCTAGCATCTTCCATTTCTAATTATCCTTTTTTTCTTAGACATCTCCTTGAATCCTACTTTTCCAACAGAAAGTGCAAGAGAGATTTTGCAAACTCTGAACACCTGAGAAGATGGCTTCTGAAAGCAAGCTATTTGAAAGAGGGTTTGTGAACACTTGTAAAAGGATGCAGTCATCCCTGGGTGCAGCCCAGTTCCATGAAGAGCAGGCGCTGCTTGACTAACATTGTCTTCTTTTGGGGTTGGTACTGGGCTCTTCAGAAAGAGCAATATAAAGATATCTCAGTCCTGGGCTTCCCTGGTGGTGCAGTGGTTGAGGGTCCGCCTGCCGATGCAGGGGACGCGGGTTCGTGCCCCGGTCCGGGAAGATCCCACGTGTCGCGGAGCAGCTGGGCCCGTGAGCCATGGCCGCTGAGCCTGCGCGTCCGGAGGCCGTGCTCCGCGATGGGAGAGGCCGCAGCGGTGAGAGGCCCGCGTACCGCAAAAAAAAAAAGATGTCTCAGCCCTTGCTGAAATTCAGACAAGCAGCGTCTCCTCTATTCCTGGTGGGGACAATAGAGAGTCCCACTGCAGTGCTAAGTGGCTGTGTAAACAAAAAGCGTGCCCAGAGTGTGCTGCCTTATGAATCGGATGACTTCTGGGAGGTTGCTATAGGCTGTAAGGACCGATTGTTGGTTCTGTTTTGTTTAAGTCCTACTGACTTGGACTCATCAACCCCACAGGTGCTATGAAGCCTATAAGGTAAATGAGAGAATTAGGATCTCAAAAGATCTCAACAGGCAGTAATGATGGGAGTAATCTTGTAAGGTTACATTTCATGGGAATGCATGTAAAACTCTGGAAGTGGGTCTAAAAATAAACAGGATGTGGGCGATACCCTGGAAAGGAGACCAAGAATATCCTCAACTTAGTATGAGTGAACAGTGTGCAGAAGCATCTTCAAAGAGCTAATTTGATCTTGGGCTGCACCAATAGCTTGGAAACTCAGAAGGTGCTTGTGCTCACATTATCTGCCAATTGCAGGAGAAGCATGGAAAGCTGGTTTTTTTTTTTTTTTTTTTTTTTTTTTTTTTTTTTTTTT
>NW_006781042.1:1140001-1188997 GCF_000442215.2 Lipotes vexillifer
CCCGCGTCCCCTGCATCGGCAGGCGGACTCCCAAGCACTGCGCCACCAGGGAAGCCCGGAAAGCTGGTTTTTAACAGACAAAATGAAGCAATGCTGCAGTGGGGGAGAGACCTATAGCCCCATGTCAGCTCAAGCCTGTGAGTGAGATGAACTGGATCCTGGTACCTCGTGACACATTTTCCTTTTCCTGCTCTGTCCAGAACAGCCAAGCTTGGAGCCAAGGTGGGTGGGAGGAGAAAGCGGGGGTGGAGAGAGAGAAAAGGATATTTTGGTCTCACACACAATCAGCCTGAGATGATTAGATGTAATATCTCATGCATATACTCAACCCAGCGTCATTTGAGGATGATATTAGGTTGTGTATTTGGTTAGGACCCTTCTAGACCAAGAGCCACAAAACCCAACCCAAGCTGGTAAGGCCAGAGGGTGATTCACTGGCCTGGATAACTGAAGTGTCCAGAGGTAATGCCTGAGGCAGGGGCTTACATGCTGCCAGCAGGACCTAGTTTCTCTGGATGGACTTCATTCTCAAACATGCTGTCCTGCTTCAGTCCAGTGAGTTCACAGCACACCATCGTCTAGAGCTTTCTTTGGGGGTAAGTAACCCAAACTAAGACACAGACCATTCTTGGGGACATGCTTGGGAGAGTGACTTCACCTGAGACTCTTGAGATGGGCACCCAGGGGCCCCATGCCTTGTGCTCACACAGTACTAGAACACTTGGACCTGCCGGCTGCAGAAACTGTCCTTGCTGCCTCGTTGAGAAGGGAACACCAAGGGTGTGGGAAGGGGGCTGCCACCTCTCTTTGGGCTGCCTACGTGTTTCTTCATGTGCAGCCAGCAGCTGGCAGGATTGGAAAATAGGGAGATTCCTGCATGCCTTGGGGAGGTGTGGGGAGTCCTGGTGGTCAGGCATGTGGGCACTCAGAAAACTGTCACTGGGCACCTGTGGGAGAGCCCAGTTAGGATCAAAATTCTCATTTTCTAGTTCAAGGCAATGGGAAAATAGGGTTCTTTACGTAAAACTTCTCTTTATAGGTTGTATTTTAGAACACATCTATTCACTAAGGGTTGCCTAGAGTAGGGTGGTTGTAAATGAAATTCTAGAATGAAGCAACTAATCCAGTGTCCAGTAAGCCCCCATTAAGTCTTCCTTCCACCTCCCCCACACTGCTACCAGAAAGCTGCTTTATGAGAAAGCTGTTCTTAAAATTAGCTAGGTGGATGCTGCCCTCCAGTGGCCAGATGTGTCCTTACAGCGTTTCCCAGTTTGAGAGGAGCAGGGAGCAAGACTCGAGCAGGCGCCCTCACATCCTCCTTGCTTTCTTTTGCACCGTTCCCAACGGGTCCCAGCTGGGCTGTTCCTGGGATGTTGGGGGCCATGGTCTGTGCCACAGAGGGACAGCAGAAGCAACATTTAGCAGGAGAAAAACAGTGACTAACACTTGTTGACACTTACTTTGTGCTGGCCCAAGTCTTAAGCGATTTCTCTGCATTTAATCGTCACACATACTATTATTACCCCTTTTTAAAAACCAGGAAACCAAGGCATAGAAACCTTAAGTTACTGGCCAAGCTGAGATTTGAACCCAGGTCTCTCTAGTCTCCAGAAGCAATGTTTCATTCACTTTACCAGTGGTACTCAAACTTTGCTATGCCCAAGAATTGTTTAGGGAGTTTGTCAAAGATGCAGAATCCAGGGCTCTGTCCCCTAAGATTGTGATTGAGTGGGTCTGAGAGGAGCAAAGACAACTGGGAATCTGTCCCCGGGACATTATGGGTAGAATCTAGTAAGTAGTCCAAGCAGGGTCACCGGCCACACTTTGGGAAGCATTAGATTAAGATCTCATCATTAATAGGAGGGAGAATTTGTTAGGACATAAGAAAGAACTTTATAATAGTCATATATTCTGATTCAAACTAATGTCTACATGCCAAGCATTTTGGTAGGTGCTCACAGACGCAATCTCATTTCCCATCCTTGGTGACTCTTGGAGGTTGATGGCCCCAATTTGCAGATGAGGATGCCAAGGTGTGAACCTCCAAGAGAGAAGAAATCCCTCCTCTTTTTTCTTCTATTTTGAGGCTCCTTTCATTGGCACTCATCATGGTGGGTAGCCCCTGATGCCACTCCAAAATATGCCACTTCGACATAAGGATTATTTTGAACTGAAGGCAATTGAGAAGAAGATACAAGAAAAGCTCTCTTCCCTTCTCCTATTTGCCTAAAAGCACGACATAAATTTGTAAATGTATGTATCATTTGTAAATTTTGCTCTCTACCAGGAAGTCCAGAAATTAATCACTGGCTGCAACTCTAGACCCTCAGCAACCCAGAGACAGCATCAGAGGAATCTACACACAAACCTTGCTAAGACTAGCTCTTAGCTACCATTGGCTTCCCAATATATTTGCCTTCCCACCATTTTCCACCCTAGAAACTCAGTCCTTTTCCTGTGTCTTATCACTTCCCTAAAAACAAATTTTTTAAAAAAATTAATTAATTAATTTATTTATTTTTGGCTGCGCTGGGTCTTGGTTGCTGCGGGCGGGCTTTCTCTAGTTGCGGTGAGCGGGGGCTACTCTTTGCTGCAGTGCGTGGGCTTCTCATTGCAGTGGCTTCTCTTGTTGCGGAGCACGGGCTCTAGGCATGCGGGCTTCAGTAGCTGTGGCTCATGGGCTCTAGAGCGCAGGCTCAGTAGTTGTGGCGCACGGGCTTAGTTGCTCTGCGGCATGTGGGATCTTCCCAGCCCAGGGCTCAAACCCGTGTCCCCTGCATTGGCAGGCGGATTCTTAACCACTGTGCCGCCAGGGAAGCCCCCTAACATCTTTATTGGAGTATAATTGCTTTACAATGGTGTGGTAGTTTCTGCTGTATAACAAAGTGAATCAGCTATACACATACATATATACCCATATCCCCTCCCTCTTGTGTCTCTCTCCCACCCTCCCTATCCCACCCCTCTAGGTGGTCACAAAGCATGGAGCTGATCTCACTGTGCTATGTGGCTGCTTCCCACTAGCTATCTATTTTACATTTGGTAGTGTATATATGTCATTGCAACTCTCTCATTTCGTCCCAGCTTACCCTTACCCCTCCCCGTGTCCTCAAGTCCATTCTCCATGTCTGCATCTTTATTCGTGTCCTGCCCCTAGGTTCATCAGAACCATTTTTTGTTTTTTTTAGATTCCATATATATGTGCTAGCATATGATATTTGTTTTTCTCTTTCTGAGTTTCTTCACTCTGTATGACAGACTCTAGGTCCATCCACCTTACTACAAATAACTCAGTTTTGTTTCTTTTTACGGCTGAGTGATATTCCATTGTACATATGTGCCACATCTTCTTTATCCATTCCTCTGTCGATGGACACTTAGGTTGCTTCCATGTCCTGGCTATTGTGAATAGTGCTACGATGAACATTGTGGTACATGACTTTTCTTGAATTATGGTTTTCTCAGGGTATATTCCCTGTAGTGGGATTGCTGGGTCATATGGTAATTCTATTTTTAGTTTTTTAAGGAACCTCCATACTGTTCTCCATAGTGGCTGTATCAGTTTACATTCCCACCAACAGTGCAAGGGGGTTCCCTTTTCTCCACACCCTCTCCAGCATTTATTGTTTGTAGATTTTTTGATGATGGCCATTCTGACTGGTGTGAGGTGATACCTCACTGTAGTTTTGATTTGCATTTCTCTAATGATTAGTGATGTTGAGCATCCTTCCATGTGTTTCTTGGCAATCTGTATATCTTCCTTGGAGAAATGTCTGTTTAGGTCTTCTGTCCATTTTGGATTGCGTTGTTTGTTTTTTTGATATCTAGCTGCATGTCACTTCTCTAAAAAATTATTGTTCTTTTGTTGAGATGCTACACAAGCCCAAGTTCTAACCACTCTTTTGAGTTACTGAACTCTGAGAGCTTCCATGTGCAAGTGGGGTGCACATGTTAAACTTCTGTTTATTTTTCTCTTGTTAATCTGTCCTTTGTTAGTATAATATACAGGGCCCCTGTACAATGAACCTAAGAAGGGTAGAGGAAAAAAAGACTTTTTCCCCTCCCCTGCACCCCCATGGAAATCAAGCACCTTGGCATTGTTGGGGACCTTTGTGTTGTCTGGCAGGAGGCACAGAGAAAGCACAGGATGGCATCCTTGTTTAACCCAAGTTTGTGTGCCCGATACACAGTGAGGCCAAACAAACCAAAGGGTCGGAGTTTGGAGCAGAAATAGGTTTATTGCAAGGACCAAGCAAGGTGAATGGGCAGCTTATGCTCAAAAGACCCCAAACTCTCTGAGGGTTTTCAGGGAAGCATTTTTAAAGGTGACATTTGGGGTGAGGGCTGCAGGTGAGGTCTCAGCATGTAGTTACCATCCTCCGCGTGGGTAGGGGCCTTAGTTCCCGCAGAACAACTCATAGATATATATCAGATTGTTATGTACATCCCTTGAGGAGAAACTAGGACTCTTTTATCTCTGCACTATTGTTTCTTGCCTGCTTTTCCTTGGTTTCTGCATTCCCTCACTTCCCTAATTAGTAAGTGGCTGAATCTGCTCTTTGGAGCTCAGGGAATGTCTAGGAGACTAAAGTCTTTTTCTGCAAATGAGAAATGGAGGCTTTTGTACCTGGGAGGGCTTCACAGGATCCTGCTCAGTTTCAATCCCCCTTTTCTTTGATACTCCTCAATCCTGAGGGTACAGGGGTGGGACAAGAAAGGGAATAAAGTTTTGCATAGAGAGGTTAATCATAAACTCAGCAGAGGAATTTGGCTTTGGGGGACTGGGTTTCAATATTGTTAAGCTGACTCGCCCCACCTGCCGCGAGCAGGCTTGAGTGAGGGTTTGGTGGGCCTGCCGAGCCGCCGCTCCAGGTGTCACTAGGGTGGCATCAATCCTGGGATCTGGAGCAGCTAGTCCCTGGGAAAGCCCTCACAGGGGAAGACGAGGTGCTGTAACAAGCGTTTGGGGAGCCAAGTCCTGGTCGCTGTGGGGCTGCTTTTCAGGGGAGCCCACAAGTGCCGTCAAATCAGGACACACCCTCTGCAGTGAAGAGCTCCCACCAGGTAAACCCAGGGCTTGCACAGGAGCAGCAGGAAAACTCTGAGGCAGGCTGGGAGGAGGGAAGCCAGCTTTTCAATTTTGGCCCCCGGGGAGTTGGGAAAGTCCTCTGGGTCTGTGGCCACAGGCCTGATGTTCACCCAGGCTCAAGGCCTCAAGGGTCTTGGGGTCCCTGCCTAGACCTTCAGTTATTTGGGCAGAAGACAGAGCCTGTGAGTCCTCCGACCCGGTTCTGTGAACAGGGCTGCGTGGGGAAGGGGCTGCCTCCGTGGCTGGGCCCTGAGGGCCCGAGGGGGCAATGTGTGCCCACGCCTTGTCTGCGCTCCAGGGGTCCAGGCCCTCTAGCCAGAGAGGGCCCAGGAGTTTCTGTGAGCTGTGCGTGCCAGGAGGGGAGGCCTGCGGAAGGACAGAGCTGGAGGCAGGAGCAGTAGGTTCTCGGCTTCTGCTTCACCTGATGCCCGCCCTCTGGCAGTTGCCAGAATGTGTATATGATTTACGTGGGACCCGATTTTGGTTTGGTAACACTGGGAGCCGAGGGTAAATTCTGGGACCGCCTGGCCCTGGTATACCAGAGGCTGGGGCTGGTGGCCAAACCGGCTGTTCCTGCCCAGGCACTGGGTCCCTAAATAGGAGCCTTGCCTGCAAGAGGATCCCCACCCCCGCCTTCGCTTTCATAACCAGGAGGACTTCCTCCCCACCCCCAGGACCCCTCGGGCTCCCCTCACTCCCCCTCGCCCGCCATAGCTCTCCTTTCTTTAGGGTGTGCCCCCCTTACAACCTCCTCTTTATACCATGTGTATTATCTGATTTTTTTTTTTTTTACATGAAGCGAGTGTTATTTTTACAATTATATATGTTAAAATACTTTTCATCTGGGGGAAAGCACATATTGGGCAATCCTCAGGAAAACAGGCTAGTTCACCGGGAGCAATAATTTCATTCAGAAGGAACACGTTCTCACAGATTTTTAAGAAAACCTCCCAGAACCCAGTTTGAGAAATTCTGACTTGAAAATTTAAGGGCTAATTCAACTTTAAGTGTCTTTCAGTTGTGAAATATTGATATAAAAACCTCACCTTTAAAACTCGTAAAAAAAATCTTAAGATTATTACAACGAACACAAAACTTAAAAATACTCGTAGGATTTTTGATTCCTGAACTTGGGAAGGTCTAAGGACCCTGATTTGAGAAAGGCTAAAGTCAGGTGTCAGGCTGATGCTGAGAGGTTTTTTTTTTGTTTTTTGGTTTGTTTTTGTTTCTTCGGTGGTGTGGTTAAACCTTGCTCACTAAGAAATACAAAGTGCATTTATTTAATATACATTTTATGTGACCTGAGAGCCTTCGTAAGGAAAATGACGACCTAAAGAAATGGTTAAACCTGAGCACTTTTATAGTAGGTTTGATGAATGGAAACTTGTGGAGAAATATGAAAGGACAGAAAGTATGAGGGAAGTGTAGTAAACTAGGGGAAACTTAGCAAGGCCTGTTCCTTCAGATTCCTCTCTCTGTCCCTTCATCTTCAAAGATAAGGGTGCTCTTTTCCTCTGGGCATAGGGAGGGCACCTCTCACACGGGGTTTTTTTTTAACGTGCTTCCGGGGAAGGTCAGAAAGTCCTTCCTGCACGTACAATTTCTCAGATCCTTCAGCTTGGCATGTTCAATATGCCAGGTGCCATATTTAAGGGTAGCGTGTCCTGAACCCTGTCACTTGAAAGCACAGGCTCCAGAGCCTAGCTGCTTATGTTCAACTCCCAGGCTCTGTCCCTTCCTGTCTGTATGACTTTGGGCAACTTAATTAATTCTCTTAACCTCCGTTTCCTCATGGGGTTTGTTAAAAGCAAGACAACAGGCCCAAAGTGGAGTCATTTATGCAAAGCTGAAACGGTGCAACTCAGATTGGGACTTGAACTCATGGTCTTTTAACTGAGATCACACACCTGGTCTCAGGACTTAATGAAGCTCAGGTTCTTGATGTCTCGTCGCAGAAAGAATTCAGTGAGAGACAAAGTGATAGGTAAGAAGTGCATTTATTTAGAGAGAAACACACTCCACAGACAGAGAGGGGGCCATCTCAGAAGGTGAGAGGCCCTGAAATATGGCGTGGTTAGGTTTTATGGGCTGGGTAATTTTGTAGGCTAGTGGGGGGGAGGATTATTCCAAGTATTTTGGGGAAGGGGGCAGAGATATCCAGGAATTGGGCCACTGCCCACTTTTTTTTTTTTAACATCTTTATTGGGGTATAATTGCTTTACAATGGTGTGTTAGTTTCTGCTTTATAACAGAGTGAGTCAGTTATACATATATATATGTTCCCATATCTCTTCCCTCCACTGCCCACTTTTTGATCGTTGATGGTTGGCCTCAGAACTGTCATGGCACTGGCGGGTGTGTCATTTAGCTAATGTATTACAGTGAGTGTATAGTGAGGCTCAAGGTTCACTGGAAGTCAAATCTTCCGCCATCTTGGATCTAGTTGGTTCTAACCCGTTTTTGTCATGTCCTATGGTTATGTCATTCTTTTAAATGTTGTGCCCTGCCCCCTTCTCTCCTGTTTCAAAGCCCCATGTCACCAAACTGAGACTTAATTATAGTTTTAGCCTCTCCCAGAGATGGAGTTTTAAACCAGTCAATCAAGACTCACCTGATCAGCAGTAGGGAGGTGATCTGCATGGTAGACCCCTGCCATCCCCTAAAGGAAAGAGGCCTTGCGATAGCCAATCTGCGTTTTTGTCTGGTTTAACTTCCTTGTCCCTGCTCCCTTCTGCCTATAGAATTCTCACTTTGTACAGCTCCTCAGAGCTCCTTTCTCTCTGATAGATGAGATGCTTCCCAGTTTGAATCAATTTTTCCTCAAATAAGCTCATAAAATTTGTAATAGCTCAGTCTATTTTTTAACAAGAGCAAATACATTCTATCCCAATATTGAGCTTATACATCAGTGAATGACTATATACAGGAAACATACCCCAAATGTTCAGTGTTTATTTCTGAGTGGTGGTATTGTTGTCGAACTCAAGTTTGTGTGCCCAACACACACACTGGGGCCAAACAAACCAAAACATCAGAGTTTGGAGCAGAGAAATGTTTATTGCAAGGGCCAAGCAAGGAGAATGGGAGGCTTGTGTTCAAAAGACCTAAACTCCCTGAGGGTTTTCAGGGAAGAGTTTTGTTTTTGTTTTTGTTTTTTTAATTTTTATTGGAGTATAGTTGCTTTATAATATTGTGTTAGTTTATACTGCACAGCAAAGTGAATCAGTTATACGTATACATACATCCCCTCTTTTTTTGGATTTCCTTCTCATTTAGGTCACCACAGAGCACTGAGTAGAGTTCCCTGTGCTACACAGTAGGTTCTCATTAGTTATCTATTTTATGCATAGTATCAGTAGTGTATATATGTCAATCCCAATCTCCCAATTCATCCTCCCCCCTCCCCCAGGGAAGAGTTTTTAAAGGCAACATTTGGGGTGAGGGCTGCAGGTGTGTGGCTTTCTTCTGATTGGTTGATGGTGAGGTAACAGGGCAGTGTTCCAGGAATCTCAATCATCAGCCTTCTGGTTCCAGTCAGTCTGGGGTCTCAGCATGTAGTTACCATCCTCCTCCTGGGTAGGGGCCTTAGTTCCTGCAGAACAACCCAAAGATATGTATCAGATTGTTATGTACATCCCTTGAGGAGGAACTAGGACTCTATTTTATCTCTGCACTATTGTTTCCTGCCTGTTTTTCCTTGGTTTCTCCATTCCCTCACTTCCCTAATTAGTACTGGTTGATTCTGCTCTTTGGAACTCAGGTAAGGTCTAGGAAACCAAAGCCTTTTTCTGCAAATGACAAAGGGGGGCCCAGAAAGGCTTTTGTATCTGGGAGGGCCCCCTAGGGTGCTGCTTGGTTTTGGTATCATGCTGACTATAACTATTTATACTTTTCCAACTTCTCCATTAGAAAAGGCTCCTTTTAAAATAATAACTGAGCAGGTGTGCGGCAGCAGCAGGGTCAGCGGGCTGGCGGCAGCAGCGGTACTCTGGCGCTCGGGGTCCCGGTCACGAGGAGGAGGAGGATGTGGTGGGTGGAGGGGAAAACGGCTGCCGAAAACAAGCCGGAAGAGTTTCCCAAAGTGTATTGTGCGGACCTAGCACCTCCTACTGTGTCAACACCGTGCCACCTATAGAAAATGGCCATGGAAACAGCAGTAGTAGTCATGTAAAAATCTTTTTACCGAAAAAACTGCTTGAATGTCTGCCGAAACGTTCAAGTTTTCCCAAAGAGAGGCACCGTTGGAACACTAGTGAGGGCTCATGATGCAGCCGTCCTTTTGGATTTCTTTCTTTCTTTCTTTCTTTTTTTTTGCAGTACGCAGGCCTCTCACTGTTGTGGCCTCTCCCGTTGCGGAGCACAGGCTCCGGACGTGCAGGCTCAGTGGCCATGGCTCACGGGCCCAGCCGCCCCGCAGCATGTGGGATCTTCCCAGACCGGGGCACGAACCCGTGTCCCCTGCATCGGCAGGCGGACTCTCAACCACTGCGCCACCAGGGAAGCCCTAGATTTCTTTTTAATAATGTGTGACCCTTCACCTTTGATCCCCTGACCTGCATTACCTTGGTAACCATTTCATTTTTAAATTTAATTTCATTTTTTGATTTTGGTGTACAAGCTGTAACATTTCATCTCTCAGAGTGTAACACGCTGATTTCCTCAAATAGAGATACCCCATGTGAGCGATAAATTTGCAAAACGCTGTCTTCATTTTCTGTATTAAAATTCATTTCAGTTTTAAAAATAAAAAAATAAAATAAAATAATAACTGAAAAAAATCAATTGCCTTTTCCACAGAAAGAAATAAAAAATATTGCAGGCCACCTAAATAGGGGTCAGTTGTACAGTTCTTCACGTGGAGCAGCAGCTGGGTTCAGAGGTAAGGGTGAGGGTTTTAGAGCCCGGTCTGGACTCAAATCCCAGCTCTGACACTTTCTCTCAATTTCCCATTTCCTGATCTCTTCTCTACAGTGGGTGTATGTAACAGTGAAACAGGAGGGAAGGGGGCAGGGCACAACCTTGAAAAGAATGACATAAAACCCATTAGAACCAAATAGGTCCAAGATGGAGGATGCGTCAACTTCCACTAGACCTTGAGTCTCAGTATACCTTCATTGTAACACATCAGCAAGCTAAATGACACACCCACAGGCGCCATGACTGTTCCAAGGCCAACTATATAAGGGTCAAAAAGTGGGCAGTGGTCCATTTTCTGGAAATCCCCGCCCCTTCCCCAAAATAGCTGGAATACTCCTCCCACTCATTAGCCTATGAAATTACCCACCCTATAAAAACTGACAACCCCATACCCTGGTGCCACTCTGGCCTTCTGAGATGGTCTACACTCTGT
Organism: Lipotes vexillifer; assembly: GCF_000442215.2. NCBI lineage: Eukaryota > Metazoa > Chordata > Mammalia > Artiodactyla > Lipotidae > Lipotes > Lipotes vexillifer. Next base: position 1,150,441 of record NW_006781042.1, read on the forward strand.
CTGTTGAGTGTGTTTCTCTCTAAATCAATCCACTTCTTACCTATCACTTTGTCCCTCACTGAATTCTTTCTGTGACGAGACATCAAGAAAATGAGCTTCATTAAGTCCTGAGACCTGGTGTGTGATCTCAGTTAAAAGACCTTGGGTTCAAGTCCCAATCTGGGTTGCACAGTTTCAACAGTACCTCAGTGGGGTTCCTGGGGGGATGGTGAGATAACCTATGTGAAACAATCTTGTATGTGGCACTGTTTTCACTATTTATTTGCAATTTTCTCCATTAGACCAGAGGCAGGGGCTCAGAGGCCCTGGTAGTTTCAGTTTGCTGGGCTGGGAGGTGGTCCCATCTTCAGAGTGGGGGCTTACACCCAACTTTGCAGCCCCAGAAGACTAATCCTAGGTGGAAACCAGAAACACTGGCCTCTAGCAGGCTCTTGTATATTGTGTGGCCTGCTGTCTGTGGGTTCCAGGCTGGCAAGCTGGGATTCCACCTGGAGAAGGCACTGGGGTGGTGGGCCACCTGGGACTGTCCCTTCCCCTGACCACCCCCTTGGGTCAGCTAGATCCTGAAGGCTATGACGTATATATACATGTATAACATATATACATATATGTGTGTGTATACACATGTATACTTATGTGTATTTATAAACACATCCCCATACATATGTGGAGAGAGAGATGGAGAGAGGGAGACAAAGAAACTGGGGTTACAAAATTGCCCACATTTTAAGAGTTTACATTTAACAAATGAATGCATCATGAAATCACTGCAGGATTAATTAGCATTTTAATTCAATTATCATAGGTTCTACGGTCTCATAACGGGCCTCAGATTTTAACTGTGTGATGAACTTTCCTTTCAAATCTCATCAAAGTATCTATAAGCACAGTGATGAGGACCAAGTTCAGCCTGGCCACATAGCCCTGTGGTCTCCCTGGGCCCATGGCCCTGGTCACATTCCTCTAGTGGAGATGGAACAGACACCACACTGCAGTAGAGAGTGTACATTTCTTAGTTTTTGCTGCCTCTAAAGTAGAATCAACAGCTAACAGTCCCAGCAGCCTGGCTCCTCTGGGCTGACAGCCGCAGGTACACGTGTAACAGGGAAGAGCAAATCTGACTCCATGTTGGATCTGTTTCTTTGGCTTTAAACTTTGCTTTTTGTTGCTTACGTTATTATAATCATACATAATGGCCTGCCTCAGGGAACCCTGCCCCTGTGCCTGAATGTTAAACTAAAGTGCCTTTGTTCAACTCACAGGGAGATAATCTGACCCTGCCCGCCTGTGAATGGCTGCAGAAAAGAAGAAATTAACACATCCCCTCCCTATGCTGGTCAAGCCAGGCAAAACTAATGGCATTTTTACTTTACTTCCTCACCTCCTCTGCCTCTCTGTCTTATGATACTGGCATCCAGACCCCAAGAAGATGTTTTTTGGGGGACACTAGTCCGCCATCTTCTTGGTCTGCTGGCTTTCTGAATAAAGCTGCTATTCCTTGCCTCAGCACCTCGTCTCCCGATTTATTGGTCTGTTGTGCAGTGAGCAGGGTGAGCTTGGACTCAATAACAGAAGCTGCCCCCATAGTGTCTCTGTTGACCTGTGTGCTTGGCTTCCATCCCCAGTGCTTGGTGATGGGGTTTTTGTATTGCAACCAATCTGGTCCCCTGCTGAGACTTTGTTAAGCACTTGCGATAAGGCTCAAAGATCTGGGAAAATGACAAAGCATCTTGCAAAACAGCTTTGTAGTGGGAATGGGGTATTCCCTTTTTTTTTTGCTGTACGCGGGCCTCTCACTGTTGTGGCCTCTCCCGTTGAGGAGCACAGGCTCCGGACGCGCAGGCTCAGCGGCCATGGCTCATGGGCCTAGCTGCTCCGCGGCATGTGGGATCGTCCCGGACTGGGGCACGAACCCGTGTCCATGTCCCCTGCATCAGCAGGCGGACTCTCAACCACTGCGCCACCAGGGAAGCCCGGGGTATTTCCTTTTAAATAGAGGCTGTTTGCCTTGGGTTAAGTTACATATTGTCATGACAAAGACTTGCTCAGTTGGAGCTGAGCTCCTGGTCTAGGTGGACTGTGACCTGGGGGACTGAGGGTCCAGTAGGGTCAGACCATCCTGCCTGGGCTCAAATCCTGAGGGTACTAACCTTAGGCAAATCTTTCCACCTCTCTGAGCCTCAGTTTCCTCATCTATAAAATGGGGTTGATGAAAGAGGAGATAATGATACATGAAGCAATCATCTGGCGTGTTCCTAGTTTTTAAAGTTTCAGGCATCATTCTCCCCAAAGAACCTTCTCTGCATGGTCACCACAACACATCTGCAGTTTGTTCCTTGAGCTGAGCCTATAGTGATTCTCAGACTTTTCCCCTCCTTTTTTCTCTTAATTGTGGTTAAATACACATAACAAAATTTACCATTTAAATTATTTTAAAGTGTAAGTTTATAAATTTATTTATTTTTATTTTTATTTATTTTTGGCTGTGTTGGATCTTTATTGCTGAGCACGGGCTTTCTCTAGTTGTGGCGAGCGGGGGCTACTCTTTGTTGCGGTGCGCGGGCTTCTCATTGTGGTGGCTTCTCTCGTTGTGGAGCACGGGCTCTAGGCATACAGGCTTCAGTAGTTGCAGCACGTGGGCTCAGTAGTTATGGCTCGCAGGCTGTAGAGCACAGGCTCAGTAGTTGTGGCGCACTGGCTTAGTTGCTCCGTGGCATGTGAGATCTTCCCGGGCCAGGGCTTGAACCCGTGTCCCCTGCGTTGGCAGGCGGATTCTTAACCACTGTGCCACCAGGGGAGTCCCAAGTATTTAAGTCTTAATTTGGTGACATGGGGCTTAGCATAAGTGACTCCATTTTGGGCCTGTTCTGTTGTTTTTAACCGTGTTTACCATATTATAACTGAAAACTAAGAAAAATTTAAAATAGAATTTATTGATTAAAAATAACAAAGAATGTAAATATTGTCATATTTATGAAATACTTTTTAAGAAAAATAATTTTATCTTCCAAAACAAAAAAAGTTAGTAGTGAGAAGATCAGTATTTTTTCTACAATTTTACAAATCTCTTTAATGTCTGGCTTAAAAGAACAGCTGGACACTCACATTTGCTTCTGCTTTCAATCTACTGCAATATTACATGTCATGTAGCCTCTGGAAAATTCTACTGTAGACCCATGAGAGAATGAGAAGGCAAAATACTAGCGTCTTAGTGTTGTTATGGAAATAGTTTTGATTTCGTGATTTCCTGAAGGAGTCTCAAGAACCTCAGTAGACAGAATAGCAGAGTCTCTGCCCTGGGGGATTTATAGTCTCCAGAAGGCAGGAGTAGGCTGGGTCCAAGGAGCCAGGGAGTCAGTGCCGACCAAAGACTCACCGGGGTGAATAAACGCCCCAGCTTCATCATGGTGTGGTGGGGGACTGAGTTCTCTCCTCACTGTGTGGTCCCCAGGATTGAGCTCTGGTTGCCCATGTTGGCAAAATGCCTTGTAATACCGCCTTAAATAAGTTCCTTCCCTTCCCTGCCTCATTGCTGTTGTCCCCTGAGATCACTTTTGGGATAAAGCACTCCTTCCTAAATCCTTGTCTCAGGGTGTGTTTTTAGGGGGACCCCAAACCAGTGGCTCTCCCTAGGCCCATGGCCCTCATCATTCTCTTCCCACAGTGGCCTGCTAAGTCCATCTTTTACAACTTGCTGTTTAGGGGGGGAAAAAAGTCCTGGTTTGCTGATTTCCATGGAGTAAATCCTCCCAGCAGGGCTGAGTTCCAATACCAAGTTGACGTCACTGAGACCGTAGGGTAGAGCAGAGGTGCCCACTGCTGCCTTCGGGCAGTGTGAGCCCGCTCCCTGGCAGCGCTGCTGCCGCGTGCAGCCCTCCACCCTGTCTGCTTCTGCTCTGCGTCCCCTCTGTGGTCACCTCAGCACGTAGGACAGTGGCCACCTATTGTAGGTACTAATATCTGTTGAGCCTGTTGACTAAAAAAAATGCACAGACTAAAAGTTAAGAGTTATGTTTCATTCGGGGACCCTACTGAGGTCTATAGCCCGGAATGCAGCCTCTCAGATAGCTTGCTCTGAGGAGCTGTTCCAAACAGGTAAGGGAGGAGATGGGATATACAGTTTTTGCTGAAAAACAAACAAACAAACATGTGGTCAAACATCAAAAGATTACTGCTAATCACAAAAGCAGACATCTCAAGTTAAAGATTTTCGAGATTTTCTCTGTAGGGGGAGATGCAAGAGTCTGGGCTTACTGAAATCATTCCTTTGATATGCACCTCAGCTATCTGGGGCCAGTATCCTGTTTCTCTCCGACCCGAATTCCCCTCAGGGTGCACCTGTTGGGGGCAGCTGCAGTGGCTGGTGGCTTGGTGGCGGGCAGCCTGTTTACTGAAATGGCAGGCAGCTTTTTTTGTCCACAAGCCAAGGAGAGTAACAAGGCCACATGGTGGTACAGGTGAGAACTACTCAGGGAGGTGTGTTCTGGCAGAGGGGAAGGGGTCCGGTGGGCCTGGGAGGGCTGAAGGCTGCCTAGAGGCAGCAGTCTTCCAGCAAAGATTTGAGACACAAAGCATCGACTTCGGGTCCACATAAACTTCAGGGCCTGGCAGGGGAAAATTGAACACACAGGCAAAGCCGGAGCCCCGAGGTGTGGGGCGTGGGCCTGGGGGGTGATGTCAGGTCCTTGGGGGGTGGGTGGCTGCAGCATAGAGGAGGAGAAAGGAGAGGGGTCCCTCAGACTCTTTGGGACTTGTCCCCTTGCTTCACCCTGGTTTGACCTCCAATCCTACTAGCTCCTCCAGGGCTGGAACCCAGGCAGGCCTTCCCAGTGGCCTCTTCTGTCATGGACTGTTTTGAAAGTGGGAGCCCTGGCCTGGTCATCCTGTCAGTTTCAGTCGGCTGAGACAACTAGCAATAGTGTCTTTCCCCAAACTGCCACCTTGTGGAGCTCCTTTAGCCTCTTTCCCCAGAATCTGGGGTAGGCGGAGGAGCAGGGGGTAGGCTTGGCCAGGAAAGCACCCAGTGAGCCTGGGAAGGCAACAGGAAACCCAGAATTAGAGCTGGGGAGGACAGGTGGCAGAGACAGGCCGGGGATGTCTGTGCTGCTGCCCCAGAGCCAGGTGAGTTGTGAGCCATGAACTAGGGCTTCCTAAGCTTCTGAGCTTGGAGCTGAATAGTAAGGATCCAAGTAGAGCTGACGGAGTAACCTACCCAGGAGAATCATCCAGGACATACAGATCCAAGACAAAAATAACAACCTGGATTTGACCTTGTCCCCCTCATTTCATCTAGAAGGAGGGAGGCTAGGACAATGTGGTGGGAACCACAGAGGCATTGGGGACCAGCAAACCTGAGTGTGAATCCTGCTTCGGCTGCTTACTTGCTGTGTGACCTTGGGAAAGTTACTTAACTTCTCTGAGTCGATTTCCTCATCTGTAATAAGTTGTATGATAATGAATGCTAATTGACCAACATGGTGCCTGCAACATATTCAGGGCTCAATAAATAACATATTTCATTGAGTCTAACATGCCATCAATTTTAAGAAGCATCTTTCGAGGGGAATCCTTTCATAATGTATGTGTGCATATTGTACACTTTAAATATCTTATAATTTTATTTGTCAATTATACCTCAATAAAAATTTTTTAAGAGGCATCGAAGAAAGAAAGAAAAGAAGGAAAGAAAGAAAGAAAAAAGAGAGAAAGAAAGAAACAAACAAACTGCCAGATAAATTGACCTGCCAGCAATTGTGAGATACACTCAGATTTCAGAGGTAATAAAATATGAAAAAAAAAGTACATCTTAGCATTCTTTTTTGCTTCTCATCTGAGGTTTTTCTGCCTCTGGAGTATTCAAAGGGTGCTATAACCTCTCCCCGCCTGAGTACCCCCACTGGAGAGGTCATTTCTGACCCTCTACACTCTCTGTTCCAAACTGTGCACGTGTGCTGCCCTTCCAGGGCTTGTGCTTGGGGGTCTGGGGCATGCATGTGGTTTCTGGCTGCCTTGAATGTCCATCTTAACATCCAGGAGGCTGGGCAGCCCTCCTGAGGCCAGGGAAGCTGTTTTCTATCTCTCGGGTCCCCTCTGCAGTTCCTGGGGCAGAGCTGAGCACACAGGGTTCTCAGAGGATGGGAGGTAAAAGTGTAATGAGCTGTGGATGAGGACAAATGAGCCCACCCCTGCCCTCGCCATGAGGTTGGCAAGCATTGGGACTGGATCCTCTCCACCCCAGGCCCATGAAGGAAGCAGGGAAACCACTGGGCTCCCCATATTCCCCAAGAGGAACTAGAGTTAGGGCGTGATTTGATAGCATTACTGTCTCATAAGCGCCTGATTAGATCCCAGGCCAATCCTAGTGGCTTCTTTTCCCTTGTTACAAAGGCTCTGTAAGGGGCTCCCGGGTGCAAAGCACTGTGAGGAGAGCACAGGTGGAGAGAGGTCAGGCTGCGCGGGATGGTACTGTGGGCCTGTTCACATCAGGGATGTGGCCTGGGCTGAGGCCTGAGCTGTCCAGTCTTGTAGCCACCAGCCTGCGTGTCCAGTGAGTGCTTGAAATGATGTCATGAGTCCAGGTTGAGTTGTGCTGTCCATGTAATATACATGCTGGATTTCAAAGACTTAATATGAAAAAAAAAGAATGTAAAGTATATGAATAAAGTTATTAAAATATCTTAGTAATTTTTATATTGAATACATGCTGGAATGATACTATTTTAGATATATTTTAGATATACAAGGTTTGATAAAATATGTTGATAAAATTTGATAAAATTATTTGATAAGATTAGTTTCACCTGTTTCTTTTTACTTGTTTCATGCTATTACTGGAAAATTTTAAAGCCATGTATGTGGCTCGTGTTATATTTCCACCGGACCGCACTGGCCTGAGAGACAAAGATAACTGCCTTCCCTGCCATCCCCAGGCTCTGTGGGGCTTCTCTAAACAGTGGAGCAATGGCCTGCTGACTGGCCATTGAATATCCCTTCAGGGTCAGGTGTCGGGCCCAGAGGCCCCTGTGCCAAGGGGCCCAGGAAATCAGGGTCTACAGTGGCTTCTATTGTGTCCTGGCTCTGCTGCTGCCTCTGGGCCGTGGATGTTGGCCCACGTGGCTCTCCCATCTTTCGGAGGCTGACAGGCCCGTCTGATTTCTCCTGGTTAATTCATGCAGGGGTTTAGGACCCAGTGAAACAGGCCACAGGCTCGCTCAGCCCTGCTTGAGCTGCAGCCCTGACCACTTGCTCCCCAGGGCCTGACTGAGGCACTTGGGAGGCTCTGTTGCTCACCCAGACACAGGCCATGATTTGGCTCTACCGTCATTCTGTTCTGTCCAAGGTTTTTCAATCCACAACTCACGACTTGACTTCCCTTTGCCACACTCTTGCTTGCTTTTTGCAGTACGCGGGCCTCTCACTGTTGTGGCCTCTCCCATTGCGGAGCACAGGCTCCAGACGTGCAGGCCCAGCAGCCATGGCTCACAGGCCCAGCCGCGGAGTGGCATGTGGGATCTTTCCGGACCGGGGCACGAACCCGTGTCCCCTGCATCTGCAGGTGGACTCTCAACCACTGCGCCACCAGGGAAGCCCTGCCACACTCTTTAAGGTAAAGCTGACAGTTATGAATCAAGAATTTGTTTCCCAAAAGTTTTTGTTGTTGTCGTTTCAAGTATGTTGGCTAAATGGTCGGTGGTTTTGTTTGGTTTGTTTTTTGTCTGCGTGGAATTTATATCTGCATTTCAAAATCTACTGACCAATTCATGGACCTACTCAATTTGCTCTGAAACCCTAACTGTGGCCCCAGGTACATGGATACCTAGAAAAATGGTTTTCTTTGAAAATTTACCAAAACTTTTTTTTTTTTTAATTGAGGAGTGTGGGTTTTGGACTTCGATGGACCTGATGTTTGGGCCTGGCTTTGGTGCAAACGGGGAGACTGACCTTGGGTTAGTGTCTGAATCTTAGTCTCAGTTTCCTAGTGGGTCAAACAGAGACAATAACAACACCTCTTTTGTTGTGAAATGGAGTGAAATCATCTGTATCAAGTGCCTGGTGCGGTGCTCTGTACATAGCAGCCATCCAATCCATGCTGCTACCGCTGCTTTTCCTCCGGAGAAGCAGCCAGGGGCCAAGCCTCTCCCACCCCAATCACCCAAGTGTATGACCTTTGTGGAGGGGACTTTGGCAACCTGTTTCCAGAGTGCTGAGATGAACGTGTCCTCTGATATTCTAGACATTCCACCTCTAAGATTCAATCCTAGGGAAGTTGTCAGGAGGGGCGCAAAGATATGTCAGCCTGAGGGTCACTGCAGTACTAGTTATAAAGCAAATTCTGGAAGCAGTCAAAGTGTCCAACAAGTGAGACTGGTTAAACAAATTAGAAAATCCCTATAGGATGTAACATCATACACTCACTAAAAAGCATGTTCTGGGCTTCCCTGGTGACGCAGTGGTTAAGAATCTGCCTGCCAATGCAGGGGACATGGGTTCGAGCCCTGGTCCGGGAAGATCCCACATGCCGTGGAGCAACTAAGCCCGTGTGCCACAACTACTGAGCCTGAGCTCTAGAGCCCATGAGCCACAGCTACTGAAGCCCGCGTGCCTAGAGCCTGTGCTCCACAACAAGAGAAGCCACCACAATAAAAAGCCCACGCAGTAGTCCTGCTTGCCACAGCAAGAGAAAGCCTGTGTGCAGCAACGAAGATCCAATGCAGCCAAAAATAAAAAAATAAATAAATTAAAAATAAAACAAAACAAATGTACAAAAAAACCAAATGTACAAAAAAAAAAGAACCAAAAAAAAGCGCAGCAATGAAGATCCAATGCAGCCAAAAATAAAAAAATAAATTAATTAAAAATAAAACAAAACAAATGTACAAAAAAAACCCAAATGTACAAAAAAACCCAAACGTACAAAAAAAAAAGAACGAAAAAAGGAAGCGCAAAACTTATTTAAAAAAATAAATAAAAAGCATGTTCTTCAAGAATGTTTTAAGGACATGGGAAATTTTTCATGATAAGGGAATTGATGGAAAAAAATGGGACACAAAATTATCTGTAGTATGTTTATGACATTGTAAAACAGAAAATATGTATACATAAGGATAGGCTGAAAATACACCAACATATTAGCAGTTGCTGTAATTGGGTAGGATTATAAGTGATTGTAGTTTCTTTCTTTTTATATTTTTCTTTATTCAAAAATTTCTATAATAGGCAGACATTATTCTGAAAATTCAGAATATTCAGAACCCCTCCCACCCTCCGACTATGTGAGTTTGTGTGTGTACATGTGCTTAATCTGGGTCTTATCACACTGGAAAAAAAGAGTTTTCTTCAAATTCTATTTATGAGAAAGTAAGTGCCTGTGTATAAAACCTGTCTTTGGTGGAAAAAATCTCTCTCTTTAAGTTATTCATCTTTTTTCTTTTTATAAAATCTTTTGGCTGCCGCACCACACGGCATGTGGGATCTTAGTTTGCTGACCAGGGATCGAATCTGAGCCCCCTGCCTTGGAAGCATGGAGTCTTACCAATGGACCACCAGGGAAGTCCCTCTTTAAGTTATTAAAACATTGAAATCATTTCTTATTCTATTTAAATTCTTGGGTCAGATGCTGCTGTGGTAACTATGGAATGATGAATGCAACTAGCAAATAATTTACTGAAAGAGCATGCATGCTCATAGTAAAAATACATATATTGTACAAAGGGTATATAATAAAAATTTCCCCTGCCCAAGAAGCAGCCACTATTAAGTTTCTTATATATTCTTCCAGAATTTTTCTATGCATGTTGTCATGCAACCATCACCACAGTCCGGATATTCAGCCTGCGGCTTTGTCATTCAACATTACGACCTGGGAGATGGTTCTGTATCAGCAGGTGTGGTCTCCCTCATTCTTTTCAATGGCTCTATAGCTTTCCATCGCATGCCGTGCCATCATTTATTGTTTAACCAGTGCCCTTCTGGTGGTTCCCAGTGTTAAGGAGTCTGCAGAAGAAATCCCCGTGCATTCTTCTTTGCACCCGTGATTGTGGATGTGTCTGTAGGGTTGCTGCTCTGATGCACTGAGAGGTATGTACTTTTATCATTTGATAGACTGAAAATTATTTCTAATTTATGTTCCCACCTTAATGTTTTTGAGAGAGCCTATTTGTTTGAAGATGAGTTTAAGACAATCTAATAAGATAAAAGCTGCCTAGTCTAATTTGGTACAAGAACTGGCAGAGATCATCACCAGTTAGATGCCTCAGTGTATTTGTACGTGTGTGTATAGAAGTACATAATCTTTTCATTGCCTAATGTACATAGTGTGTCTGGTACTTAAAAAAAACTGCCTCATTGAGGTCTGGTTGATAAACAAAAAACTGTAGATATTTAACGTATACAACTTGATGTGTTTGTGTCTGGTACTTTTAAAATCTCTCCATCCCTGGAAATCACACAATTAATATATGTGGGGGACAACAATAACTTAGACATCACTATTGTGATGGGGCTTTTAAAATGAGAACAATCAGGGAGGGCCGAGCCAGGTCTGGGCTGCCTCGGTGGAGTAGCTGTGCGGGCCTCTCCCCAGGACCTTGCCGTGAATTCTGCTTTGGGCCAGCAGGTGGCGCTTGTGCTCCCCACTGGCCACCCGGCTGTGAACTGAACTGAACAGAGTAACCCGCTGTTGCCCTGAGCATATAATTCTCAAACCTCCTACCCCACCGCAAGGAAAACCTCGGAGGATTTTCTTCTGGGAAGAGCGATTGGCCTAACCTCTTAGGAGGAGAAATTGCATCGCCAAGCTTGTCTGGGAAAGTAAAACCTCCTCCCGAAGTGGTCTTCGAAGGAAAGAGGAAAACCAGCAAAGGCCATGCGGGAGGAGGGAGGTGGTGCTGGGGAGGGCTGGAAACTGCGAGACAGCGGTTAGGGTTCCGCGTGGTAAATGCCTCCCGTATAGGCTGGAGGGTGGTGGAGACACCGAGCAGTGCAAGATTACTTGGGGGGTGGGGGGAGGTAGTGACCTCCCACCTGAGCTCTGCTTGGACCTCAGGCGAGCTCGGGAGACCCTTCCCCCATCCACCTACTGTGACTAAATGCCACTGGGGACACAGCTGTGACTAGATGGGCCTGGTCCCTGCTCTCACAGAGCCTGCGGTGCAGGGGATAGTGTTTGGGATGGTAGCAGAGGAGCCTTTGGTGGGGTCTCCTCTAGATGTGAGGGGGAGGAGGGCCCAGGCTGACTGGTTTAGCCTCTGGACACCCTGGGATGGGAGAGAAGATTGGAAGGATCTGGGAGCAGAGATGAGCTGAACCAGAGGGGATGGGCTGGGAGGCCCACTCAGCAGGGGAGAGAGCTGGCTACCAGGGGTCAGTGGGGGAGCCAGGAGCTCTGAGCTGGGGGTCGCCCACACCGGACTCCTGTAGGAGGAAGGGTGGGGCATTATGGCCCCCACTACAGACGAGGCTGGGCCGCGCTTGGGCACTGTGTCATGTCCTGCTTTGAACAAGAAGCCCTGATTTGGCAAAGGCTCTGATGGGGGGTGAGGGGTTGGGGAGGGAGCAGAGAGGGGGGAAGTACCCTGTCCCTGCTCTCAAAGACAGTGTGATGTCAGTGGAAGGAGAAGACAAGTATGTGAGTGCGTGCACATGCAGACACAACAGCTGTTACCATAAGGCTGTCAGTCATTGGAACCAAAGGAAGCATGCAGATGGCCAAGACTATGTGACCTTGGGCAAATACATAACCTTTCTATACCTCAGTTTCCTCATCTGTAAAATGGGAACAATATTAGTATCAACTTTGTAGGGCTGTTAAAAGGATTAAACACAAAAAAATGCTTGTAAAGCGTGTAGCACAGTCCCAGCACCTAGTAAGTATCACAAATGATTGGTGTTGCTGTCATTTATCATCATCATCATCATTATTTGTCATCTGCTGGAAGAGGAGGGGTGGGGAAGGGTAGGATATGGATGGGCACTGAGAAGACCAGTCATGGGGTGGGCAAGGCAATGCAAGCTGGAGGGGGGAAGAGTGGGAGCAAAGGAGAAGAGGCAGGAAGTGTTGGATGACAGAAATAACACAGTTTAGTAGTGAGTTTAATGTCCTTTATTCAAGGGAAAACAATCCATGGGTTGGGGGAGTACAGGGCCTCACAAAGGGTGGAGCACCCTTCCTGAGGGATTTGAGGCAAGAGTTTCATAGAGCGTTAGAAGCGGCGAGGAGGGAACAGGGCATGATTGGCTAAGGGGTCAGGGGTTTCCTTGTAAGGCCAGCGGGTCCTCTTTTCTAGGGCCAGGTAAGCTAGCTCCAGCTCAGTTGGAGGACTGCCATTGGTGTGTGTTAGGTTTCCTTGACAGTGAGGTGTTTCAGTAAGTGGGGCCTGATTTAGGTTTAGATTTGTGACGTGGGCCAGGCGACTGGGGCGACCTCCATTTTGTGCATCCTGATAGATGAATTATCTTTGTCAGAAGGTAACATTCAAAGTCCTTGCGACTCAAAGTGTGGTCTGAGGACCAGCTTCAACATCACCTGGAGCTTGTTAGAGATGCATACTTGGGCCCCAGCCCAGGCCTAGTCACTCAGAAGAAGCATCCTATCAAGGCCTCCTGGTAATTTGTTTGCTTGTTGGCTTTGGAGAAGCCCAGCTCTCAGCCACAACTCATGGGAGTAACCAGTTTGGTGGGGCAAGTTGATAGAGGACTGGAGAGATGGGTTGGGACCTACTTCCCCCTAAATGTTTCCACATGCAAGTTGTTAACTAGGATTCAGTATTTGTTTATAGTTTTTTTTCCTTTGAGGTAAAACTTAAATAACATGAAATGTTCATAATAACCATCCCTTTGAATTTTCAACGAATGCATCTAATAATGAAACCAGACTCCAATCAAGATATAAAGCATTACCAGCAACTAGAAAGTTCCCCCATGCCTCTTTCCAATCAATCCCTGCCCCAGCCCCTAGAGGCAATTGCCATTCTGATTAGTTTCCCTTCACAGATTATTTTGCCAGTTTTAGAACTCCAAATAAATAGAATCAGACAATAGGTTATCTTGTATAATACTTTTTTTCACTCAGTATAATGATTTCGACACACCCCTGTGTTGTGTGTATCAGTAATTTGTCCCTGTTTATTGCTGAGTAGTATTCTCTGTTTGTGTAGGTATGCCACGGTCTGTACATGTGCTAGCCTGTTTCTGGGTTTTTGCTTATTATGAATAAGGCTGCTAGAAACATTCCCGTACAAGTCTTTTTGTAAATGTATATCATCATTTCTCTTGGGTAAGTACCTAAGAAGTGGAATTGCTAGGTCATGGAAGAGGTGTATGTTTGGTTTTATAAGAAACCACTAGATCTTTTTTCGGAGTGGTTGTACCATTTTATACATTTACCAACAATGTATGAGTGTTCCCGTTAACAATCTAGTTAGCATTTGGTTTTGTCAGGCTTTTCAATTTCCGCCCTTCTGGTGGGTGTATAAGGTGTTATTTTATGCTTCCTAATGATGACTAATGATGATGACTAATGATGTTGTTTTATGTTCTTTGCTGTGCTTAGTGGCCATTCATGTGTCTTCTTTTGAGACGTGTTTGTTCAAATCTTTTGTCTATCTTTAAATGGGGTTATTTGTCTTTTTACTACTGAGTTATATGCGTTCTTTTTATATCCTGGATACTGGTCCCTTGTCAGATCTGTTTTGCAAGTATTTTCTGCGAGTGGATTTTTTTTTTTTTTAATTTAATTTAATTTTTTTTTTTGCGGTATGCGGGCCTCTCACTGCTGTGGCCTCTCCCGTTGCGGAGCACAGGCTCCGGACGCGCAGGCTCAGCGGCCTATGGCTCACGGGCCCAGCCGCTCCGCGGCATGTGGGATCTTCCCAGACCGGGGCACGAACCCGTGTCCCCTGCATCGGCAGGCGGACTCTCAACCACTGCACCACCAGGGAAGCCCTGCGAGTGGATTTTTACAGAAATCTTGGGTATTGGATTTGCTACCAGGTGGGGCTTATATGGGTGCAAGGCTGGAAGTTATGTGGACCACTGACTTTGGAGTTGCATGCTGCATGTCCCTCACGGGCCTGGTGTGAAGCGCAAATGAGATAACACAGGGGAAAGTCCTTTGCAAAGTACAAGATAAGTGAAGATTTAACACTGACCCTTTGACCCTGCGAAGACGAAGATCCATTTCTCTGTCTTCTCCCCACTAGTGCAGTCTCTTGAGAGCAGGAGACAAGAGAGAAAAAGCTACCCCTGGGCTGGAAACAGTCTCTCTTGTTAAGATCTGAGTAATTATAGTGCCTAAACCACAGTGCAAGCCTGGCATCACACCTCGGTTCAAATCCGGGTTCTATTTGAGAGCTTTTGTGCAAGCCTCCATTTCATGAAAACTGGAAATAATAAACACCTACCTCCCCAGGGTCACTGTGTCATCATTATTATTTGCAGAATGTCATACTGAGAGGGCTGCACATGTTGTGCAGTCCTCACAATGACCTTTTGATGTAAGTCACATCACTTTTTTTTTTTTTCCTTAGGAAATTGTGGGTGAGTTATAAGATGCTCTTGGAGCCTCCAGGAGGCTGCGTTACAGGCTGCCCTCCTAGGAGTCCTGTCGGGGGAGTGTGGCTCTACGTGCCTGCGCCACAAGAGGCCACCAGGGGGGGCTCGCCTCCTCTTCAGGACCGGTGCTGAGGCCGGGCGGTTCCCTGCCCCCCACTCTGCTCCCACGTCCAAAGTGACCTCTGTGGCATTTTCCAATGCAGTGTAGTTTCCAGAAGGTCCCCATGTGGGGAGAGGGGGCTAACAAGCCCGAGGACCCGAAGTGGAAAGGCCAGGGAGGGCAGTGCTGGACTCTGTCCCCTTAAAGACTTCCTTGGGGAAGGGGGCTCACGCAGGGCTGCGGGCGCAGGGGAGGGAGCCAAGTTGTGGAGCAGTTTTCTGTGCACCCTGGCCCCGCCCCTTCACACGCCCATTACCTCCCTGGACTTCAAGTCTTCCCCCTCATCCCCTCTGCCCCTGGCGGGAGGAAGGCATAGCAACTCAGGGCTGAGGGCTGTGCCTGGCCAGGCATGCCCCTGGGTCTCCTGGCCTCCTCTGTCCCCAAGGTGAGCAGTACCTGCGCTTGCTCTCCAGAGACACTTGGGCCTCCACCTGCCAGCGCCCCGCAGAGAGCTGGCTGGGGCGAGGGCGGGGGAGAGCTCCTCTGAGAGCCCTCCGGGTCACAGAATTGCCCTTGACTTGGTCCGGTTGCTTTCCCTTGGGACCTCATGGAAGGTGTCAGCGGTGGGCTCACAGACCCGGCCAGGGTCCTCTAAAGCAATCAAGCTTTCGATGGCCTGTCGATGCCTGACCAGGCCAGTCAGTTACTTGGTCACGGAGTGTGCGTGCATGTGGCGGGCAGGGGCCCTGGGGCCCCTTGTTCTGAAGACTTGCTGTCTAGGGAGGGAGACCCGGCGGGTATTCTTCATGGTCAACCAGCACCCGGGTGGGCCACCCAGCTTCTCATAAGCCAGGTTCCTTCCTGTCTTCCAGAGACCATGTGACGGAGCTGCAATTACTTTTGCCTCCTTAGCCCTTTAGCCATCCTACCGTGTGGGTACTAGTCCACTTGCCCACCTGTCGACTTGCTCAACTGCTCGGCGGCCATGGAAGTAGATGCACTTCTCCCCTCACTCATTCCTACCTCTGTCCACTTGTCCACTCCCTTGTCTGCTCACCCCCTCATCCAGCAAGTGTCTGAATAGCTCAGTTGCCAGTCCTGGTGCTGGCCACAGCCAGCAGGGAAGCTCTAAGTGATCCAGGGCAAAGCCTTTGGGGTCAGAGGGACTGGACGTGAATCCTGACTGTACTGTTTCCAGGCCACGTGGAAATGGGCACGTTTCTCAAATCTCTGAGCCTCAGTCTCCTGATCTGTAAAATGGGGACGCTGTGCACCTTCCTCCTCCCAGCCTGGGTGTAAAGATTGGCTTCAGGATTAATTAAAGTGCTTTAACCAGAGCCCAGGGAACGGAGTTGCAGTCACTGGGCCTCTCAGTGGCCATATCCTGGCTGTGGGACACCACTTGGCCTGTTCCCCATGGCGGCCCCATCTGCCTCAGGATACACCTGGGACAGGTAGGGGCTCATCCCTACCTCTTGGCCAGGCCGTGCTCCCTGGGCAGGTGGGCCCCACACGCAGTCCTGAAACGGAGGGCGATAATCACTGCCTTCCCACACACCCGGTCCTCTGGCTTCTGGCCCGCAGGGCACTCTGGGGCTGCATCAGTTCAGCCAAGACACCTGGGAGAACCAGCCTGCTCCCTCTCCTTTTGCAGCCAAGGTCTCCATGACAGCTGTGGAGGGTGGGGACAGGCCTAGAGCATCTGACCCCTGGAAGGATCATTTCCCCTCCCACCTGAGGCCTATACATGGCCAGGACCTGTCGGTCCCCACCCCATTCCCTTCCTTCCACAGGTCCAGTGGGACTGTTCCCTCCAGCTGCTCTGGGGGCTCCCTGGGGGCAGAAGGTGCTTCCTGACCTCAGAAAGGCTAGTCGAGCTAGAGGGTCAGCTGGGGCGGGCGAGGGGAGAGGGCAGGAGCATGGTTGGGGTGGGACTCTGGGTTAAGGGGGGATCTCTTCCCTCTTCCCCAGACAGTCTAGCCAGGAGGCTGCACGGTACCTGGGGGAGCGTTGGGTGCCAGCCTTGTCTGGGGGAAAATGTGTAGAACTGTGGGTGTGGACTTCGGAGTGAGTCAGACCAGAAGGCAAATTCTCCACTCGCCCTGGCACCTTGGGCAAGTCACTGGTAAAAATCTTACTGGTTTAAGAGATGCATGTGACGTGCTGAGCATGTGCCCGGCACCGAGGAAGTGACCTGCGGCTGGGGTGCTGCTGTGGGCGGGGGCCATTCAGGTCAGCCCAGCACCCCCACGGATGTGATGCGCTCCATCTAGGAGCGATGCGATGGAGCCCTTTTGGGGCTCTGGGTGTCCTTTCCTTCCCTCTGCCAGTCCTCAGGGGACCTTTGTGGGGACACTTCGTGCTGGGGAAAATCCTTCTTTATCCTGGATGGGGGTGCAGGTAGGGGTAGCAGCTAAGGAGCACAAAGCCCTCAGGACCATGTTTCAGCCTGATTTACTGAATGGGTGTGTGTGTCGGGGGAGGAGTTATAGTCTAGAGATGGGCCCAGCTGTGGGATGTGTGGGACCCACACTCCAGCTGCAGCTGCCAGCTGGGTTGGGGCCCTGGCTCTGGTCTCCTTGCCCCGGGCCACGTTTTGCATAATCCTGCTCAGTTTTAAGCTCCTGAAGGACAGGGACTATTTGTGTTTTTTTGTTTGTTTGTTTTTTGTTTTTGTTGCGGTACTCACGGTTGTGGCTTCTCCCGGGACGCGCAGGCTCAGCGGCCATGGCTCATGGGCCCAGCCGCTCCGCGGCATGTGGGATCTTCCCGGACCGGGGCACGAATCTGTGTCCCCTGAATCGGCAGGCGGACTCTCAAACACTGCGCCACCAGGGAAGCCCCTATTTGTGTTTTTTTTAACCTTTGTATCCTTGTTGCCGAGTAGGGTGATGGGTGCTGACCGACTGAATGAGATGAATGAATGAATGAATGGACGCTAGGTGGGCATGCGGTCAGGATAGGGTACGTGGACAGTGAATACTGCTTCCTGCTTGGGCACTGAAGAGCCCACGTGGGCATCCCAGCGGCCTGGGCACGAGCTGCCCTGTGCCCCCCACCTGCCCTGAGGCGGGAGGGAGGCTGGCAGGCCTGGCACGTGCAGCGCGCAGGCTCAGCGGCCATGGCTCATGGGCCCAGCCGCTCCGCGGCATGTGGGATCTTCCCGGACCGGGGCACGAATCTGTGTCCCCTGAATCAGCAGGCGGACTCTCAAACACTGCGCCACCAGGGAAGCCCCTATTTGTGTTTTTTTTAACCTTTGTATCCTTGTTGCCGAGTAGGGTGATGGGTGCTGACCGACTGAATGAGATGAATGAATGAATGAATGGACGCTAGGTGGGCATGCGGTCAGGATAGGGTACGTGGACAGTGAATACTGCTTCCTGCTTGGGCACTGAAGAGCCCACGTGGGCATCCCAGCGGCCTGGGCACGAGCTGCCCTGTGCCCCCCACCTGCCCTGAGGCGGGAGGGAGGCTGGCAGGCCTGGCACGTGCAGCCTTCTTGACCGAGGTCAGGGATTCCCTGTGTCCCATTCCTTGGTCCCAGCACCTGCTTTCTGTTCTGGGGTTGGTGCCTTCCTCAGAGAGGGAGCACCTTAAAGGTGGGGTCCCTGGTATAGAATGGGTGCTTAACAAACGTTTGTGCATTGAGGTATCCACTTGCCAGGTGGGCCGGCAGCTCTGCGCAGGACCATCAGCTGGCTGGGGACAGCGCTCCTGACCTGGCCGGCCCACCAGGTTGCCCCAGGGCTGAGGCGCCTCACAGCCTCATGACTCAGTTGAGAAGGAGGGTTTGGGGCCCAGGAGTGCCCTGACCTGCAGTTGGCCGGGACCTGGAATTCCACTCGAGGAGGTGGCCTCTTCAGCCATGCTCCGGCCCAGCCTGGAGCAGGGTGAGTGGGCATCAGTGCCGTGGCTCGGACCCACCCTGCCCTAGGCTGCCTCCTGGCTCCGGAGCTGCTGGTCTGAGATGCAGCCTAGGGCCTGGAGCATTCTGCCCCCTCAGCCACCCAGCTCCTCCCGCCCCCAGGACCTGGGTGTCCCACACCCACTGCCCTGAAGCCTTTTTCTCAGGCTCACAAGCACCCCAGCGCAGCTCCCTTTCCTGAGAACCTCTGTCATAAAGATGGCGAGGCCCTGATCTGGCCTGTCTCTGCACCCCAAGGCCTTCCTCACCCAAGGGAACCTTGGTTATAAATATGGGGGTCACGCCTTGCATTTGTATTAGACACCTTTCATCTGGGGAGCTCCTGGCTGAGGGGAGGCTAATTAGCTGCGCTCTGGGAAGAGTAAGAGCTGACGTCCCAGCCCAGGCACTGGCTAACTAGGCACAGGGCAGGCCCTCTGGGGAGCAGTGGGTGTACCATGCTCACGGCACGCCCCCTACATCTCCCTTTGCTGCAAGAACTCTTCGCAAGGGTCCCTTCTGTCTTAATAATAAAAGCTATCTTTTATTGAGTGCTTACTATATGCCGAGGGCTTGCTAGTCCCCTCCTGTCTACTGAATGTACCCACCTATGCCAAGTACTGGGGGCGATTGTGAAATGATAACACGAAGGCTCCCATTATCCAACCTCACTCCTTGGCGGCAGCGGTCCAGTGCTCCACGCATGACCTCACGTAACTCCTGAGAAGCCCTTGGCGTGGGGCGTCACGTGGGACAAGTGCTTGCTAAGGGGTAGCTATCACTATTCGCCTTCAGATCAACCTTGTGAGGTAAGGTACAATGTTATCCTCATCTTCTCAGACGAGGAAGCTGAGGCTCAGAGAGGTTAAGCCACTTGCTGCAGAACACACAGTGAGTCAGGAGCAGAGCCAGTAAGTGGAACTGGATTGGTTTGACTCTGAAGCTGCAATAGTTTTCCAGATGCTCTTCTCTCCCTCCCCCCAACCTGGAGGTGATTAGCCTCCAGGCCTGACTTTGTATAGCTGTGCGTGGGGTCACTGAGCAGAAGGCTTTTCACCCGTCCCTCCAGCAGTGCGCTGGTAGGCTAGGCTTGGGCCAAAACACCTTGGAGATCATCTAATACAACTCATCCCCACCCCCATTTCTCAGATGAGAAAACTGGGGAGGGAAGTGACTGTGCAAGGCGACAGCCCTAATGGGCAGATGCCTCCTCACCGAAGCATGAGGCACAGAGGCAGTGGAGTGGCTGGTGGTCACCTCACCCCCCTGCCATCAAACTGGCATTGATACCAAGTAACAAGCATCCTCACAATAGAGTTCCTGGCTTCCGTTCGTCATCTTGCTCCCTCCCCGCTTCCCTGCCAGGAGCTGCCCCAGGGATATTTGTGTGGGATGCAGGTTCGGGCAGCTGGCTGGGAACTGAGACTGGGGTCAGGGATGGTGTCCTCCACCTACCTGCCCTGCAGGACAGTCTGTGGGCAGGCCTCACCCTTTGTAGCACACCTCACACCTCACTGTAGTGACTCCAGAGCAGACACACAGTAGGTACTTAAAAATGCTCACTGGAGAAACGGCTGTATCCTGGACCTGCAGTAGGGAGGACATGAAACATCCAGTGCACGGGTGGGCAGACGGTACACCAGGGCTTCTCACCATTGCTCACCTGGATCCATCAAATGCGGCACTCCCTCAGGCCTTGGGAAGGAGCCTGGGCAGATGTGGTTCAGGAAGCAACAAGTTCATGGGTCATGGGCACTTGGCTGAGGTTCCCGTAGGTGGGACCCCATTCTTGGGCACTGAGGAGGGTGGCTAAGGGCTCAATATCCAGGTTCCTCTGAATGTTGCCCCTTCTGAAGAGGCAGGTCTTTGGGTACCAGATGCATAGACCTGGGGACTCTGACCCTCTGCCCACCCACTCCCCCAATCCAGCTGTGTCCCTCCAGTCTCTGCATCTCCAACCACCGTCTACAGCTCTCGCCTGCTCTAGCTGCAGCCTCAGTCCCTCTCCCAGCCTCCCCAGGGTCTCCTCCCTCCTCCTTCCCACCTCAACTTAAGGGTTTCCTCAGAGAGGGAACACGAGCTGCTTTATCCCAAATCTGACATAGTTTTCCATGTATATATATATATATATATACAAATAATGCATGATTAGTAAATTAGAGTGTCCACAATAAACCAAAAGCATTCTCTTCTACATTTAGATTCAGAGCCACTTTCTCTCTTTATTATCCCACACACCCTCAATTTATGTTAGATAAATATACACCAGGTAAAATATATGACATCTGGTTAAATTTGAAGTTCAGATTAACAAACTTTTTTATAGTATAAGTATGTTCTTAACACTGCATGGGATATATATATATATATATGTTCTTTGAGCACCTTATTCTTTTCCTTCATGGGAATTTGAAAACTTTTTCAAATGGAATCTTATATTTATTTATGAGATTATCTGTTTAAACAAATCTCTCTTCTCTGTTAGAGTGGGCCCCATGAGGGTGGGAACTTGGTGGCGGTCACTTCTGGTCCTCAGTGCCCAATGGGTGGATGACAGAATCCCCAGGACTGGATGAGCCACTGAGCCAGTGGTTCTATAAACGTAGTCCCAGCAGCAGCACCTGGGAACTTGTTAGAGAGGAAATGCAAATTATCTGACTTTGGGTGTGGGAGCCAGCAGTCTGGGTCTGAATCAACTGGGCACCAGGATTCAGGTGCACACAAAAGTTCGAGAACCACTGGCAGAAGCAAATCCCCTGCTGTTGGATCTGTGTCCACTGTGGCAAAGGGCCACCTGAGCCGCCTATAAAAGGCACTGGGGATGAGCAAGGCCACATCTTCAAAAGCAGCAAGGGGAAGGAAGCCCTTCTCTAAGGAGGGACGGCCGAGGGTGCGGACATTGCGCCATCACCTGGACCCCGACCCCGGCCCACCGTGCTGTTCGGCAGACTGGCCACTGGAGGGCAGTGCGACCACGTCCATCGCGTCCCTGCCCGGCTGCAGGCGGCCGCAGCCCTCGGAGGCCTACCCGGGAGACAGCTGGGGCGGCTTCAGCCAGGAGACAAGAAAATAGAAAGGGATCGCGGCCCAGGCTGCGGCCTCGGCTCACGGGCCCCAGACGTTCTTAGAGGCCGAAGGGACGCCGCCGGCGCGCATCCCCGGCCCGGTATCTCCGAGGGGGCCTCCCTGCCTCGCTCCGCCAAGGCCCGGTCTGCTGCCTGGAAGGCTGGGAGTTTGGCTCGCCTGGGGCCTGGAAGGTTCGGAGGTCCCGGAGTGCAGGACGCGCAGGGGAGGAGATGCCGTCAAGCCGCCGAGGGCAGAGCGCCAGGGGCAGGGCCTTGACCGCCTCCCCAGAGGCAAAGGGCAGCCTCCCGCGTGACCCCCTCCGAAGTGCAAAACAAGGCGGCCATCTTGGCGGCGCCTTAACCCTCTCGTGGCCGGGGCCCCGGCCCAGCCAGGCCTGGGCGGGCTTGCGGTTGGAAGCTGCGATGCCACGGGGACGGCGAAGAATTTCCAAGAACTTGAAGAAAATCCTGGATCCTGGCAACTCCCTCGGGGGCGTTTGGAAACCCCATCCCGTTAGCATTAGGAGCCCGAGCGCCTTTGTAAGTGAATTGGACTTGTTCCAGCCCCCTGCTTGCTTCTTGCCCCGTATTCCAAAAGAGAAAGCCAGAGGCAGCGAACAGGCAGCAAATGGCGCTCCTGGTGGCCATCAGGTGTTTGGGGCTAGCCGAGCGTCTGGAGCCCAGACGAGCATGGATCCAAGTGTTGTATCTTGTTGCTTACAGCATAGAGGGCAGCTTTTTCACAGCCAGGCCAAGGACTGGCAGCCTGGAGCTGACTCCAAGTGGCCGCCTCCTTTCAGCCCCTCTCCACCGTGAGGACTTTAGCGGCCATTCTGAATGCCATTTGAGGAACCATAAGCCCTCCAGGCCCCACCGTTCCTGTGGTCTCATATCTGATGTGGCTCACACATTGATACTGTCTCTCTGTAATTTGGGTACTTTTCAGCTTCTAGAATACACTTTCTTCTTAATATCATCAGCCCTTCGAGGTGCAGCTTAAATATCAGCTTCACCGGGAAGTCTTCCTCCAGTTCTACACCCTTCGTTTCCAGCAGAGCCTGTCATTTCCCTCCCTGCCCACCGGAAGTTCCCTTGGTCTCTGCTGTAGGATCTCCTGTTTTCCTCTCTGCATCCCCCGCCACTGAATCGTGGGCACCGTGAAGGTAGGGAGTGTGTGACGGTGGTCTGTTGCGTCCCCCTTGGTGCCTCGCACATGTAGGTCATTCAGGAAAGGGTTGCCGCAGGAGCATCATGAAATTATTGAATGGGTTTTGGTGTTGTAAACAGATTTCCCAAACACTTTGAACCTTGAGCAAAGGAACATGTAATGGTGTTTTCTTAAGCCCTGTAATGGAGTCCTTTTGTGTGTTTAATTGCTTTGTTATTTTTGCTGGAAACGTCAGGGTGCCATAGCAACAAAAACCATGGGTCCTAGTTTGACCAAGAGGACTAACCACTGGGCTCCAAGTGTTCTCATTGCTTCCTCTGTGTGGCCTTGGGGTCGGAGCCTGTGACATGGGATGGCAGGCAGCAGGGCAGGCCCCAAGGACCAGCAGAGGAAGGTCTATGTATCTGGCTGGGCTTGAGGTCATGATTTCAGGCTGAGATCGTCTCAGGATGAAGCAGAAAAGAAAGCGCCTTGAGAGTCTCAGAGAAGGTGGAAGCTAAAGGGAGAATCCTTTCTTTTTCCTTTTAAAAGAAAAAGCCAAAGTGCCTCATGAAGGACTGCAGAAAACCCCTTTCATGCCTCACCCACAGATGATTTGCTGAACGCTCATTAAGGGGAAAACAAAGAGGTGGTTTTGTTTATTTATTTAAGAGGAAAAATAAATGAGCTGTGACAAAACAATTTGAAACCAGGCCCCTCCAGACCTGGGCTTTCACTTCCTTGATGGGAAGTAAAACAGAGAATCGAATCCCCCTCCAAATAAAAGTGAAGTTAATAATCAGACAGCTCAGCCCTGGCCACATCCTGTGTCAGCTCCCTCCCTCCCTTGGCTCACTGTTTATAGCTGCGGAGCCCAGAGTCGACTTAACTCTTTCCTCCCCATCCCTCTCCGTCCGGGGAAGCCCGGCCCTGCTCTGAGGCCAGCAGGCTCCTCATACCCTCTGGTGCAGGCCTCGCCTCTGCAAGGCTGGCTCTCCCCATTCCGCACAGGGCGGCCAGCCTGCCTCTCGGCCTCTGGCTGATGAGTTTAACGAGCCCAGCCTAGATTTGAGTGCTGTCTTCTGCTTGTCCTGCACAAAACCCAAAGTGGGCACAGGAGGGCTGCACTGGGTACCTGCTTACCTCTCCACTGCTCCAGGGAAACACTAGCTAAACCCATTCCCACTCCAGACGCAGGGCCTGTGCTCCACGCAGCCTCCACAGCCTGGTGGTGTCCTTGAACTGAGTTCTGATGGAAAGAAGCACAGACCTTTGGGGCTTTTGGCCTGTGTTGAGAGCAGTACTATGTATGTCTCTGAGCTGCTTTCTGAGAACTTCATGCTCTCTTCAAATGCCTTCCCATACTGTAACCAGCCATTGTTATTGTTGTAAGCAGTGATCCTAGAGTCATTGTTATCCTCTTTTTAAAAATTTTTATTTATTTTTGGCTGCATGAGGTCTTAGTAACTGCGCGCGTGCTTTCTCTTGCGGCGAGCGGGGGCTGCTCTTCGCTGCAGTGCACGGGCTTCTCGTTGGGGTGGCTTCTCTTGTTGCGGAGCACGGGCTCTAGGCACTCGGGCTCAGTAGTTGTGGCTCGCGGGCTTTGTTGCTCCGTGGCATGTGGGATCTTCCCGGACCGGGGCTTGAACTTGTGTCCCCTGCATTGGCAGGCAGATTCTTAACCACTCCGCCACCAGGGAAGCCCTGTTATCCTCTTTTTACAGAGCAGGAAACTGAGGCACAGAGGGTTAAGTACCTTGCCCATTATTGCAGAGCTGGGATTTGAACCCAGGCATTGTAGCTCCAAAGGTCTCACAACAGAGACTGCTCTCTTCTCTGGAGCCAGGGGGCTTTCTGAGAGCTTAGAATAATCCTGTGAGTGCATTTCAAAGATCCCAAAGCCCAAGGACCTTTCAAGAACTTTCGAACTTTGTCTCGGGCTCTTCTCCTTTCTGTTTCTTTCTGGGGTTCTCTCACCACAGAGAACATGTGGTGGGGTCCAGTGGACAGTGGAATGAGAGAATGTGGAGCAACTTAGGACGGGACAGACCTTTCATCCGCTTGGCAGGAGGTTCTAAGCAAGGATCCAGACTTGGCGTGGCCGTTCTCTCAGCCACCAGAGTCTACCTTCGGCTTTTACTACCTCCCTCAGCCCTGCCAGCCCTGTAGCTTGTGGATCCCTCACCTGGTCACAAACACCCTCTTCTGGCTGAAGCTGGTCTTGCAGGAAGCCACTCACCAGTTGCCTGGGGCAAGTGGCAAAGATTTCTGAACTGGCGGTGTGGGCCATCTGCCTCTCTGGGATTCCTCCCTCTGCATGCCCTGGCTACTGAGGCTTGTCTTGGAAGACATCTGTTGCCAGGTTGTCTTCGGTGGGTCCCTCGGACCCCTGGAGGGTGTGTTGTGCTGCCCCCTGGTGTCTGGAGGCTGTCCTGCCCGCTCAGTTGCTTAGAGGTCCAGAAGCTCCCTGTCGGGGTGCTGCTGAGCAGACCTGCTGTCTATCTGTCTGTCTGTGCGCCCCAGACCCCTGGCCCCCATCTTTGGGAGTGAGCTGATCTGCTGAAGATCTGCTTTCTTAGGATGCATTTCTCCATTCGAAGCCACAGCCCAGACTGGGCAGAGCCTGTTCCTCATTTTCGGACTCACTCTTCACCTAGAGAGAAAACTCTGGGGGCTTCATTCCTGTTCTTCCCAGAGCAGGGGTGGCACCTCTGGGGAGGGAAGGGCACAGCAGTGGCTTCTTTGTGATACCCAAAGGGGCCGACACTCAGCAGGTTGCCTGGCCCAAAGAGGTCTCAGAGAATGTGTGCCTTGATTGGTATTTAATTTAGATGTTTAGGTGAAGCATCTACATGTATCAAAAAGCGCCCAAGCTGGGGTGGCTCCACCGCGGTCAGACATTTGCTAAACACCCCTCAAATCAGACCCAGCCTTTATCAGTGCTTACAGTGCTAGGGCACTTTAGGACCATTCATCTCATTTACCCCACACTCTGGGAAATGGGGTACATGTGATTCTCCTCACTTTACCAGATGAAGAAAGTGAGGTTAGAATACCTACCCACTCTGCTATAGTGGCTGTCTGCTAGGAAAAAAAAAAAAAGTTCATTGTGGTTTAGAATACATTGAAACCAATTAAATAATTTTCACTGAGTTCAAAAGCAGTGCAAATGGACAGCAGTCCCTCTGAATGTTTTTTCTCGGCCTGGGAGGCCCTGAGGGGCAGGACGGCATTCTTGGTCCTCAGCGTGTGCAAGGAGGAGGCTTTGGGGCACTTTCCCGCTCCCGGAGTGGTGGTCTCCCTGTCTGTTCTCCAGCCCTTCCCAGCTCCTGGCAGGTCTCCCCACAGCCTTACCTCTTGTCCAAGAGCACATGTCCTTGGGAAGTAAATATCGTGTTGCAAGAACCAATAAGAGGAGAATCCCTGAGTTAACATTGTTTTTTCAGCTTTTATGAACTTAAAACATTATGCAAAATTTCAAACATATACAGAAGGAGACATACCCATCACCAACATCACCAACTCTGGCCAAGTTTGTCCATTTACATCACCATCTGCCTCCCCATGTCCCATATAATTTTAAAGTAAGTCCAGTGTATCAGGTCATATCACTTCATCTATCAGTATTTCAGTATGTATCTCTAAAAAAAAAAAAAAAAAAAAACCCATTACACTTACCCACATTGTTCTTATTTCACCTAAACATTAATAATACCACCTAAATATTACCAAGATTCATTTGCTGTTCACGTTTCCAGAACATTTTTTGAACTCTTTGCCTTTCTACTTAAAGAAAAAAAAATCGGCTCTGAAATAAGAATTTCTCAGTATCTGGTCGTATCCTTACAATAGCTCCTAAAGGGACAGATTTCTGAATCTGGGCAAAAATGGCCAGTTACTGATTCTCTGAGGCCAGCGATCATTTTTAAGCTCACCCCCTGCTACAGCCCTCAGCTTGGCCAGGGCCGTGCACATAGTGGGGGCCACGTCAGTGTGAGTGGAGTCTCATGTAAGGATGAACACAGGGAGGGTGGGGATGCAGCACGTTGCGCTAATGCGGAAGGACTGGAGAGCAGCCCCCTGTGTCCTCCCACCCATGGTCTGAGTGGCTGTCCTTGGCTCTCCGTGCAGTGGTCCACCCGCCAGCTGCCTGGGCCTCCTAGGGGACCCTCTTCTCTCTCTTGCTTGGGATACTTGACTCTTTTCCAGTGACTCCGTGGAGCCCCACTCTGTGGGGCCTCCAGCCGTCTTGGTATTGCCAATTTGCTGCTTAACGTACAGCAGCAGTTGACAGGGTGGTTCAGGGAGTGGGCTGCTCACTCATGCCAAGAGCTTTGCTCATCTGTCCTCACGGCAGCCCCAGGAGGTGGGTATTGCTGTCACTGCCATTTCATAACACACAAGACTAGCGGAGGGCAGGTAAGTGCCTTGCTGGCCTAGGAAGGGGCAGTGCTAGGATTTGAAGGGGGTCACTCTGAACATCGGGTGCTCTCCATTGCAGCACATTGGTTCTCAAACTTTAAGATTCGTTTAGCAAAATGCTAGGCAACTTGGCCTAGGACCAGGCACTTACCCTCTTGAGGACAAATCTCGACAAGTTAGCATCTGCAGTCACCATGCACTTTTCCCTGCAATATTCCCATCTTCCAGAACAGATAGAGCATCACTTATTATTATACACGCCCTTATTAGGAGATTAGCTCAGTTGAATGGAACACATTTTAGGTCACTCAGCCTCTAATTTCTTGCTTTGTCTTTTTTTATGGTTAAATAATAGTTTGAGTCATAGATTACATGACGGTGACAGGTTTGAAGGTTAGGAGGGATGGGAAGAAACTGGGTTGCGTATCTAAGGCCACAACCTAGATATTATCCCTTCTGTACATTTTGTCACATCTCTCAGTTGTCGATACTTGGAAAAATGTGACTTTCGGAATGTACAGAATCAGGGGCAAGTACTTGAGAATTCTAGGAGGGAGAAGGGCTGGTGTGGGCACAGTTTTCGTCTCCTCAGTCAATCAGAGTTCAGCCCGTGTGGCTTCCCTTGGCTGAACTTTGGAGGAGCCGTCTTAGGTGGCCTGGTGAGGCTCAACCCCTGTCCACGAGGAGCCTGCCTCACCCACCGCGGACAGCCTGGGCACAAAAGCTGGGTGCTAAACTATATAAATTCACTCGCATTTTACTTCCTTTACTTCTTGATTTTGCCTTGGTTTGTCTCAGCTTTCTCCCAACTCCTGCTGCCCTAGAGAAATGGAAGAGTAGGTAGAGGTGGGTTTGATTGATTAAGGGAAATGGAAAAACCAAAGCAGACACAGAGGAGAGAGGCATTGGCGGACTCACAGAAGAAAGAGAAGCAACAGAAGGCAGAATCAAGAGGCCAGACAGGCAAAAGCAGAGGGACCGGTGTCTTCTGTGAGCGTTCATGGGGTTTATGGAGACTAGGCAGTAAAGGCAAACTTCCAGAAGTTGTTTGCCCACCATGGCAATGAGAAAACTGTGGCTATCATTAGGTCCCCTTCAGAATGTCTGGAGATGAATTTAAATCGTCAGCATTGTTTCCAAAAGTTGCATTTGCTGGGACTCCTCTAGTTTTGCCTAGAGTTGGGTATACCAGTCTTCCATGAACCCCTGCTGTTCCAGGAACCGTGTGTCTGTGGATTGGGTTAGCCCTGGTCCTCGGAGAGCTGCCTGGAAGATGCAAAGCTGATGACCCAGCTCCATCACACCTAACGCTTCTGCTCACATTCTCCAGGGAGCCCTCCAGAGGCAGCGTGATGGAAGCCACCAGGTTCTGCAGTGAACTAGACTGGTTTTGGGCCTTGCCCCAGGAAGATCAGCCCTCACTCTGCAAAAGACCAATGGTGGGGGTGAGTTGGGAGAATTGTAGGAAAAACAAGGGCAAGAAGGAAAGCTTGCTTTTCTAGGACTGTCCTTGCTCAGTGTTTGGAAGAGTCTGAAATCCACAAAAAGCAGTAAGGCTCACAACATTCCTGACTCTGGTTGGTTGAGGCTCAGAGCAGTTGTTTTAAATTCATTGCTGCCTCTTTTTCTCTCCTGGGTCTCTATTTTTTTATTTTTTTCTGGTGGTGTTTGCTTTCACGTTCTTCTTTTTTTTCAGGGTATTCGTATCTTCCCCCCTCTTCTTTTTCATTCTCAATTCTCCTTCCCACCCCACTCTGCCTTCTTAGCATAACTTTTCTTTTCTTTTGGCTTTCCTTGTTCTGCATCTGGATTCCCGGATGGTTTATTTTGTCTGTTTCCTGAATTTCCCTCCTCTCCCATTTCTTATAGTTTGTTGTTGTTGTTGTTCCTTTTCCTTCGGCTTCAGTTCTGTCCCCTAAAGCTTTCCTTGGGCCACACAGGCTTTTAATTCTTGTTCATCTGTTTAAGCAGTGCTGGCAAGAAGCAGGCCACAGCCGGCAGGCAGAGCCACGGTGGCAGAAGAGGACCTGGGCGTCTGAAGATTCTCCCCCAGCCCCGGGGTCCTTGGAAGAGGGGCTTCCTTCTGGAGAGTGGGCTGGGACAGTGCTGTTCTCCCTCTGTGCGGCTTGACGTCGTCTGCCAGGCCTGGGCTGAAGGTTGGGGGCAGATGGTGTTTCCTCCACGGTGTGTGGGCCTGGGCCCCATTGCTCAGGGGGGCGATGGAATCAGCCCTTCTCGGTGGACAGGTGGAGGACTCATCAGGTTCCACCCAGAAAGGCTGAGGCTCAGGGGAGGTGCCCCATGGGGAATGTATCACTTGCCAAGCTCTGTGCTGTAGGTGGGAGGCCTTGCAGCATGGGGGCTGCCTCTGGGGGAAGTCTGGGGATCCTTTTTGATCCTCGGTCTCTGGCCGAAGCCAGCCTGGGCATCTGGAGCTGTCTGCTGGGGAGACTGAGGCAGTTTTCCAGTGGAAGGTCCTTCCTTCCCAACAGCCCCCACCCCTGGCCAGTGGGCGTTCGGAGGGTCCAGGAAGAATGCAAGAAGAGGCTGATAGCTGCGAAGTGTCTTAAAGGCTCTTGGCCACTGGGAGCGACACAGACCCCATCTGTGGGAGGCCCTGAGGGTCAGGTCTGGTACCGATAGAAGCAGGTGGTACTTCTTGATGGGTGCGGTGGCAGAGAAATCCTAGAAGTTGCAGCCACACCCCTCCTTGTGTGGCGTGGCGTGGGAGGCGGTGGGAGCAGCCTGGCCCTGCTGCCCAGCTGTCTGAGGCAAATCAACTGGAGTCCATCTGGCTGTCCTCCCCGGCCCAGGCTGGCTTCCCACCCTGGGCCGTCAATGCCATTGGGTGCTGGCTGAGTCCTTAGCGGGCCCAGCTGAGGGGTGGATGTGTCACTGCTCCGCCAGGGGCACACGTGCAGCTGAGTTGCACCCTGGGATGGAGGGGCCCAAGAGCGCCAGCTGGACGCCCATTGGGCTGCGCTGCCTTTGCCCAGGCCCTGTGGTGATGGTGGCCACATGCTTCTCTGGAAGTGACATCAAGTTCCCCCTCGCCTTCTCCACACCTTGCTACCTTGCTGGGTCCCATCCATTTCCTCCTCCTTCATCGATGCCCAATCTTCGGGGCCACTTTAGAAAAGACTTGATTATATGAAAGCTTTGCTTATTTTATATTTTGCTTATCATTTCCTTATGTTTTCTAAGCCTCTAGTCCTAGAGTCCAACTCTTGGGTCTAGCACCCCTCAAGACCCTAGAACCACAGCCCCAGGAGCCCCCAGGCCCTGATTGCTGGGCCCCATAGAATTGGTTTATCTCTGGTTCCAGGCAGAGCCTCCCTCCTTCCCTACATAGAGGGCCAACCTAGACAGGAGGGGTGATTAGCGGATAGATGATGGATTTTCTTCTAAGTGCTCCCTTCAATTCTAGAGGAGAGCTGGGGGCGAGGACCCGGCCTCTCTGATGTAGGATTAGGATCCGGCAGCCTCTTGCCCTTCCCAGCGGAGCCCAAAGCACGCGCTCCTTCAGTCTGCGTTCTCAGTGCCGCCTCGTTCCTGCCACCTCTCTCTGCCTTCCCCCTTCCCACGCACCACGCTGTATAAATATTTACACCCCCGGGCTGGCAGGAATCTTTCTCCAGCTGCTTCCCTGGTCTCTGGGAGAGTTTGTTCTCTTACTGAACAGCTGCAGCAGATCTGGTTGCCTTTGGTCAGACAAGGGCAGGCCCTGGTTTGGGGGCCCGCGGTCCCCCTCTGGGGTGGAGGGTGCAGTTGGCGGGAGAAACTCAACTCTAAAGAGGTCACGGGGTGGTGGCAAAGACCCATGCTCTCCTCTGCTGGCTGCCTGTGTGGCGACCCTCCGAGAGTTGTCTGATCCCTGCTCCGGCTGGGATGGTGGGTCCTGCTTCTGAAAGGGACAGCTCCTCAGGGTGGGGTCTGCGCCTCTCTGGGCTGGGTTTTGCTGGATAGGGCTGGAGGATACTTTCAAAGCAAGCTGGCTGATGCTAGGACAAAATAGGAACTTAGTGTACCCGCGGGCACTTTACAGTTTACAAGTATGTGCTATACCCTTGATCCTCCCTGAAGCAGATCCCCCGGTTTAGAGCTGGAGAATCTTCATATGGGGCTTCTC
Source organism: Lipotes vexillifer (assembly GCF_000442215.2). Classification (NCBI taxonomy): domain Eukaryota; kingdom Metazoa; phylum Chordata; class Mammalia; order Artiodactyla; family Lipotidae; genus Lipotes; species Lipotes vexillifer. The sequence continues at coordinate 1,181,761 of NW_006781042.1, forward strand.
CCCAGCTCCTGCCCCAGGCCATCCTCCCTCCCACCAACCTACCCGGGGGCTGGGGAGTGGAGAGGACAGATGCCTCTTTCCCCATCTTCCTTGGCGACCCGGGAAGTGGGAGTTTGCCAAAGAATCAAGCTGCCATTTGTTGGGTTCCCACCGGCCTGGCACTGTGTGAGGTGCTTCCCCATATTCTCATGTAATTATTCAAGTCTTAAGCCCAGCAGATTTTTTAGCTTCCTTGTGTGTGTTTCCTCTTCCTGCCCTCAAGACAGCTGTGGCCGCGTAGCAGTGAGCTCCCAGACACAGGGCCCTGCCTTTCTCTGGTGCTTTTGGGTTCCGTGGAACCTTCAGGGGCCAGCTGGTAGACACTAGTCTCACCTAACCTGCAGTGGGTGCAGGTCACCTGCTGCTACCTCCTCTCCCGTGCCTCAGTTTCTCCCATGTCTGTGGGAGGTAATTAACCTGTGCTCCATAGATAATTCTAAATGCAGTGCAGGGACAGGTTTTACAAAGCAACAGGGTGGTGTCATTTAACTCCTTTTTCTGTGTTGGGGTGTTGTGAAGGAAGAGAGTGTTCAGGTATCAGGTACTATGAGGCATGTGTGTTTGGTGCTTGGGAAGCCTGAGGAGAAGGAAGACAGGGATAAAAAGGCCTGGATTTCACCAGGTAGTGGAGCCACTGGGGGTGCAAATGGGTGGGGGGTCCTGATGGGGGCCCGGGACAGAGGCCCTAGTCTCTTCCTACACTCATACTTGTGCGAGAAAGTAGACCCGTAGATTCAATCTGTCTCTCTCTCTGAGCTCAGACTCTTTCTGGGCCTGGGAGGAAAGCTGCTGTCAAAAAGTAAGAGGCCTGAAAAAAAAAAAAAAAAAAGTAAAAGGCCTGGCCCAGTGCTTGGTACTCAGTGGGTAGAGGGCCATCCCAAGGTGAGGCAGGGGAGGGGTAGGCTGGGTCTGGCCTGCCAGGGAATGTATAGAGAGGAAGGTAGGAAACCACAGCTCAGAGACGTGCTGCTGGGAGATATTCCTGTTGCTGCCTGCCTCCCTACCCCCAGAAGGTAAAAGAAAACCCGAATAAAAGTCTGACCCGGCAGATATTAATACTCCAGAGCCAGGGCTGGTGTGCAAGCAGCCGCCCCCCGCTTCCCCCTTCTGTTTCTATAAGCGGCTGAAATAAATTTAGCGAAACAACCCCACCCGTCTGAGGGCCTAAGATTTCAGAACAGTGGGACTCTTTACCCTGAAAGCCCCTGTTTTTCAGAGCTGAGAATTTTTTGTTTAAATTCCCTTTGAGAATGGAATGCTCTTGATCTAAAATAATTATTTTACAGCAGTCATCTATTCCTCATAGATAAATGCTTTGACACAGTATGGCTTGCTAGAAAGCCGACCTACAGATGCTGTACAGCTTAAAATAGTCAACTCTGTGGGGCCACTGCCTAGTTGGACCCGTTTGGATATTTATTGTAACATTATTCTTTGCGATGTCTGTGTGTGTTCAGCTAGTCCCCTCTTGTCTGTCACAGGACAGTGGTTATTGCTGGCTAAGTTGCCAAAGTAGAGAATTACTTATTTAGGGCCTACTGTGTGCTAGGCACTGTGCCGGTCGAGTTGAGAGCAGAAAGAGCCTGCTCCTGGAGCAGACTTGCTGGGGGGGAAGAGAGATGTCGAATAGTAAAATGACTACAAAAAACTGGGAACTAATATCGTACTTAATAGTGAAAGATCGAATGCTTTCCCTTGAGATTGGGGTCAAGGTGAACGTGTCCAATCTCACCACACCTACTTAACATCATAGTGGAGGTCCTAGAGAGGGCAATAGGGCAAGAAAAGAAATATAATGCATATGATTGGAAAGAAAGAAGTCAAACCATTCCTATTCACAGACAACATTATTTTCTATATTAAAAAAGTAAAAAAACAAAACAAAGCTCAAGGAATCTACCAAAAAACCTTCTTAAAACTAAAGTGACTTTTATAAGATCACAGGATGCAAGGTCAATACACAAAAATCAACTGTATTTCTATAAACTAATAATGAGAAACTGAAAACTGAAATAAAAAATTACAATACAGTTGGCCCGTGAACGACACTGGTTTGAACTGCGCAGGTCCACTTATTTTTTTGCAGTAGTAAATACTACGGTACTACGTGATCCGAGGTTGGTTGACTCCGCAGGTGCAGAGCCATGGATATGAGGAACTGCTCATATTCCAGAGGGCCAACTATAAGTTATACGTGGATTTTTGACTGTGAGGAAGGTTGGTGCCCCTGACCCCTGCATTGTTCAAGGCCCAACTCTAGTTCCAAAAAAAAAGGGAAATATTAGGTATAAATCTAACAAAATGTATATAAGATCTGTGTGCCAAAAACTACAAAGCACTGATTAAAGAAATCAGAGAAGACCTAAATAAACAGACGTATGTTCACGGATTAAAAGACACAATAGTAGAGAAGTCAATATATACTTCTTCCTGAAGTGATCTATGGACTTAATGCAATTCCAATAAAAACCCCAGGAGGATTTTTTTGTGGTTATAGACAAGCTGAATCTGAAATTTATATGAAAAGGCAAAAGAACTAGAACAGCTAAAACAATTTTGAAAATTAAGAATAAAGTTGGAGGAATTATACCACCTGATTTTAAGACTTACTGTAAAATTATAATAATCAAGACAGTGTGGTATTGGCGAAGGAATGGACACACAGATCAACCGAAGAGAATAAAGAGACTCATACAAATATGGCCAACTGAATTTTGGATAGGTACAAAAGCAATTCAATAGAAAAGTGGTACTCTTTTCAATAAACAGTGTTAGGATTAGACTTCCATAGGCAAAATAAATTTAACTTCAACCTAAACCATGTTATATAAAAACTAACTCCAAATGGATCTAACATAAAACTACAGAAAATCTTAATGACCTAAGGTGAGGCAAGGAGTCAGACGTGTCACCAAAAGCATGATGCATAAAAGATAAAACTGATAAGTTAGACCTCATCAAAATTTTAAAACTTTTGCTCTGTGAAAGATACCTTGTTCAGAGAACGAGAAGATAAGGTACAGACTGGAGAAAATATTTGCAAACCACTTACTCAACAAGAGCCTGTATCTAGAATATATAAAGAACGCTCAAAACTCAACAGTAAGAAAACAAACAACCCAATTAAAAAGTGGGCAAAAGACATGAACAGACATTTAACCAAAGAGGACATACAGGTGGCAACTAAGCACATGAAAAGTTGTTCAATATCATTACCTGTTAGACAAATGCAAATGAAAACCACAATGAGATACCACTACACACCGGTTAGAGTGGATAAAAGAAAAAATACTGACAATTATAAGTGCTGCTAAGGATTCAGAGCAACTGGAGACTCTCATATATAGTTGTGGGAGATGCAAAATGGTATATCCACTCTCAAATAAGGTTTGGCAGTTTTAAAAAAAATAAACCTTAACATACACTTAGCATATGACCGAGCAGTCCCACTCCTACTTATTTAATAAGAACTTACGTTCACACAAAAATCTATACACAAGTGTTTACTGCAGCTCTATTCACAATGGCCAAAAACAGGAACTAATCCAGTGACCCTTAACAGGTGAATAAACAAATGGTGGTATACCCATACAGTGAAATACTATTCCTCAATTAAAAGGAATGAACTATTGATACATGCAACAGCATGGATAAATCTCAAAGGCATTATGCTCTGTGAAATCATGTAGACTGTATGAGTCCAGTTATACGGCATTCTGGAAAAGACAAAATGACAGTATAGGGAACAGATCAGTGGTCTGCCAGAGTAAGGGATGGGAGGGTCTGATCACAAAGGGAGAGTGTAAGGGAGTTTTTTTTTTTTTTTTTTTTTTTTTGGGGGGGGGGGGGGGAGAAGTGTTCTGTTTCCTGATTGAAGTGGTTACTGGTGGTTACATAAATCTATTCACATGTTTAAATTCATAGAACTGTACACCAAATAAAGGTCAATTTTACTGTTTGTTAAATAGTTTAAAAAAAACCTCACAAACTGAAATAACTACTTGGAAGGAAATGAAGATTCCATGAAGACAGAAGAGAGAAGACAGATATCTTGCCTTGATGGGGGGAGGGGCGCCAAGAATGGTTGAGGAAGTGATGCTTGAGCTGGGTACTAAAGAATGATTTAGAATTTACTTGGACCAAAGGAAGGTCAATCAGATAGAAGAAACAGGCATGTGTCAAGGCCCTGGGGCAGGAGGAAGCATGCATGGTTCATTTTCATCTGAAACTGACTAGAGCACAAGGAGTACCTTGGAGGGGTGGGAGAGATGGTGGTGGGGAGGGGAAGGGGTATGAAAGTCAAGACTGGAGCAGTAAAAGAGTCTTTTTTTTTTTTTTTTTTTTTTTTTTTGGTGGGGGGTGGTGATAGAAGTGTTCTGTTTCCTGATTGAAGTGGTTACTGGTGGTTACATAAATCTATTCACATGTTTAAATTCATAGAACTGTACACCAAATAAAGGTCAATTTTACTGTTTGTTAAATAGTTTAAAAAAAACCTCACAAACTGAAATAACTACTTGGAAGGAAATGAAGATTCCATGAAGACAGAAGAGAGAAGACAGATATCTTGCCTTGATGGGGGGAGGGGCGCCAAGAATGGTTGAGGAAGTGATGCTTGAGCTGGGTACTAAAGAATGATTTAGAATTTACTTGGACCAAAGGAAGGTCAATCAGATAGAAGAAACAGGCATGTGTCAAGGCCCTGGGGCAGGAGGAAGCATGCATGGTTCATTTTCATCTGAAACTGACTAGAGCACAAGGAGTACCTTGGAGGGGTGGGAGAGATGGTGGTGGGGAGGGGAAGGGGTATGAAAGTCAAGACTGGAGCAGTAAAAGAGTCTGATTATGCTAGGCTAAGTGTTTGCTTTTTATTCTAAAAGGGATGGGTAGCAAAGGGTTTTAGGCAATTGTAATACAAGAGCAGATCCAGGTTTTGAAAAAAAATTACTTGGGCTGCCGAAAAGAGGGGGTTTTGGGGGCACACAGGAATCTTAGAAAGAACATCTAAAATAGGGTTTCTCAGTCTTGGTACTATTGACATTTTGGGCCAGATAATTTTTTGTAGTGGTGAGGGGGTGTGGGGGCTTGGCCTCTGCATTGCAGGACGTTTAGCAGCATCCCCGGTCTCTACCTTCTAGATGCCAACAGCACTGACCTTTTCTCCTCCAGTTGTGACAGCCAAAAATGTCTCTAGACGTTGCCAAATGTTCACTGGGGTGCAAATCACCCCCGGGGGAGGACCACTGCTCTAAAACAACCAAATCCAGTGCTTCTGGCTTCATAGTAGAGTCATCTAGGGAGCTTAGAAAATACAAATGCTGGGCCTCACCTCAGACCAACTGAAGCAGAATGTTTGGAGGTGGGGTGGGGCCTGGCACCTGGCATCTGCATAATTTTGAAAGCTCCCCAGATAATTTTGCTCAGAGTGATGTTTGAGCACCACCAGCCTAGTGCACCCTTTCCATCTATATCTCAGAACACTGAAGCCCAGACTACAGAAATGACCCACTGAACTGGAGGCAGAGTAGCTCCAGAATCCTATTCCTAACTCCTAGACCAGTGCTCATTCCAGTGCCTCTTAACACCTGCACAAAACATGCCCTGGGCAAACTGTGAAAGCCCAGCCTCCGTGAGTTACCGGCTCTGGCCCTCTGAACATCCCAGTGTTAAGGCTGCCATCCCCCCTTCCTGCAGAGCCCAAGCCCTCCCTTTCTGCCACCCCTGGAACTTCTGCCAGTTCCTTCTTCTACTCCTGCTGCTAGATTCACGGTGACCAAAGTGTCCAAATGGGCTCAACAGCAAGGGTTCAGTGCAAATCGAAAAAATTTACTGACCACCTACGCAGTTCTACTCGTGAGTTCCAGGTAATATAGAAGCCCCGGCCCTGAGGAGTTCAAAGTCCAGTGGGGAGTAAACAGGTAATTTCCATAAAATGCTGCAGGCTGCAAGGCACCACTGGGAGAGAGGCACTTTGCCTGCTGGGAAGCTGCCTGATGCCCCAGCAAAAGGAAGCCCCAGGGAGGGATGTGCAGCAACCACCAGCAACTGCTAGCAGCTTGGAGTGGCTGCGGGCAAATGGCTCTCTGAGGTAAGCACTGTCTGGAAAGGGCTTCACCTTCCTGACCGTCCCAGAGGTGAAGTGACTTGCTCGAGGTTGTGCAACTGGTAACCAGCCGGCAGAGTTGGGCTTCCCATCAAAGTCTAGGTGGCTCAAAGCTCATGCGCTATCCTGTTGTCTCTAGGCAGGCCCAGGCAAGGAAGGCAGGGTGGGGTGGGGTGCAGCTGTGGGCTAGCCTGGGAACTTAATGGAATAGTGGAACATCTCTGTCAGGAAAGTGTTAAAACAACTGATGTAAGAAGGAGGGTTTAGGTATCTCACTGCCAGGCAATGGGAGTCCCCAGGGCCGTGCTAGCCCTGGGGCTGGACTCTCAGTCCTAGCAGGAGGTGGTGGGCTCCCGGAGCTGTACCCCAGAAGTTCCTGACACTGTGCAGAGCTGCATTTACAGCAGACCTCAACTGCCCTCTCTAGAAGCCTGTGTCTGGTTTGGAGGATACTGGCAGCTGAGCCATGCCCACTAAGCACTATGATAGGGGCTTGAGGATATTGAGAGAAAGAAGGGTCTGGCTTTTACTGGATATCAACAGGCCCCAGTGATCTAGTTTTCAGAAATATTTGTGACAACAATCAGGTGTTTTTCAGTTGGGCAGCAGATCCCCATCACCTCATCCTGACTCACCTTGCTCCTCCCCAGGTTCTGGGCCAGTGCCCTCTCTCCCTTTCCAGGCCTCGGGGCCTGCCTTGTCCAGAGCTGGGTCTGGGGGTCACAGAGTGATCGGATCAAAGCTGTCAGTTGACCACTTCATGGACCTCTATACTGAAGAATCCTTTTGCAAAGTGAATATTCCCAGAATTTGTTTCATAGTTTAATAAGGCCCCAAGAATGGTTTAGTTTACATACAATGGCTGGGCATATACAAGGGTTCAGCTAGACGTGAGACTAGGCACTTTACTGGCCAATTTTAGGCAGAATTATTATCCCTGTTCTAGAGGCTTTGGTCAGTGTCTTGAAAAGCCACACAGCTAGAAAATGGCAGAGCCAAGATTTGGATCCAAAACGGCCCAACTTCAAAGTCCTGGACCACTGATTCTCAGACCTTGGTGACTGAGTCACGAGCAGGAAATTTACAAGGAATGCC
>NW_006781042.1:1189072-1196620 GCF_000442215.2 Lipotes vexillifer
ATTCCCGGCCCCACCCCAGAGCATCTGATTCACTGGGCCTGGGTCCAGGCTGAGGAATTTGCATTCCACAAGCACTACACCTGAATCTGAACCAGGTAACTCCAGCAGCACTTGGCCCTTCCTCCCTCTTTCTAATCCAGGAACCCTGACGCTGTCCCAGGGTCTCGTGTAGCAGAGGGTGGGGGGAAGGGTGGGGTCCGATCCGAAGAATTTGGGTTCTTTTGCAAATGACCTGAAAGCGGGGAGGAGGCGCAACATCGCGGGTCTCCGCAATGGCAGGGTCAGGAGGGGTCTCTGGGAAAGGAGTGCCTGGAGGGCGTTGGTGACGAGGCCTGGCCCTCCAGGGGCCAGTGGCCCAGCGCCCCACACCCTCACCTGCCGCGAGGTGCGCCCAAACTGGCCGGTGAATACATCCATTGCGCTTCCCTAATTCCGAGGGCTTTCACTTTCCCCCTTCGCAAAACCTAACACCCCCAAGCCAAAAATACCTGGTTAGACCCTCCTCTCAAGGGGACCGTCTCCGTGCGAGCGGGGAGAGCCCGGAAGTCGGGCCTGGGACTGCGAACCTGGCTGGCTCATCGCCTCCCGCTCGGAAGAGGCCGTGCAGGTGAAGGGGCGGCCTTTCCGGGCCCGGCGCGGGCGAGGAACCCTAGGGCTGAGCGCAGGAGGTGGGGGAGGGCCGTGCACGTCTCCCGTTGGGCTTCCAGCCCGGGTCGTGGCTCGTAGCCTTTCCCGCCACTACCGGGCACCTGCCGAGCACGTCCGGGCGGGGGCAGGCCGGCTCTGGCCCTCCTCGGCCCGGCGGGACGCTGCTCCCCGGTCCGCCGCGGCGCGGATGCCGGGTCAGCGAAGGGTTAAGGAGGCCGGCTCCCTCACCCTTGGAAAGTCCCTGAGATGACGTTGCAACCCGACAATTAAAAGAAGAGTTTAATTATAGAGACAGGTTCTGGGGGCTGGAACTAACCCGGTCGGTCGGTGGGGCCGGTAAACAACTCCGGAGCGAGCGGGCCAGGCTGGACGCCGTCCGCGGAGCCCGGGCCCCTGGGAGCGGGGGAGGGGAGCGCCCTCCGGGAGTTGGGAAACGGAGGAAATTCGAGGAATCGGCGTTCTCTTTGCGGGGGGAAGACTCTTTAGCCAGCCTGGGGCGCCCGGGCCGCGACAAGGTGCTCCTGGCCGGTCCCGCAACCGCTGGGGGAGAGCTGCGCCTCCCGGAGAGGGGGACATCGGGTGCGGGTCGGGACGCGCCCTGGGCCCCGCCCGCTCCGGACCCCTTCCCCCTCGCTTTCCACCCCCGCTTCTCCGCCCCTCTCTCGTCTCCCCCAGCAGAGCTTCGCGAACCCTCCAGAGTTAAAGAACGACGGGCCTTTTTTTTTTTTTTTGCTGGGGGAGTGGGGGAATCAAAAAACCGAAATAGCTTCACATCGGGACGCAGACAAACCTTGTGGTTTTAACGCGCACCCTACTCTGTCCTGAAATCTGGAACTCATTACCTCATCACTAAGAAACTGCACAAAACCGCTCCCCCAACCCCTCCTTCTCGAAGCGGGGAAGGGAGTGAGCAAACAGCCCTTTAAGAAAGAAACCTACATTTGAATGATTTAAATTAAGGTGGATGGAAGTTATTTCTCCTTCTGGCGCTTGCCAGATTTCAAGAAAAGCTGAAAAATGGGAGCAGGGAGAGGGAAGCAACAGGCGGCTAGACAGCAAAAGAAGAAAAGCAAGGGGCAGCAGCCGGGTTAAAAATGGGGGCCATCAATTTAAGCCAGAGGGGACACATAAAAGCAGACCGGACTGGGGATCACATAGGTTTGTGGCTGCAGCCAAAGCTGTGTGTTTCGCGAAGGTGAAAAACAACAGGTTCCCAAAACGGTTGTGATTTGGAAGGTTTCCGGGTTTGTCCGGCCAAATTTGTTGACAAATAAATAAGAAATGCGGTAAAAATATGTGTGTGGGGGTGGGGGCGGTGAGAGTACGACTCCAGCGCTCTGTTGGGCCCGCCCCTACCTCTTCAAAGAAACGTGCTCATAATGGGGTGACCTAATTACATCGCAATGGAACCCGCTCTTAGCCACTCAGTGCACAGGGTTTCATAACAGACCCGGCGGCCTCGAGTGCTGGGAAGAAACGTGCGAGGGCCGAGGAGGCGGCCGGGCACGCGGGGAAACAGGAAAGAAACGCAGCGCCGCGGTTTCCACCTCGGTCTTGACTCCAGCACTCCGGCGGAGGCCGAGGGGGCGGTGGGGGACACGTTAACAGTTTTTTATTTGTATGGGTGGAGGGGCATCCGAACCTAACAAACAGTAAATAAATAGATTCTTTCCAGTTTGCAAAAGAGTGATAATTCAGGGCCTTTCGGTTTCGAGGATCCCACACACCCCCTCCCCCCCCTCCCGCCAAAACAGCGCAGTGTGACAAGCCATATGTTCCGTTCCCGTGCGGGCGGGGGAGAAGCAACAGTAAGTTGAAGTGTTGCCTCCCCCCATCTCTTTACCTACATTCTTAGCAAAGTAACTTTTTTTTCATTGTTCTGGAATCTAGGGGGTGTGCGTGTGTGTGTGTTGGTGGGGGAAGTTTCGGCGCGGCACACGGTTCGGAGCGCGCGGGGAAAGTCGTGCGTTGCTGCGTGTTTTTTTCGGGGGGGTGGGGATTAGGGGCGTTCATGAGGATTTAGGTTTTCTTTATAAAAATATTTAAAGATTGATGCGTGAAATAAATACCACAACGAGGCCTGTTAAAACAACCCGGCAACCATACTCCAGTAAAAATTAAACAAACACGCAAACAATCCACCCGGACGGTGGTCTTCTTCGCGACGCTCTCCCACCCCTGCTCCTGCCCACACTCGGAGAGTGTCCGCTGCAAAGCGAGCGCGAGTGGAGACGCGTGCGGCGCGCTAAACCGCTTGGTGCTCGCCCGCGCCAGCCCAGGTCCTCCTTGCGGTGGGGGGGAAGTCTCCCTAATCCTCCTCCCCCAACCCCTACCTCCGCCCCTGAAAAAAACAAAACCCTTGGCTTGAACGCTTTGTGCGCCTCTTATTTCCAATCTCCTCTCCCCTTGGGGTTTGCCGAGGGGAGCCGAGTGCGGAAAAGAACTCGGGAAGAGTTAAGTTGTGCGGCAAGTTGGAGAAGTTTCAAGGGAGATCAGCTCAAGATGGGAACTGCAGCCCCGGCGCTAAGGACGGGCTTCTGCTCCCGCTTGTAAAAAGAGAAAGTCGAGCCCGCCTTTCTGCCCGACAAAAAAACAACAACACAACAACCAGAACCCCGAAGAGGGTGGAATGAGTGATGTCACAGAGCCGCGCTCGCAGGCTGACAAAAGGGGGGCGCCCCTCCCCCCCGGCGGGGCGCGCGGCCCCAGAGAAGGGCGCCTGCAGCGCGGGGTAGCCAAGCGAGCGGACTCGAAACTTTTCCTCTTTAAGAAAAAAAAAAGTTGTGCGCGGCTCGCAGTGGTTTTTTTTTTTTTTTTTTTTTAATTCGCCTTTTTTCCTCGTCTCCCCCCCCCCTTTTTCCTTTCGAAAGTTTTTTTTTTTTTTTTTTTAATTCGCCTTTTTTCCTCGTCTCCCCCCCCCCTTTTTCCTTTCGAAAGTTTTTTTTTTTTTTTTTTTAATTCGCCTTTTTTCCTCGTCTCCCCCCCCCCTTTTTCCTTTCGAAAGTTTTTTTTTTTTTTTTTTTTTAATTCGCCTTCTTTCCTCGTCTCCCCTCCCCCTTCTTCCTTTCGAAAGTTTCTTTTTTTTTTTTTTCCCAGAGTTTGACCGCAGGGCTGATTCAACTTCAGTGTCAATCAACTTTTTTTCCTCCTCTTCCTCATTTAAATAAGTTTAAAGCTCCTCCTCCCCCTCCGGCCCACCAAATCTGAAACTTATATAAATTGGGCTTCGCGCGCCGCAGCCCGGGAGAGTCAGAAAGGCGAGGGGCGCCGGGAGCAGGCGTGTGGGACTCCAGACCGGAGAGCCGGAGGCTGCGCCTTCCCCGCACCGGGACCTTCACGGCACACCAGATCCTCGTCCCTGCCCCGTGCGAGCGCCCAGGATGACCACCACCCTCGTGTCTGCCACCATCTTCGACTTGAGCGAAGTTTTATGCAAGGTAAAGTGGGGCGGAGCGTTTGCTTTTGAAAGTCTTTTTCTTTTTTCTTTTGTCTTCAAAAAGAATCCCCGAAAGTTTAGGTCTGGGAACGCAGGGGGGAGAGGAGGAGAGGCGAGATGGTTGTTTTTTCCGCCTCATTTTCCCCCCTCAGTTTGAAGGAATTTGACTCTCTGCTCCCCACCCTTTGAGTTTCAACAGTTCCTGGCGGGGATTACATGGGAATCTGGAGACCAGAGTTTTGGGGGGCGAAGTTTGCGTGGGGCTGCTTGGGGGGCGCGGGGCATTGACCAGGCAGGATTGGGGCAATTTTTCGGTGATTCTTTCGTCCATTATGTGCTGCTCTTGAGCCGGGTGTCGCGAGTCTGCTCGGTTTCCCTGTGTGCGCTCTGGGTGTCGCCGCTCTCGGGAGGGGTTCGAGTCTCTCCAGCCCCATTGCCGGACTGTGGGTCGAGAGGTGGGGGTCCCTTGGGGAAGTGAGTCTTGGGATGACGTTTTGCTGGTAGATTTCCTCTTCTGTTCTGGAGAGGCTGGGAATCTGCGAGAAAAGGCCAAGAGTTGTGGTTCAAAGGATGTTGCCAAGCGAGTTTGCAATGGGACTTCAGTTCGTCCCAGCTCAGCCAGGCTTCCTCTGTTATAGCCGATCGTGCTGCAGACTTTGGGGTGAGAGTGGGACTCGGGTTCACCCGCTTACCTGTTTTCCGAGGGACCGCGACTCCTCGATATGGAGGGGATGGGGGGACACGACTACAAAATGCCGGTCTGAGCTCAAGGGTCTCGGCGAGGAAGGATTTAATGAGGCCCTCAAGCCGTGTAGCTTGCCAGCCGGTGTGGAAAAAAGCAAGTATTAAATCCGGAATATTCCAGGAGTGCCGTTTAGGCGTACCTAACAGAAGCCTGTGGATGTTCAAGGTTTTTCGCCCCCTCTCCCCAATTTGAAAGAGAGAAGCTGCTAGGCTACTTTTAATTGCTGAAGTGTTTTGCCTTCTTTTAAACACGTCGGGTCGTGTTGCTCTCTTTTCCCAGCTTGCTTCTCCAGTCCGTGCAGCTGCCAGGGCCCCAGGGCTGCAGGGTTGGGGTGCAGGGATACCCTGGAGCTGAAGAGCAACATCAAAAAAGTTTGAATTTCAGCTTTTCCTTCCCTACCTGCGCATCCCCAAACTTCAGTCGCCCTGGCGGCTGCCTGAACTCTCCCGGCGCTTCTTCCTTCTCTTCCTGGCTCTCCCGCGCTTTGATCTATTTCTCTCTCTCTAGCTCCCTCCCCCCGCAGGACTTTTTAAATGAACCTCATTGTTGGGAACAGGCTCTCTACTTGGTTCCTGTAATCCGCTCTGTGGGGTGGTTGCTGTTACAGATTCCAGATCCCCCGCAGCTGATCCTAAGGGACCAACTTTAGAAATCGCACAGTGACACCCACATGGGCTGGGAGCCAACTCCCAGGTCCCCTGCTCACACCCTTTCCAAATCTTGGGTACAGTTTGGGCAGGTGAATAGGGTCCCGTTGGAACGGAGACCTGCCTTTGGTGCCTCTGTCCCCCTCCCCCAAATCCATTATTGACTGGGAGGAGGCTGGGGGGATTTGGTGCTTTCCTTTTCCTTCCCACCTGCAGCTTTGCGTTAAAGATTAAACACTGGCGCTCTTATCCAAGCGTGCTCTTGCAGCCAGGAGACTAACTGCAAAGGCATCTTCCCAGTGGAGGGGGTGGGGTGGGCAGTGGCTGGTGGGAGAGATCATTGTAGAAGGCACCTCTTCTGGGAGCACGGGGCAATGAGTTTTGTATTGGGGAATCACCTCCCTCTCCCTGCCAACCCACCCCCCTGCCAATCCGGGATTTCTCTTCCTGCCCCTCCCTCTCCCCTCCCATCAGCAAGGTAAAGCGAAGGCAGTCTGGAAATCTGTTGCCAAAGGAATGGAATGCTTCTGAAGGAGGAAGTTGAGAGTCTCAGGCCAGGTTTGGGGGGAGGGCGGCAGTTAATTAGGCAGGGACTGATTAAAAGGAGACCTAGCTCCTAGTCTCCTGAGGGTGGGAAAGGAGAGTTTGTGAGTTGTGTGAGATATTTTCAACACAGGGATCTATTTGGGAGGTGAGGAAGTGGGATTTCATGGATGAAAGTGGTAGATTTGGGGACAGGATATGAGGGTGCATTCCAGGGATCGGCGTGGAGTAGGTGCTTGTGTAAAACAATTTTTCACACAGGCCAGGAATTTTGTGGCTTACGCCTGGGGCCAGAGTAAACCCTCTCGGCGGGTTGAATGGGAGAAAGAGGGTGAGGGGTTTGCCAGGGCGGAGGTGGGGATGGTGGGTTCCTTTGAGACGGAGCATTTCTGATCGTGGAGGGGGCTGCCCTTAGTGGGTACCCTTCTGGGCCTGGCGGATGGCCTTTGTCAACTAATCGCCGTCTCTCTTGTCTCTCTCTCCTCCAGGGTAACAAGATGCTCAACTACAGTCCTCCCGGTGCCGGGGGCTGCCTGCTGGACAGGAAGGCGGTGGGCACCCCTGCCGGTGGGGGCTTCCCCCGAAGGCACTCTGTCACCCTGCCCAGCTCCAAGTTCCACCAGAACCAGCTCCTCAGCAGCCTCAAGGGCGAGCCAGCTCCAGCTCTGAGCTCTCGGGACAGTCGCTTCCGAGACCGCTCCTTCTCAGAAGGGGGCGAGCGGCTGCTGCCCACCCAGAAGCAGCCGGGGAGCGGCCAGGTCAACTCCAGCCGCTACAAGACGGAGCTGTGCCGTCCCTTCGAGGAGAACGGAGCCTGTAAGTACGGCGACAAGTGCCAGTTCGCGCACGGCATCCACGAGCTCCGAAGCCTGACCCGCCACCCCAAGTACAAGACGGAGCTGTGCCGTACCTTCCACACCATCGGCTTCTGCCCGTATGGGCCCCGCTGCCACTTCATCCACAACGCTGAGGAGCGCCGTGCCCTGGCCGGGGCCCGGGACCTCTCTGCTGACCGTCCCCGCCTCCAGCATAGCTTTAGCTTTGCTGGGTTTCCCAGTGCCGCTGCCACCGCCGCTGCCACGGGGCTGCTGGACAGCCCCACGTCCATCACCCCACCCCCCATCCTGAGCGCCGATGACCTCCTGGGCTCGCCCACCCTGCCCGATGGCACCAATAACCCCTTCGCCTTCTCCAGTCAGGAGCTGGCGAGCCTCTTTGCCCCTAGCATGGGGCTGCCCGGGGGTGGCTCCCCAACCACCTTCCTCTTTCGGCCCATGTCTGAGTCCCCTCACATGTTTGACTCTCCCCCCAGCCCTCAGGATTCTCTCTCGGACCAGGAGGGCTACCTGAGCAGCTCCAGCAGCAGCCACAGTGGCTCAGACTCCCCTACTTTGGACAACTCAAGACGCCTGCCCATTTTCAGCAGACTTTCCATCTCAGATGACTAAACCAGGGTAGGGAGGGCCGCCCCCCCCCCCCCCCCCCCCCCCCCCCCCCCCCCCCCCCCCCCCCCCCCCCCCCCCCCCCCC
>NW_006781042.1:1198813-1200225 GCF_000442215.2 Lipotes vexillifer
CCAGCCGCTACAAGACGGAGCTGTGCCGTCCCTTCGAGGAGAACGGAGCCTGTAAGTACGGCGACAAGTGCCAGTTCGCGCACGGCATCCACGAGCTCCGAAGCCTGACCCGCCACCCCAAGTACAAGACGGAGCTGTGCCGTACCTTCCACACCATCGGCTTCTGCCCGTATGGGCCCCGCTGCCACTTCATCCACAACGCTGAGGAGCGCCGTGCCCTGGCCGGGGCCCGGGACCTCTCTGCTGACCGTCCCCGCCTCCAGCATAGCTTTAGCTTTGCTGGGTTTCCCAGTGCCGCTGCCACCGCCGCTGCCACGGGGCTGCTGGACAGCCCCACGTCCATCACCCCACCCCCCATCCTGAGCGCCGATGACCTCCTGGGCTCGCCCACCCTGCCCGATGGCACCAATAACCCCTTCGCCTTCTCCAGTCAGGAGCTGGCGAGCCTCTTTGCCCCTAGCATGGGGCTGCCCGGGGGTGGCTCCCCAACCACCTTCCTCTTTCGGCCCATGTCTGAGTCCCCTCACATGTTTGACTCTCCCCCCAGCCCTCAGGATTCTCTCTCGGACCAGGAGGGCTACCTGAGCAGCTCCAGCAGCAGCCACAGTGGCTCAGACTCCCCTACTTTGGACAACTCAAGACGCCTGCCCATTTTCAGCAGACTTTCCATCTCAGATGACTAAACCAGGGTAGGGAGGGCCGCCCCCCCCCACCCCGCCTATCCACCCGCCCCCCAGGCCCCCACCCCACACCCACATCCCCTACCCTTCCCTCCCTACCCATCCGATTCCTGACAAACCCCTACATTAACAAGGTTAAGCTCAACCCCTTTCCCCCAGGACCTTGGAATGCCCCCTCCCTCCCCCTTCTTTAAACGCCCCTTCCCCCCAACATAAGGACAAGTCAATTTGTCAATAGCTTCTTCTGGCTAGAACCCCCCCACCTCAATTTTATAGCCCACTTACCATACATAACAGACAAGTCCCATATTTGTCAGTAGATGCGTTTTTTTTTCCAGCTTAAGCCTTAAGTGCCAAATCACAAAAGAAAAAGCAGTAACAGTTTACAGAAGCAACTTAGAGCTTCTTCTGGCTAGAACCCCCCCACCTCAATTTTATAGCCCACTTACCATACATAACAGACAAGTCCCATATTTGTCAGTAGATGCGTTTTTTTTTCCAGCTTAAGCCTTAAGTGCCAAATCACAAAAGAAAAAGCAGTAACAGTTTACAGAAGCAACTTAGTGCCTTGTGATCTAACTTTGTCACTGTGACTACATTACCTCTTCAGCGCCAGAGGGCACCCGTGGGCCTCCCTGAGCCTCTGCCCAGGGGGAGGGGGAGGGGGAGGGGGGACTTAGAAGAACCAGCAGCTCCCTCCACTGGCAACACAACTGCACCTTTCCTGATTCC
>NW_006781042.1:1200235-1214793 GCF_000442215.2 Lipotes vexillifer
TTTTTGGGGAAACCTAGCTTGACATTCAAAACCTTTTTCTTCCCGACCTGAACCTCTGTTGACTAATCTTGCCTGGGTTCGTGTTGGTCTGCAGGAAGGAAGACTGCAAAAGCGGATGAAGGTTGTGACATAAGTGGGACTTTGTGATTTAATTTTTTTTCTTTTGTTTTAAGTGGGGAGGAAGGGGAAGCTAGATGGACTATGAGAGACTTGATTTTGGTGCTAAAGTTCCCCAGTTCGTATGTGACATCTTAAAAAAAAAAAAAAACAAAAAAAAAATGAGAGAAAAGCTTAAAAACATGTAAGGGGTGAGCAGTTAATGGTATTCATTCCACATACAATATCTGTGTAAAACGATTTCCCTTAGAAGTAGCTTTAATGGTTTTTGCTCTAGAATACCGTAGGTCTATCCTTAGAGCACTCACGCCATGCTTTTTTCCCTGGGTTTTAAACTTCATATAACTTCAGAAATTGGAGAGCAAAAAATTTTGCTTGTCACTGCACATCAATATAAAAAAGCTTATTTAACTTATCAAAACGTATTTATTGCCAAACTATGCTTTTTTTTGTTAATTTTGTTCATATTTATCGGGATGACAAATCCATAGAATATATTCTTTTATGTTAAATTATGATCTTCATATTAATCTTAAAATTTTGTGACGTGTCTTTTTCCTTTTTTTCCACAGTTTTAATATATTATTCTTCAACGACATTTTTTGTAACTTTACACTTTTTTTTGGTTATTTTATTTTAAAAAAATGAAAAATTAATTTAAAAAAATGCAAAAAACTGTTGGATTATTTATTTTAGAAATTTCCCCCCTTTGTGTTGGACTGCAAATTGAGTTTCTTTCTCTTTTGGCCTTTCACAACTAGGACTGAGAATGTATGTAAAAGTTCTGTGACAGTACAGAAGGAAAACAACTTTTAATGTATAGCTTCTAAAAGGGAAAAAAAAAAAAAAAGAAACCCTTTGACTTCACGTGCCCATCTCTAGACATTCCGATTGCAGATTTGAGGTTCTGGATTCCAGGTTTTGGAGTTTTCCAATGTTAATGCAAACAGAACTGGCACACACACATTAAGATGAATGTAATTATTATTCCTCTTGCTGGTCACTACCGTCGCTTTCTATTTCTCTTTCTTTGTGTGAATTTATTTAAAAGAAAAAAAAACTTTTTGTAACGACTATTTGCAGTTTAAAAATCAATAAACCCATTTTTTCAAGAAATTGATGGTGAAACTGGTTTTGCTTGGTTTGTGGTTTTACTCTGCCTGTAGTCTTGTCCTTTGTAGACGATGTAGGTGCTGGGAGGAGGAGGGAGGGCATTGGTTGATTTCTCATCCTTACAGCTAAACCAATGGCTGGTTCCTTTGGCTGTGGCTGGAAGTCTGCTGAGCTTTGAGGGGGTGGGTAGAGGTTTATTGCAAATCAGCCTGTATTTGTATTATCTGCCCTGTTGTTGGTTGTTGACAAGGGTCCAGGCTTACCTACCCTTGGCAGCCTCAGAGGTTCTTCAGAGTTTGGCACGGGGGCTTACTGTCTTCTGTGCCTAGCCGGTGGTCTTAATTCCTTTGGGTAACGTTTGGGGTGCTGAAATGGTGAAGAGGGGGATGTAGCACGTGGCACTCCAGCAAACTTGGATTTGAGTGTGTTCTTTTATTTGGGTGCTTCCAGGCTTTTTTTTTTTTTTTGGCCGCGCCACCTGGCATGTGGGATCTTACTTCCCTGACCAGGGATCAAACCCACTCCCCCTGCGCTGGAAGCGTGGAGTCCTAGCCACTGGACCGCCGGGGAAGTCCCGCCAGGCTTGTTTTTTTTTTTGTTTGTTTGTTTTGTTTTTTGTTTTTTTCCCCCACAGGAAATCGACCTGAAGCCCTAGCCTCGTAACATCTATCTGGGGTGGGTATGATGAACCATTGCAGGCTCAAGAGAGGAGCTTCCAGGGTGGTGGGGGGCTCAGTCACGAGGGACTGGGAGCAGAGGTGGTTTCACTTGGACCCAACATGCGCTTCTGTATTTGGAGGGCTGTTAAAAGGAAGGGGTATGAAAATGGCCAGCGTAACAGGAAGTCATCTGTTCTTGCCGCCTTAGTCTTCGTTGTACCCCTGATGCCGTGCAGGATGGGTAGGCTGTCATCTTGGGAAGGGTGAGGTCTACTTGGCTAGAGGAACCCCAGCCCATCGATGTCAGATGACCACTTAGAGGGGATGTTTTGCCTGCCGGAGAGAGGTTGGATCCTTCTGAAAATCCTGAGTCTGGTTCTTGGGAGGATTTCTTTCCGAGGAGGCAGAGATGGATATTGTTATCTGAGGCCTAGCTGCCTTCGGTTCCTTGCACTCAGTAAGTTTTGGGCAGTAAGCTGAATTTCCACTTGAATTCCACCTGGCCTCTCCCGAGGCAGGCAGGTCTGCAGCAGACATCAGCTGGGCCAGGGCTATCCTTGAGGTTGGAGGAGACCTACCTTAGGCACCCTGTCGACTCTTCCTTCCCTGGCCAGCAGGTGCCTGCTGGGGGGCAGGGCCGTGAGGTAGAAAAAAGGGACTATTACCTCTTTCAGGGCAGGGGCTGGTGGTGGAAGGAGGGGGAAAAGCAGCTCTTCCTGGGTCTGGAGGAAACCTAGGCCTCCTGTCTCTTGAGGAGGGAATGAGTGTTTGTATTTGCGGTGGGTGGTGATGGTGGTGGTGGGGACATGTGAGCTTCCTCTCTGACTGAAAGCAAAAAGACATATAATAGTGCACCTTGAGCTTATTTTCCGTAGGAGTAGTTGAGCATATGGCAGATGTCTTCCTAATTCCCCAGCTCATGGAGACACCGGTTGGGTTCAGAGAGGGCTGAGCATATCCACTGACCAGCCCAGAATTCCCTCCATTGGAGTCAGTCCCTTGAGTGATAACCAAGATGGAAGGATTGATTCCCAGAGACCCTGGAGTGCAGACACTGGCTGAAAAGGCGAGGTGAGGTTCCCTATGGCCTGGGGAAGCTTTCTGTCCCCAGGACTTGACCCTTCAGCCCACCTAAGTGTCTCCATGGGAAACTCACACAGGCTGAGATTTAGGCCACCCAAGCCCATGCATGGTCACCACAAGAACCTGATTTTTGACCATATAGATCTTAAAGGTAGAAGAGATACCAAGGTCCAAAGCTACTTGGGAAATGAGGTAGCAGAATCTTTTGAGGCCAGTGCTTTTTCCAGGATATTAGATGATGAAAGGCCTCAGCAGCAGCAGCCCTAGTCCTGTGCTCTCGGCTGGCAGGGAATCCAGGGGCATGTGAGCCCAGAGCTGGCGGGGGACCTCCATGAGTGCCTCTACAGCCGGGGAAGATAGGAGCCATGCAGAGAGAGCTGCACGTAAGGCCACCAGAGAGGGAAGTGGAGCAGGAAAGGCCAGGCCTGCCTTTGTCAGCCAGCTTCCTGGGGCGTGAGGCCTACTTCCCCACCTCTTGCTCTGGACCTTGGGGCGGGCCCTTTTCAAGGTCCGTCCTGGCTGGGCAGGGCCTCCATGGCTGTTGGTCCTGCAACTCATGGTCTGGCTTTTGGTTAAATCTCTTCCCTTGGAGCAGCTCAAAGACATGAACTCTTTTGGCCACTGAGCAATGATTTACCTTTTTAGGTCTGGAAGGCTCATTTTCGGGAGGAAGGTTGGGAGCCTGCTGTACCTCAGTGTCACTCTGGTGAAAGGAGGACATTTGGGAGAATGTGGAGGCAGACATGAGATGGGTTTTGCAGCCAACTGGATCACAAGGCACCAGTTACTGGGTAGATGGGGTCACGCCTGAGGAAGTTTCTATGGCATGGAGGTTGGAGCCCTTCAACTTGGGTTCAAATCCCAGCTCTGCTTATGCCAGCTTGTGCCTTGGGCAAATGACTCAATCTTGGATTTTCCATCTGTATCTTGAGGGGTGACTGTGAAAATCAAGAGAAGCACAGCAATGATGGCTCTTCATCAGTGCAGGTAGTCTGAGAACTTTATGTGTGTTAACTAGTTAAATGCTCAAAGTGACCCCTCAGAGGAAGTTCTGTACTACCAACATTTTACAGATGGAGGAATTGGGGTGTAGAGAAGTTCACTCGTTCGTCACACAGTTAGAAGTGCCAGGATTTGAACCCAGGCAGGCCTGCTCCATGACGGCATTTCCCTACCACGCTGAATGCATTTGGCATGGTCCTTAGCACATAGTAACTGCAAATCGACCAGTGTTAGTTCCTGTCTCCCTTGGCCTTTGTGGAGATTTTGCAGGGGCCTGAGAGAGGACCAGTTGGATTACATGACTCTGCACACACCCCCTCCACTGGGTGTCATGATCTCATGTCCCACAAGGCCCTGGATTGGTGCGTTTGGAGGATGGTGCCCAGGAGGAGGGCAGGCCACCCCCTTGGACTTTCTCCTTCTTTGCCTGTCATGGGGTGGCTTCTGTTAATGATTGACAGGGCAAAGGGTGCCCCAGGGCCGCCTTGGGATTTGGCCCTGTGCCCTTCTTCCCCCAGGGTCTTCCTCCCTGCACGTAGCCAACCATTTAATCACATCTGGCTGGACTGACCTAAACACTACCTGAGTTCAGTGGGCAGGGGCAGGGGAGACCAGCCAGGCTCTGCACCACCCCCTTGCTGCCCTGCAGATGGCCCTCCTCAGGCCGGCCTCTAGCAGCAAACAGGGATTCAGAGAGTTGGGAAGCAGGGTGAAATCTTGGCCTTTTCTTGAGGTCAGGTCAGCACTGGGGGGCCCTGTGGTGACCCACCTCTTGGTGGGTAAAGCTTGGCCTACAGAGAAACCTTCTGGCCCAAGGGCTTACGATGCTTTCTGCAGGAGCCCCAGAGGGTTACATCTGACTTACCACTGTGGGAAATTAGTCTCTGAGGAGCCAGGGCAGGGGCTGCCCACATGCTGGGCCAGGTTCCCTCCTCCTGCCCACGAGAGCCAGCTGCTGGTTGCGGGCCGAGGATGCCTCCACCACGCTGAGGCTGTTTGCAATTGTTTCGACATATTGGCAAAGGCTGGGTCTCAAGGTACAGGGCTGTGAGTGACGACGGTACCTGCGCTATCAGTGGGACAGTGAAAAATAAATATTGGCAATGGCCAAACCTGAGGCAATTTTCTCGCCGCCAGAAGCCAGTCAGGTAGCTGCCCCTGACTCCCAGTGATGCCTCCGGGAGAAGGAGCTCATGACCACATGGAACAGATTTCCTTTCTGCCCACCCCAGCACTGCAGGAGGAAGGGAGGCTCTGTTGCCCAGGTAATGAGTTGGTTTTGGAGTCAGGAACCTGGATTCAAGTTCCTGCCCGGAGTCAATTGCACTCCGAGACCTCAGGCTAAAAACTTAGTGAGTGGCTCAGGGCCCCAGTTTTCTCATTTGCAAAATGGGATTATGAAGATGGTGATGATGATGATGGTGGTGATGATGAAGGTGAAGACAAACACCAAGTTCAGTGGATAAACAAGCTGTAGCACAGTCACATGACGGAATACCGTGCAGCTGTGTAAAAGGATAAATGACATATATACACAACAACATGGGTGAATTGCAAAAACAGAAAGTTGAGTGAAAGAAGCCTGCCACAAAAGAGCACATTTTCTATGAGTTCACGTATATGAAGTTCATAAGCAGGCAAAACTGAGCTGTATCTAGAGAGACTTGATTAGAAGGTAGAGTATATACACATAAAAAGTTCATTGAGCTGCAGTTTGAAGATTTATGCCCTTTACCGCGTGTAAGCTACACCTCAAGAATAGAAACAGAGCTGCTGTGAGTGTTAAAAAATACATATAAGAAAAAAAAATACATATAAGGAAAAAAAAAGAAATTCAGTACCTGGCCCATTATCGGTACTTAATATATCGTGGATGGTTTTTGTATAACAACAACCCAAAGATGGTGGTGCTGATCTCGTTACCTTTTTATAGAAGGAGGGAATTGGCCCAGAGCAGGTGAGTAACTTGCCCAGGTGAAGTGGGATTTGAATCCCAGCAGATCAGTTCTCAAGCCTACACAGCCGCCAATGACCTGTCGGCTGCCCCTCGGTACACAGGTGTTCCTTCTTTAGAAAAGCTAAATATACAGTAATGCAGACTGGGGCAAGCTGCTAATTACTTCATGTGACCATCCCCGTTAGAAAAGAGTTTCTCTTGGCAGATTCAAAAGAAATCTCTGGTAGCTGGTTGGTGCCTTTCACACTTTGTGTGAGGTCGAGGGAGGCCAAGCTGGGGCCTAGCTGGGCTCTGAGGGGCTGTAGAGAGGAGAGCTTGGCCGGGCAGACCAGCATACCGGGGTCACGGTCCTGGGAGTCACCCACGTGCCCTGCCTGTAGCAGCCCATCTCTCCCTAAGGCTGGTGGGGACCGTGAGGCCTCCGCGGGCCTGGCCCAGCCTCTCTTCCCAGGCCCTCAGTCTCAAGGGTGCGTGGAAGCCTCACGTGGCCGTTATGGCACCACCTTCACCCTCTGTTCCATTCTACTCTTTTGGGAAGTGGTTCCAGCAGCTGGGCTCCGGGAAAATGTTCTTGAATTCTGACGGAGGAAGATGCCCTGCTCAGCCAGCAGATGTGGCTACCCCAAGGCTCTGGGGGCGGCTTCTCCCAGGGCTGACCTGCAAGTGCAGCGTGTAGGAGCAGCAGCCTTGTGCTCTGGGAAGGGCCCATGGCTTGGGGTCAGGCAGCAGGGCCGAGGTGAAGGAGATGCTCACTCCCACGTGCCAGCGAGTGCCTCTTTACGTTTTACGCCCCAGGCACCTTACTTGCCTCCCTCTCGTTCCAGCCCTATCAGGCAGGAGCCTGCATCTGTGACTCTCCTCAGCCGCTTATCAGCTGTGTGACCTTGGGTAAGTCACTTAACCTCTCTGAGACTCCTTTTCCTCTTAAAAGCAGGGGCACAGGAAGCATACTCACCCTGGCCACCTTCTAGGGTTGTGGTGAGGATCAGATGACATGGAGAGGAAGGAGCTTCAGGAGTGAAAAGACCCTGGACAAAGGTGGTTTTGAGAGTGTGGGAGCAATTTGTAGCCCTCAGGATGACAGAGCCCTTCTGCAGAGATGTTTCAGTGTCGTCACTTGGCGTGCTTTCCTGCCTTGGCCCACCCTCTGGATTTGCTGCCTCAAACTCATGTGTGCTGTGTATGTTGTAGGTGATTCTTTAAAATTTACATTTAAAAAAACCCTACACAATTCAGCATTTGTGTAGACTGACCAAGCATGCTAGGCTCTGGGCCCAGCCACCGTCTCATGGTCTCATTTGACAGTACCTGTGAGTAAGTACTATCATTAGACCCATTTTACAGATGGGGAAAGTCAGGTTCAGGGAGAAGTCACCATTCCCAACCACCTATCATACATGACCAAGCTGGGACCCAGGTCTGTGTGACCCCAACACCCAAGCTCTCAGCCCCCATACTCGACTTGGGAGGCAGATGTCAGATGGCATTGGGGTCACTCAGCAGGTCTGGGTTCTGCTATTTGCTCTCCCCTGGGGACCCACAGTTATGGAGGAGAATTTGTCTCCTCCCAGCCCATCCCTCCTTGGGATGTTTCCATCCCATCTGGTCACCCTCTCTGCAGCCCTGGGGGTTGGGGTGCTGAGCAGAGGGAAGGCTTGTTTTCTGCCTTTCTTACCAAGGGGGAATCTGAGGTAAGATATGGTGATGGCAACTGCGCTGGGCTCGTCCTCCGGTGCAGCAGCTGATTGAAAACCAGGTCCTTGCCTTGGCTGTGCTGCTGCACGGTTAGTGGTGGAGAGAATAATATTGTACCGCTCAGACGGGTGTCGTCCTGCCTGATGAGCGACGGGAGACCCTGGGGATGCGGGACCCTCCCCAGGGCTAAGGTGATTACTGTTTAATCAGCTACCAGCCTTCTTGTCTACCTGAAACCGGGGTCTGCTCTGCAAGGCACTGGCTGGCTGCTGGAGTTGCTGTTTCTTTTTTTTTAAATTTATTTATTTGTTATTTATTTTTAGCTGTGCTGGGTCTTCGTTGCTGCACGTGGGCTTTCTCTAGTTGTGGCGAGCGGGGCCTACTCTTCATTGTGGTGCACGGGCTTCTCACTGCGGTGGCTTCTCTTGTTGCGGAGCATGGGCTCTAAGTGCGCAGGCTCAGTAGTCGTAGCACGTGGGCTCAGTAGTTGTGGCTCGCGGTCTCTAGAGCACAGGCTCAGTAGTTGTGGCGCATGGGCTTAGTTGCTCTGTGGCATGTGGGAGCTTCCCAGACCAGGGCTTGAACCCATGTCCCCTGCACTGGCAGGTGGGTTCTTAACCACTGCAGCACCGGAGAGGTCCCGGTATTTCTTTTTTTGATGCTACTGAATTGCATTCCAGCGTTCCCCTTCCACCCAAGAAAGTCATTTATTCCTGCTAATGCGGGGGGTCAGAGGGACAAAAATGCTACGTTCTCAGAGCTCCAGCCAGCAGCAGACGCCAGCAAGGGCAGAAGAAGGAGGCCCTGCCAATCAGCTCCGCCACTGCTCAAATCCTCCCTTGCTTGCCTGAAGTGGAGGGAAGGAGGGCAGGGCCCGGGCGCTTCATTGACTGGCTTAAGACTCAGCCCTCTTTCTTCTCGTGTTACTGACCATTTCACTGCTCGGCTTATAGGCATTGCAGCCAGGCAGTTGGTTCCATCAGATATTTGGACTCAGATACAAGCTGGAATAGGTTTGGCTTCAGTGTGGTCCCTGACCTTGGCTTCTCTTCCCACATTCTGCATCTTGTGGTTGGCTTTGGATCAGAAGCTGGTCTTCCTGCGCAGCGGAGGACCCCTTCCCCACTCACAACCAAGCAACGCCTGTCCCCGGCCCCTTCAGCGTGCAGTCAGATGTCTGGAAGCTCTCTGCGCTGTGGGTCCACGTGAAAAGGGAGTTAGGGAGCTGGGCTTTCTCTTCTTAAACACGCATGAGAAATCACTGGAGGACTGGAAGTCTGTCCTAACACGCAGGCAAAGCTGGGAGTTATCCGTTAAGTGCAACTGCCCAACCACGCCCAGCTGGTTTTGGGGCTGGAGGAGCTAAGTCCCACCCTGGCCACAACTTGCTGATAGACCTTAGTGGTCATTTCTTATTTCCGGGCTTCCATTTCCTTGTCTATGAAATAGGGGGTTGGGCCAGATGAGTTCTTAGTTCTATGATTCCACGAATATCTCAGAAAGCAAAACGTGCACAGCCAAATATCCTTTGCCATCTTGAACAACGGGGCAGCAGTGTTTGAGGCTGTAAAACCCCAACTAGGGTTCTAGGCGGAAGGGAGTTGGTGTGTCTCGTTGATGATGTTGGGTGACTCACATGGACAGGTCCAGGACTCTGTCTGAACCTCCTTTGAAGTGGTGGTTTGAAACCCTTTTATGAACTGGAGGTTGACTGAGAACATGTAAGTCATCTCGTTGGTATGTTGTATTTTCCCAAACACGCCATTTTAAATTAAGACATCGAAGCAACTGTCTTATTTGAGGATTGTGTTTAGCATTTGAACATGCTGTTTAACATCTCTTAGCCGACTCCTTTCTGTGACCCTCATGAGAATGAGTTACTGAAATCTGAAGTCCCAGGGAGGTAGATTTCAGCTCGGTCTAGGAAAGAACTTTTTAACAAGTTGAGCTGGCCTTTGGAGATGCTCAACTTCCTGTTGTTGGTAATGTTCAAACCAAAGCCCGGTGCTTATCACCGGCCCCCTGCCCACCCCGCATGTTCTCCTGCCCCTACACCCCCCATCATGGACATTGCAGAGTGATTCCCTGACACCCTGTCCAAAGCTGCCCCCTCCTCCCCACTCTGTCATACCATCCTGCTTGGGTATTTTTAATACTTGACACTTTCTGTAAGTGTCACGTTCATGTATTCTTTTATTTGTTCTCTATCACCCCAATAAACTTGGAGGTAAATCTGGCAAAGCAGGCACCTGGACCCCTGTGCACTGTTCTGCCTCCAGTGTTTCATCTCCTGGCATTTAGCAGTCACTCAACAAATACTGAATGGATAAAAGTTTGCTGTTGGTTTAGGCTTTATCGTTTCCAAGTCTACAAGCCCATTGTTCTATGGGACTAGGCCCTTCTAGAGCCTGGCTGGGGAGGTTCGAAGGAATCCTGGTGTCCCGGGTTAATGAGAATGGAGCAAGCACTGGGCATCGGATGAGGGTGGTCTCCCTCACTGGCTGTGGGTCCCCTTGGGTGAGTCACCCAACCTTTCTGGGTCTTGGTTGCTTCATCTGTAGAAGGAGACAGTTGGATTCGGTTATCTTCAAAACTCTTTCCAGCTGGCCTGCCTTGTGATTCAAGTACTTTGTGTTTGCATTCACTCCTCTGTTCTCAGACTGTTTGTTCAACTCTCTTTTATTAGGGGTTCTAGGCCTATTAAAATACAGAAAAAAATTAAGTAGGCTTGAGAAGGGAAGAGTAAATACAACGGCAAATATGTTGTTTTATTCTGCCTAACAAATGACAGAGACTACAGGGAGACCCCAAAGGGAACGGACTGTTTAATTAAGTAATCGCCAGGTTCAATATAAATAGTTCAACCCAGGCATAAATTAACAATTGAGATTCTTTTCCTCATGCACTTTAGCCACCTAACAGTGCACTCAGCCGCAACATACCTAATATTCTGATTTTAAAAATACTTTATAAATGGAGATGGTGGAGATGGATTCTTTCTTTTCTCTGGCCTCTCTAGAAGATGGCTAGGAAGCCTGGATGATTCCATTTTACCGGTAAGAAAATTAACAATAAGCTACTCTCAACGACAACATTAAAACACCCCCTGCTGCAGGATTTCGTTCTATGGCTGGCGTGGGCTGACATGGAAGGCATACAGATGGTGAATTGATGTTTAGATAAATCTAGGACCGGCCCCTATATACTCCTCTTTCTTCATGTACCTGGAAAATATTTTTTCTGTAGCCTGAAGTATGGTCCACACGCCACCCACAATAGCAACAAATTCAGAATTACCTCTGTGATGAAGCAGTCAACGTATAGGTAGGTATTGGGCGCTAATACAGTACAAAGGTGTTATACGGTTCAAAAAGACGTAAGATGTGATCCTTGTTCGTAAAGTTTACATTTTAGTTGGGGAGATAAGATATAAACTAATGAAACCATCAAGTAATGCTATACAGATAGTATTGTATACTGATACAATAAAAGACAAGCTTGAGATAATTAGAGGTCAGTAGCTTGTGAGACCCTGCTGATTGGATAGTACATTTAGTGCCAGTAGGTCAGAGGAGGGAGATTGGCAAGGGCCAGCAACTGTCTGGAGAAAGGCTTGCTTGCACACTGGCTCTGTGGGTACGGGAGGGCCCCTGCTACTGCTCTGAGCCACAAGCCTCAAGGAATCAAATGTGAATGGTGCCCACTGAGGCTGTACAGGGTAGCAGCCCTGCATCATGAAACTCAGACTGCAGAGACCTTGAGATGAGCAAAGGATGGAGAGGCCTCAATGTCACTGCCTATGGGTCTGAGTCAGCCCATGGACCCATTAAATGTACTGCACTGTGTACCAGGGGTCCCCAATCCCTGGGCCGCTGACTGGTACTGGTCCCACGGCCTGTTAGGAACTGGGCCGCACAGCAGGAGGTGAGTGGCGGGCGAGCGAGCAAAGCTTTACCTGCCGCTCCCCATCGCCCACATTACCGCCTGCACCATCCCTCCCCCACCCCCGTCGGTGGAAAAATTGTCTTCCATGAAACTGGTCCCTGGTGCCAAAAAGGTTGGGGACTGCTGCTCTACAGAATATTTCTAAATATTTTGAGCCAATGCTTAAAAAGTGAAGAGATTTAAAAAATAATAATCCAGTTGTCTGGCATCTCTGGAAATATTGGGAGATCTGGCCAAGTAAGACTCAAAGTCCCCTTTGGCATCAATTATGGCATCAGTCACGTGGATCTAAGTAGCACCAGTTTCTTTTTTATTTGCGGTACGTGGACCTCTCACTGTTGTGCCCTATCCCGTTGCGGAGCACAGGCTCTGGACGCGCAGGCTCAGCGGCCATGGCTCACGGGCCCAGCCGCTCTGCGGCATGTGGGATCTTCCCGGACCGGGGTACGAACCCGTGTCCCCTGCATCGGCAGGCGGACTCTCAACCACTGCGACACCAGGGAAGCCCCACCAGTTTCTTTTAAGATGAGGCTCATGCTCTCCAGCCTGCCCCAGTCCCCACCACTCCCTATGAGTCCCCAGGACTGCCTGAACCTTTTCCCCCTAATGGTAGAGAAATATTTCTCTGTACTCATATTTCTATCAAGAATAAGAAAAATAAAAGCCCAATAAAGCTCTTTTTCTAAACAAAGGCAATGAAAAGATGACTATTCTTCATAGAAGTGAAGAACATGCAAACAAAGGGTGGCTATGTTGAAGGAATTTAGACCACTGGCCTCTCTCATGTAGATACCTGCTGGGCCCTGTGTTAGTGGAGTTGTTTGTGGGAAACATGTCAGGTTATATAACAGAGATGCACTGCCTTAAGAAAACTAGTCCTAATAGCTGAGGTTTATTAAGGGTTCATATATATGTCTACCTTCCCAACAACCCTGTAAGATAGGTACTGCTATTTATCTCTGCCTCACAGAGGAGGAAACAGACACAGAGAGGTTAACCAACATGTCCAAGGTCACACAGCTCCTTGAGGATGGAGACAGGATTTGAATACAAGTCTGCCTGACTCCAGAATCCATTCCCACTTCCGTTTCTTCTGTGCTGTGAGGCTCTAAGACAGATGTCCCTGGCCTGGGGGTTAGATATATGTTGTGTGTGTGTGTGTGTGTGTGTGTGTGTGTGTGTGTGTGTGTGCATGCGTGCACTTTATCCTAGCACCCAGAGCACTACTCGGTGCCTAACAGGCATCTGGTAAGTATCTTTGAATGTATATGCTGTGCAGATGGCCCCTGAGCCCTGGGGTCTGGGGCTGTGTTTACTGAACTTGCTCCTCTGACTACAGTGTCCTGTTGGGGGCTCAGATCTGATCAGAGGAACAGGCGGGGACAGCCTAGCCTGCTCCACACTTTTTTGTTCCAAGTCTGGGTCTCCTCTAAGTCTTTTCTTCTCTACCACCTTCACCCTCCAGACCATGAGATGAGACAGTTGGCATATTTTCTTCACTGGAGAGTGAAGGAAAAAGCTATAACTGTTGACAAAGCCAGATGGTGGAGGAAGTGGTCCTTCAAGCCACTGAAGCCTTGTGAGGGGCTGTGCTGCAATGTTTGTGCTCAGGGGCAGCGGGGTGGGGTAGTGGGCAGTGTCTATGCAGCTGACCCCCAGACTGGAGTTGGGCGGTAGTAGTGGAACACAGAGCTGAGGGGCTGATGACAGAAGTGTTTCTGTGTGGATGCCCCATCTCAGTGCCAGAGTTGCTTAGAAGCCAACTCTGAGATAAGGATTTGAGTGTAAGAAGTTTATCTGAGAGGTGATCCCAGGAAACACCAAAGGGAGAGTTGGAGAAGTGAGTCAGAGAAGGGAAGGCAGCCGGTAAAGGGTTTGTTACCAAGTTCGTTATCCCCATGGGTAGGTGGACCTTGATCCTCCTGGGATGATCTGGGAGCCAGTAAATGACACATGCCTCAGACACAGCATACCCAAGGGGCAAGGGAGCTGGGGTGTTCAAACACCAACCCCTCAGTGATGGGTTGAGGGCCACTTGGCACTCATGGCCTGATGTGAGGGTGGGCAGGTGGGCTCTGGTAGCAGAGATACAGGTGCTGGCAACTGGCATTTGGACAGGCATGCACTGAAATGGTGAGGGTGAGGGGGTGTTGGTGGGGAGCAGTACCAACTGCATCTGCAGCCTCCCTTCTATCCATACAGTCTGAGCATCATGTCTGGAACCCAGGGTGCTTTGCAGTGGTACCACGCCTGTCCTATATCTGTTAGTTTTTGCTACATAACAGACCTCCCCAAAATTTAGTGGCTTAAAATAGCAACCAGTTTATTTAGCTCTCAAATCAGTGGGTGGGCCACTTGGGTTGGGCTTAGCTGGGTAGTTCTGGTCTCAGCTGGGCTCACTAGGCGACCAGCTGGCTGGTCTTAGATGGCCTCGCTGGGACAGCTTATCTGCTCTGCATGGCCTCTCTCCAGCAGGCTAGCTGGGGCTTATCCTCATGGCAGAGAATGAGCCGAGACAGGCAAGTGCTCTGAAGGCTTGGGCTTGGAGCTGGTACAACATCACTTGCTCTACAGCCTGCTGGCCAAAGCAAGTCATTAGGCCTCTGCCCAGATTCAAGGGCTGGGGAAATAGACTCTACTTCTAGGTGGGAAGAGCTGGCAAGTCACACTTAGGAGGATACGCACAGGAAGAGGAACATTTGCAGTACTTTCGCAAACCATCTACCACATGGCCCGTGCCTCAAGGCATATTGTGTTGTGGTGGGCAGTGAAAACCAGCATGTGCTGTGCCCTTTTAGACACAGTAGGAGTCAGAAGCTGTCTGGGTCAGGTGTGGGAACACCTCTGTCCTACAAGACCTCCTCTCCATGGATGCTTTCTGTTAAACACTGTCCTTTCCTTTGGTCGTCTGTAAGAAAGAATTTGTTTCTGAGGGATAGCACACTGCTCTGCTTACCAAGGCAGTCATTCTGCATGGGTCGGAAGAG
>NW_006781042.1:1214810-1216040 GCF_000442215.2 Lipotes vexillifer
CGGAAGAGCAGAAAAGAGCTGAGTGGCTTTGGAGAAAGGAGATGTCGTGTGCATGTACTTTTCTTTTTGGCCAGTGTCTGGACCTTTTGCCCCGTGTTTAGGGAATTCCTTCTTTCCTAGTTCTGATGGGTGGCAGCAGAGCCGGCCACTTTAGAAGGCGAAAAAAAGACCATGTCTTCTCTTTCCTGGCCTCCCTTTGTAGCCAGGATGTGGGTGTACGACCTGGACTTTTCTGATCAGACATGCCTGCCTCTGGACTCAGGATAGGAGCTGGTGATGCAAAGAAGTGGGATCAGTAAACTCTCTCTGGAGGTGGTCTGAAGTCCTGGGGCAGTGGTGGCTGTGGAGCTAGAGGCTGAGTCCAGTGTCCAGGGGTCGTGTGCTGTTGGCACAAGTCATGGTGCCCAGTGCCCATGGTGGTGGTGTTCTCGCTAGACAAGTTCTGTGGTGTATTTTGGGGGAATTGCTTCTGGCTGCAGCGCCCCAGACTTGGTTCTCTAGCTCTCCCAGAGATTATGTGAAGTATACAGTATCCTCTTAGTGAATTTCTATTTGGCTTGAATCAGCCAGACTTTATTTCTGCTGCTTGCGGCTAAGAACCCTAACTTGTAAGGTGTGGGTGGAGAGGGAAGCATAGAAAGAGGGAAGAGACTGGCCCAAAGAAGACTCTGGTTCTACCTCATTATTTTGCCCGATGCTGGCTCCACTGGGAACTGTAAAGAAAACTGGGTAAATGTTTTTGAAAGCATGTGATAGTTTATTCGTTCATTTATTTTTTGAAAATAGAATTTCAGAAGGTAAAGGGTTTACCCCTTCAAGAAGCCGATAGGAGAACCGAGGGATAACTCGGAGAGAGGCTGATCAGGAGGCACAGGGATGTTGTGTGCTTCCAGCTTGGAGCCCTGGAGCAGACACCAGCTTCTGGGATGCCCCCGTGGGAGGGGAGAGGGCACTGTAGCGGAGACATGAAGCACAGTCATGGATCCCAGAGCAAAAGGACCAAGGACGAAATTCATCATTTTTCTGTGAAGAGCAGCCAGGGTTGGACGGGGATGTGTTGTAACAGTGAAGTTGAGTTAAGGACACATAATTTGTATTTAGTGGTTTACTTTTTTAAAGCCCTGTACTTGCTTAGCAATATAAGCGAAATTTTTTTTTCCTTAAGATATTTTTTTTTTTTTTTTTTTCCTTGCGTTATGCGGGCCTCTCACTGTTGTGGGCTCTCCCCTT
>NW_006781042.1:1216912-1237886 GCF_000442215.2 Lipotes vexillifer
TGTGGCCTCTCCCATTTGCGGAGCACAGGCTCCGGACGCGCAGGCTCAGTGGCCATGGCTCACGGGCCCAGCCGCTCCGCGGCATGTGGGATCTTCCCGAAACGGGGCACGAACCCGCGTCTCCTGCATCGGCAGGCGGACTCTCAAGCACTGCGCCACCAGGGAAGGCCACCTTAAGATATTTTTATAGAAAAAAACATAAGTGAGTGAATCACATACGACGTTACTGCTTCCCTTGGTTTAATCGCCCATTAAAGAAAGTTTCCTTTTGAGCTTAAGGAAATTTGGCATCTACTTCAAACGTAGGTGGCGTCACCCAGAGGTATCAATTCACCTCTCTACATAAAAGGCAGAAGAGATACACATACAGAAAGCTAGCCAAAGAGCTTTGACCCGCTGTGTAGTATGGCTCTGCTGTTTACGTTGTGTGGAGTGACAGTTCTTGTCAAGACATGAATGGGGGAGCACGTGCCCAGCCATAGGTGTTTCTTGGGCTGCCTGGGGTCACACCTCCACCTTTGGGTTACCCACCTCCCCACCATCACAGCTCATGTTTAAATGCCTCCTGCAGATCCCTGGCCTTTTCTCCATCTTCACCCTGCTCTTCCTAAGTGACCCCAGCTGCCCTGTAGAAACCCATTGTTCTCTTACATCACCGTTGGGCTCAGAAGAGAGCGAATCTAGGTATGTTCCCCAAAGTCTGCAGAGCCAGACTGGGCAGGGAGGAGAGAGACCCCAAGGCCAACCTGCCTTAAGGGCTAGGAGATCCTCCCAGACCCAGGGGCTAAACTTCTATGTGAAGAAGGGCTGGGAGGCTCTGGCCACATCCTCGTTCCCTGGTCGTGTGGTCTTTCTGAAAGGTGCAAACACCAATATTAAGACATCAAATGTGCAGTGATCATAATGGAAGCCCCTCCTTCCAACCCAGGAAGCAGAAATATTCTTGCAGTATCTCTACATGGGACCAGCTGGATGTGAACTAAGCATGCAGAGCTCAAACATGCTTGGGTTAGGATTGATCTGTGTGAGTGGCCCTCTGCAGTGCTCGCCATGCCTCTTGGAAGCCAAAGGGAATTTCTTCTTGGCTTTTGGTGTCATCGACTGAGGATCTTCAAATGGTCAACCAGCTCATAGCCGTGTGACTGTTGGTGTAGAAACTCTTCACCTTGAAGGGCTCTCATTTCATTGGCTCCTCACTATGGTCCCCATTTTACAGATGGAGAAATTGAGGCTTCTAGAAATCAAATGAATAGCCCAAGGTTATGAAGGTAGTAAGGGATTTATTTTTTTATTTTTTAAAAAAGTAATGTTTATTTTTCATGACTCTACCATATAAAACTTTAAAACATTTTAAAAATAGTTTTTTGAGATATAATTCACATACCATATAGTTCACCCATTTAACATGTACAATTCAATGGTTTTTAGTATATTCACAGAGTCGTGCAACCATCACTAGAGTCAATTTTAGAACATTTTCATCATTACCCCCAAAAGAAGTCCCACATCCCTTAGCCATCCACCCTCATTCCCCCACAAACCCTCCCAGCCCTAAGCAATAGCCCATCTACTTTCCACAAAACCGAGTCTTTTAATTCCAAATCCAATGCTATCACAACACCTCACTGTTAGTCCAGAATTTGCTCAAATATCGC
This sequence comes from Lipotes vexillifer, assembly GCF_000442215.2. Classification (NCBI taxonomy): domain Eukaryota; kingdom Metazoa; phylum Chordata; class Mammalia; order Artiodactyla; family Lipotidae; genus Lipotes; species Lipotes vexillifer. The sequence continues at coordinate 1,218,568 of NW_006781042.1, forward strand.
ATTGAAGAGAAATGATTTAGAGATTTAAGAATTGACTTCCTTCAAAATGTTACACACTTTAGGAATTTTCAAGGCATCAACGCTGTGATGGTTAATTTTATGTGTCAACCGGACTGGGCTAAAGGATGTCCAGATGGCCAGTCAAACATTTTTCTGGGTGTGTCTGTGAGGATGTTTCCTGTAGACCGAGTTTTAAAGATCATCCTCACCAGTGCAGGTAGGCATCATCCAATCACTGAGGGCCTGAATAAAACAAAAAAGTGGATGGAGGACAAATTTGCTCTTTGCTCGAACTGGGATGTCCATCTTCTCCTGTCCTCCGACGTTGGTCCTCCTGGTTCTGAGGCCTTCGGACTCAGCCTGGAATTTACACCACGTGCTCCCCCCATTCTTAGGCTTTTGGACCTGTCTTGGACTGGGACTGACACCGTCAGCCCCTGCGGTTCTCAGGCCTTCAGGTTTGGACTGGAACTACACCTCCAGCTTTCCTGGGCCTCATGCTTGCCGATGGCAGATGGTGGGACTTCTCAGCCTCCGTAATCACCTGAGCCAACCCCTCACCGCAAATCTCTTTCTACGTCTCTCTTCTTCTATATGGCCTATTGGTCCTGTTTCTCTAATCCACCCCCCAGTACCACTTCCCTATCCCTCAACCAGAGACATCTCACTGCCTTCAGCCCGCACAGCTCTCTCCTTCTCCCCACAGAACACAGCCAGCGTCTGAGCAGCATCCTCCACCTCCATCCCACTCCCTCCCAGGAGTGGTTGGAGCACAGTGGGGTGTCAGGGAGCTTGGGAAACCACAGGTCAGCAGGCCCATCTCCCCTTCCCCGTGTCAATTTTACTGGAAAAGATTTTGGCGGAGAAAAATAAGACATATATTTACCTACTATGTAGTAGAAAGTACATCTGAGGACTAGTGTTTTTATCTTTCAAATTAATGCAAAGAAATTCTTGCTTTCAGTGGCTGTTTCCAGAGACAGCCCTGGGTCTCCTAGAGATGGCTCAGTATCCTCAGGCTGTGGCGATTATTGTGGAAATTTAACCCCCATTATCTGAAGGGCTCATGGGATATCTACCGTTTGCCTTAGGACAGTGTACCGTGCTGTTGTTTTTCTCACAAACAACATATTGTTAGTTAACTTTTCCGGTCTGTAAGTCTTATTTACCCTGATAGGTTACACCCTCCTGGAAGCTCTTGTAATAACAGCAACTACCTACTACGTGCCAGGAATAGGGTTGGGACTAGGGTGAGGCAAGTGAGGCATTTAGCACACAAAATTTAAGGCACGTCCCACTGCTGACCTTGCACTAGGGCAACCCTGAGAAGGGAGCGCCTTGTTGAATTGTGTACCGTAGGTTCTCATCACAGGTTGAATTTTGCCTCACCCTGGATCTGCCCTGGTTAGATTCTTTACATACATTTTCTCATGCAGTCTTCATGACAGCCTCATTTTACAGATGGGGAAAATCTGAAGCACACGGTGGTTAAGAAACTGGCCCAAAGCCCCACGGATGGTTCCAGCCCACCGATGGTTGACATTGACCTTATCTCCTTCAGTTTTACAAGAGCCCTGAGAAGTAATTGGTCATCGTAGAGTATTGGTTCATGAGAGCTGATTGCTAAATTTCCAGGTATTTTGAGAGTCAGTTGTTAAACACAGCCATTATTAAATAGTAAATTATACAAACATAATTAATTAAATAAATTATATTAAAAGTGAATATAATAAATACCCCACCTCATCACTTCCTAATTCTGATTCTACAGGACTGGGATGGAATCCTGGCTTTGTCACTCACCAGCTGTGTCACTTCGCTATTCGGTGAGAGCTACAATGGAGTGCTGAGGCTTGTGAAGAATAGAGGATTTGGAACCAGGGCCTCTTGATTCAAGTCCCAGTTTCACTCTTATTGTCTGTGTCAATTTTCCCATCTGTAAATTAGGAGCAACTACTATTGGTGTCAGCTTTCTCACTGGCAAATTGGGAGCAATTTACAGATGAGAACACTGACACGGAGGGTAGTGTCTGTTTATCTCTCACATGCTTTTGAACGTTTGCTGAATACTCGCTATGTGCCAAGCATTGTTCTAAGCTCCTTGCTTATATTTTTGTATTAATGTTCCAATAACCCAATGAGATAAGTATCGTTCTCCCATTTTCAGATGGGGAAATAGCCTCAGCACAATTGAATACCTTTGTCAAGGTCACACAGCTGGTTGGTGGCAATGCCAGGGGTCCATCTCAGACGGTCCCTTGCACCTAGAGGATGCTTAATAACTGTTAATTGATCTGAAGAGACAAGGGGCAGAATCCAGACCCTGCACTCAAACCCGCCCATACTCCCTGTCCAAAGGTAAGGCAGAGGGAGCTGCTGCTTTGGAGCGAAAACCCCTTCTTTGCAGGGTGGGAAGAGGCCCTCTCCTCCCTGTGCCAGCCGGAAGCCACCTCTTCCGGGCATTCTCCAGGGCGGATACATTATAGGAAACAGCCATGAGGCCACAAGGAATAAAAACACCCGCTTCCCGTGCTCCCAGCATGGTGATGGAAACCTCCAGGTTTGAGCTCCGAGACTTCTCCCTGGGTCCCAGGAGAAGCAGGCTTCCTATTAGGGTGATGCAGCCTCTGTATCCCACAGGCCTGGAAGGGTTTGACAAGAGAGGCTCTTGCTTTGAGGCTTGAGGTGGCTGCGGGCCTGCAAGAGAGAGTTTGGCTTTGGGTACCAGGCGAGCCTGGGTTTGAATCTTACCTCTGCCTCTTATAAGTTGGATGTCCCCAGTTAAGTTCTCTGAGCCTCAGTTTTTCCATCTGTAAAATGGGAGAATACCCACCTTATGGACTCTTATGGAATTGCGGTTTAAATATCAAAGAGAATGTGTATGAAGCATATGAGACAGCAGTGGAAGAAGGAATGGAATAAAAGTTAAGTGAATGAATGCCAATAACAGATGTGTGCCAGGCACTGTGCTGGGCAAGGAGGATTCCAACAGGGGTGGATAAGAGTCCTATTTCCAGAACTCAGTGCAGAAACAGAGAAATGAACCAAGGGAGAAGGTGACGGAGGATGTGTGCTATGGTAGCTGTGTGGGGAAATAGCAGGGAATGTGGGACGGGTCCTAACTTTTCCTGCACAGGCACTTGTTGAACAAGTAACTGCTGAGCCCTACTATGTGCCTGTGGGTATTATGGGGGATGCAGCTATGCATACGGTCCAGAAACAACACAGTCCCTCTCAGAAACAAGACTAATAGGCGTGAAAAGGTAAATGACAATACAAGCAATAAAAGTCTTAGAGACCAAGGTACAAGGAACCATAGAGCGAGGAACGTGGCCCTTGTCCACTTGAGAGGAACAGATGGCAGTGCAGATCCCTTGTTCAGACTTGCAGGTGGGAGGCTTCTGGGAAGACCTGAGTTCTTCACCTCCACCAGGTGGAGGATGGAGGAGGGGCCTGGGCTAAGCTTGCCTTCTGCTGCCATAAAGATGCTCCGTGTGCCCCAGCTGTTTCCCTGGTCCCCGCTGCAGCCGGGCTGCGTCTCTGCCTTCACTGCTTGGGCCCAGAGCTGCAGCACCACCAGAACTGTCTTGGTGGGACCATGAAGCCAAGCTGGGTATCCCCATTCATGCCCTCCTGGCCTGCTGGGAATATGTAGGGCAGGGAGTATAGGAGCTCAGGGAACAAAACAGGCACTTAAATCCTTTGCCGGGTAGGAGGTCTGGACAGGAGTTGGTCCTTTGTCACTTAACTATCCCATTCTCCAGCGGCTTCTCTTATGTCTCCTTCTCAGGTGAGTCAGGTTGAACTCCCTGGTTGAGGAAACAGTTTCAGGAAGAGTTTGGAGGTAGTGTGAGGCTGGCAGATCAGAAAATGAGGTCCCCACAAACTCCCCAGTCCTGGCCCCATAAGTTCCCAGCAGGAGGGGCCTTTTTGCTTTCTTAGAGATGTGGAGTGCCTTCCTGCGGCTACCCTCCCCTTCCCTTTGTGTGAAGTGAGTCTCTCCTACAGCACGCTGTCTGCTGTGACAGTGCTGGTGTTTGGGGACACAGTCTGTTGGCAGGTGTGCCCTTATGTTCTACCAAGAGGCACCTTTTCTCCCCACCCAGTAACAATGAACCCATGATAAGCAATAAAAAAGACAGCATGATGATATTCCACTCAACGATCTTTTATGTCCTCATGACATTAAAAAGGGACCTGTTTTTAAAATTAGAGGGTATAAGAAGAGCAGATGAAATGCCAAGTCCACTGCACAGTGTGGGGTGAGATGGTGTCCGGCACCTGCCCCTGGCCCTGCCACGTTCACACCTGTGTCTCCCGCAGCATCATTTTGTGGCCCTGCAAGAGCCTGCCCTCATACGGGGGTGTGTTTCTTTACATGCATTTTCATGTTACAGATCACATTACTCTCAGAGAAGGTGACTCCTTTTGGAAGAAGCGAGCTGAACTCCACCTGCTCCTATCTGGGGGATGGGAAGGTGGGAAGTGGAGACTGGTGATTACAAGTGTGAGCTCTGAAGTCGGAAAGCCTGGGATTCAATCCTCACTTTGCCCCCTTGCTCCTTGCACACCTTTGGGGAAGGCACTTGACCTCTCTGAGTCTCAATATCCTCATCTGTGAAATGTGGATAATAACAGTGCATGACTTCACGGAGGGGTTACATGGATTATGCGAGGTCACGTGGTAAAGAGGGGAACCCAGAGCAAGAATTCGTTTGGGGCCTTCTGGGCCACTTTACTGCTGTGTGACTCTGGGAAAATCACCAGACCTCCCAAGTTTTGCTCATGTCTGTGGTAGGGGTTATTCACCCAACCCATTTTAAAGAGTTGCTGTGAGTTGGGGACAGGTCAGTGGGATCTCAGGTCAGTGGGATCTCAGCACGATGAAGAGCGCATGATACGAGCTTAATAACCGTGGCCGTTATGGTGGCCGTGGTGGGCTCTTGTGAGGTGGATTGGGAAGGGAGAGGAAAGCCACAACAGAGCGCTCATTTCACAGCCTCGTCAGTTTGGAAGCATAAACTCCCCGGCTCTGAGACTGTGGAGCCACGTCCTCTCCCGACCTGGCCACGCCTTCCTTCCTAACCAGCCTCACTACCCAGGAACACCTGGGAATCTCTTGTCTCCCGCAGATCCCCAAATGCCTCCCACCCCCTTGTTGGAATGGTGGTTAATTAAGTGTCTGTCAATCATGGAAACCAGATACCGGATGACTGGTAAGGGTTGCTCGCTCAGTCATCTTCCTCAAGGTCCATCTGGGCTGGTTTTCTCTGCTCTCAGCTATATCCGAGCTCCTGTACTGTCCATCTTCTCGTCCACTAAGGTGCTCGCACTGAGGCTGGTGACCAGCTGTTCTCTATGTCCTGGGGACAAGCAGGAAACTTCAGCTGTAGTGGACAGCCACGTCTGAGAGAGGCCAAAGGGAAAACAGCCCACCAGATTGTTGGGCTGCAGTGAAACCTCCAGCCCCGGAGGTCTTGCACAAACAGGATAGAGTTTCATCTCTCTAGAATGTGTTAGGGCAGCAAGGCCTACCCTGTCCTCCCTGCCCAGATGAAATTCGTCTTCCATGAAGAGCTCCATAGAACTCTAGAGAACTCCACGAGCTACACAGAACATAGGGTACTACTCATGGCCTTGACTGTCTTGAATGACTATCTGTCTCTAGGTACGTGTTTATTTCTTTAACAGCTCCCTCGAAGGTGAGGTCCATGTCCCATTGATATCCACACATCACTTACCACAGTGCTGCATGCTTACAAAGTGTCTACTGAGTGCTTATAGTACGTAGGTGGCTGCCACTAACAGGAGAGCCGGGCTTCGGAGGATGGGTCACAGGACTGGTAGGCTTTAATGGCTTAGTTTCGGGTGCTGCCTAAGAAAGGTGGGCTCCACAGTAGGGGCAAGGCAATGGGGCTCCGAGCTGGAACAGCCAGAGAATGCAGTAGCCTGGGGAAGAAGGGCTGGGGTGCAAAGAAGAGGCATTGGGACAAGGAAGACAATCGACTTAGAGCTTCATTGAGAACCATCCCTGGAATCCCCTACATGGCCCTTCTCTTTGTGTCAATGTGGGGTTCAGACCAGGTAGGCCTCTGCTGACCTCCAGCTGGATGGGATGGGGTACAGGGAAAGCATGAATGAGATGTGGCTTCAGGAGAGATGGGGACGCGGGTGGGTGGAACCAAAACAATGAGCCCCCTGGCCAGAAGGGGCATGGGGAGACAAGGCACTCAAAATGCCACGGACCACAGGGCTTCCTGCGAGCCTGGGGATGTGACCAGGCTCTGTGTCCTTAAGTAGAAATTAAGCCCTGAGGTTGACAGAACCTGGGCTGACCTCATGGGGCAAAAGAGAGAATAAATAACAGCAACAACAACCATGGCAATACTTTACATTTGTATGTTGTTTCATAGTGTACAAAGGGCTTTCATATCTATTAGCTCATGAACTGGGAGAGGAATTCAGTTGCCTCCACCCCATGTACTCCCAGAAGGGCCTTAACCCTGATCCTCCCATCCCTCGCCGCCCTGTTTCTGGGACCGAGAACTTGTACAGGATGTGCTGCCTCGCGCAGCTTTCGTGCAGAGTGAGAGGAGGGGATATGGCTCTGGAAGGGTGCTCCTCCTAGCAACCCCTCTTCCTCTCCCTTAATCCTGCTCCCCTCTCCTCACCAGGCACATGTCCCCACACCTGGCTTACCTGGGCTCGCCTCTTCCTGTGTCTTCCAGAAGAGAGGAACTTTAGGCTAGGAGGGGGACCAGGGCTCCTGGTACCTTGTTGACATCAACGAGGTAACCCCTGTCTATTTCCTCACCTGTCTCGCCTACTGGGTCTTCCCATGGCTCTCCATCTTGTTCTGCCAATAGCTCTGCAGGTCCATCAGCCATGTGAGGCAAAGGTCAATACTGTCTGCCACACTGACTCAGGAATCAGCCTCCTTCCTGCCAAATGGCCCAGGTGGCAGCCCCAATCCTGGCCTGGATAAATGCGCCAATATTTCTCCATAAGCACACCAATCTTTCCAACTTGAGGAGTCTAGTTTCAGAAACTCCAGCCAACACCTACAGGCTGCCCCAGACTGGCCAGGGAAGTAACAGAGTCAGAAGAAGGTGTGTAGGACCCCAGAAGACAAGTGTTTTTGACAAGGAAACTGGGACATGCACTAAAGAACAAGAACGGTTGGCCACAGAGGAAAATGGCTTCTCATGTAGAGATGGGTCAGAGTGGGCCAACATGAAACACTCTCAACTTAGAGGATAGGATAAGGAAAAGTTGGTGGGGCACAGATGAGCAGATAATACACAAATAAATCTGATGTGTATGACTTTGAACTGTAAAGACAGACACATGAGGATGCGGATATATATATATATATATTTTATATGTATATTATATCGAAATACAGTTGACTTACAATGTTGTGTTGACTTATGCTGTACAGCAAAGTGATTTAGTTATACATACATATTCTTTTTCATATTCTTTTCCTTCATGCTTTATCACAGGATATTGAATATAGTTCCCTGTGCTATATAGGAGGACCTTGTTGTTTATTTATTTTATATGTAGTAGCTGTATCTGCTAATCCCAAACTCCTCATTTATCCCTCCCCCACTGCCTTTTCCTTTGGGTAACCATAAGTTTGTTTTCTATGTCTGTGAGGCTGTTTCTGTTTTGTAAATAAGTTCATTTGTATCATTTTTTAGATTCTACGTGTAAGTGATATCATATGATATTTGTCTTTCTCTGACTTCACTTAGTATGGTAATCTCTAGGTCTATCCATATTGCTGCAAATGGCATTATTTTTTTTTAATGGCTGAGTAATATTACACTGTGTATATGTACCACATCTTCTTTATCCATTCCTCTGTCGGACATGGATGTATTTTATACCAGTGGACTCCCCTAGAATCTTCAGGCTAGGATCTGTAAGTGTGAGTAAGATGGTTCCACCTATTTTAAAAAATGTGAGATTAGATCGACCAGACATTGTCCTTTGGGGGGCCACAGAAAGAAGGTTTGGGGAGCTGTGAGTGTACCAATCAATCATAGTAAAAAGTCTTATGGGGAGGCCTGTACTGTACAGGAAGAGTGGTGAAGGGTCCACGTGGACTGTGGAGAGTCTCATGTCATCTACTGGAATCAGCTGAGCATTTTCGCAATGAGAGTCAATAGGGAAATAGAAAAAAAACATACAGTCACCGCCACTGGGACACATCTAGTGTACAAAAATGAAGTCAGGGTGTATACGGTTATGCTGTGGCAACTACCACAAAATCTTGGTGATTCACGGTAACAAAGGTCATTTTTCATTTGTCCCACGAGTCTGTTGTTTCTTGGCTGTAGGTCTGCTGAGTGGTTTTTACTCCTGGGCTGATGGAGGGACAGTGCGACTCCTTGATCTGGGACACTGATGGTTTCATAGCAGAAGGAAAAGAGACTGACGTGATGAACCACTCCCTGGTCCTTAAAACTCCAGTGACACCTGTCACATCTGCTCACATTCCATTGGCCAAAGCAAGTCACATGGCCTAACCTAAACTCCCCTGGGAGAGGGAAGTGTATTCCTCCTCTAATAATAATAATAAATTCTACCCCACGATAATAAAGTCTACCCCACAAGGTCTTTATAGCCTGGTCTGCTTTAGGCCATTTGGGGTCCAGCCTCACCAATTCTCATGAGGTGTAGACGCCTCAGAATCTGGTTGTGGACAACTGTCTTGGGATGGAGGTATAAACCAGTCACAGGAACATAAGCTCCACAAGGGATGAGTCTAATTTGTTCACTGCTGTATCCCAAGGGCCAAGACAGGACCTTCAACATGTACTTGTTGCTGAATGAATTATAAATGGGTTTAAGATGCAATTTGAACTTTCCTGCCTCAGCCAAGGAGTATCTGTGTCCCATACTCTGATATCTTTGGGTGTGGAGATGGATACTCTCAGAGAACCTGCAGCTCTCTGATGGAACCAGAGGGGCCGGGACTTCACGTCCTGCCTTGGGTTGCTGTTTTCAGCCCCTGTTTTGGTTTAGCCCAGGAGTCAGCAAGCTTTTTCTGTAGAGGGCAGATAGTAAACATTTAAGGCTCTGGAGACCGTATCATATGGTCTCTGTCACAACTATTCAACTGTAGTAGTGCAAAAGCAGCCAGAGACAATATGTAAGTGATCAATGAGTGTGACTGTGTTCCAATAAGACTTTATTTGCAAAGACAGGCTGTGGGCCAGAATGGGCTGGTGGGTTGTAGTTTGCCTACCCATAGTCTAGCCACAAGGTTGCCTTCTGAAGCTCTTGCTTTCCCCCTTGCTTCCCCCAGTGTCTTTTTCAGGGACCATTTTAGGGTCTCCTAATTATCATTCTCAGCTCCAGAAAATGAAATGCCACAATATTGTAGTTTCGGGACCTCCTGACATCTGCTTCCAGTGTTTGTTTTCTGCTTTGGTTTATTTTGCTCCAGGGCATGTCTATCCCCTAACATCCCTGGCCTGGCTAGGTTTGGGGTCTCAATGTGCTGCTGTAAGCCTCAGGTGCTCCCCTCCATCGTGCCCTCATCTGTCTTGCTTTGGGGCATGAGTCCACACTCCCTGTTTGACTTCTCCAAGGGGCCTCTGGACTATTGGGAAAGAGAAGGGCATGGGTGAGGCGGGAAGATATCATCTCTCCCCTCACGGTTCAGTTGGTCTGAGAAGTAGAGAAATCTATTTTCTTAGGGATGTGGCTCAGATATTTTCATGTCATGGAACCTGATGCCTCAGACTCACAGATTTTTTCAGGTTGGAAGGCCTCTGGTGTAATATGACAGAGAGTATTAGCCGGCCACCCCCTCTTTCTGGGTCAGTACCAGACTTATGTAATTAGAAGTCCAAAGAGGAGACAGGCAGACAGGCAGACCCACCCCAGCCAACAACCTTCCCCCGCAGCCTTCTAGCTGGTCATCACACAAGTTTAGAGCATGAAGAGACCTTGCAGCTAATGAACTCTCATCCATCTGGTTCCCACTGGGTATTTGAACGGCTTGAGGACCAAAATGCAACCCTCTTGTCCTAGGTGTCAAAGCCAGAGCTTAAGACCCCATGGACACTCCACACTCTTCAGCTAACTTCCAGACAGCTGCCCGCTGCCCCTCCCCATCTCCTTCTACAAGATAAACACATCTGCGACCCCATCCTGAGGGAGCAGGGAGGGAAGGAAGGAGGGAGAAGGGAGCCTCCCCAGTGCAGACAATCAGAGACTTGGCCTTGACTTGGGTTGTTAAGATAGGACCGCCTCCCTTCTCCAGCTGGCGGGAGCAGTGACCCCAGGGAGCTCAAGCCACAGGGGAGGAGGTGGTGCTGGCCAGGGAGAAAAGATAAAGGAGAAAAGGGGAGGAGTCTGGCCAGCTCCCACCTCCTGGCTGCTGTTCCAGCCAAGTAGCTGAGCTGGAGAAAGAGAACTGATAACAGATAAGGGTGCTTGCTTTCCTGTGGCCTTGTTTACACAAGCTTGGGTTCTTGCCGCTGGTCCCTGAGGGTGGGTGTGGAGGATATGTGGGCGGAAGGCAGTGTGGGGTTCCTGGACTGAGGCTTGCTTTCCGCTGGCCAAGTCCTGAGTGGCTTATGGATCTCTCCCTTACCTCCCACTCCCAGCCCGGACTTCCTGCAGAAAGCTGGCTAGGCAAGGGCTTGAGCTGAAATACAAGGCTTTCACCTAGGAGTGGGGCTCTGCACCCCAAAAGCAGTGGGTATGGCAACTCTGCCTCTCCCCTGGCCTCCTGGGTCTCTGGGAAAGGATTTCAAGGCACACTAGAGCCTTATGGTTAAGGCTTATGCTTAAGCTAATTCAAGGATTCCCTGCCTTACTTTTCCAGTGCTGTATTCCTCAGCCTCCCTGAAAGAAAGTCAGAACTGTACTATAGCTGGGAAGCTAAAAACAATAGAAGAGTAATTGCTCTGTGCTAGGTGCTGTGCTAGGGAATAGGGATAGAGCAATGAACAAAACAGACATGGTCCATGCCCTCATGGAGATCAAAAGCAATTAAGTGTCTATATGAATCATGGACCAAGGCAGGATGTGCTGTGGAAGCTTATGGCAGGGACCCAACCTTCCTGATGGTTGGGGAAGACTTTCTGAAGGGTGAGCGGGATTGTCTAGATAATCGAGAGAGGTACAGAGGAAGAGCATCCCGGACAGAGGACATACTGCAGATGAAAGCACTGAGGAAGTGAAAGAGACTGGGGTATTTGGGAGAAAAGGAGACTACTGGTGTTTTGTGAGACCCAGAGGGAGAAGGAAGCAGTGGTGAGTGATGGGGCTGCAGAGGCAGGCAGGGGCTTCATCATGGGGGGGTGGGGTGGGCAGAGAGAAATAAGAAGGGGCACCTGGAGGGAGGGGAAAATAAAGGAGCAATGGTGGATTGGTTGGCATGGGAGGTGGGAGGACTCCAGGACACTTTCCTCTACGGAGAAGTGGGAACCACAGTCAACTCCCAGATAGTCTTAGGTGGTTAACTCCCAGAGCAGAAGCCTCATCAGCCTCACCTGGTTGCCTTCCAGTGTCAGTGCTCAGCAAATGCTTGTGGGTTTGGGGCTCCCTCCCATGGGTGTTCCTCTTGACCTCCACCTCATCTGTGGTAGGCATCTGTCTGGTCCCTCAGCCCAGCCTTGGATGGTTTGAGATGACGCCAGACTGGCGACGTTGCCCTGGTGGTCAACATCTCTGAAGTAGGACAGGTGGGATCCAGATTGAGGGTTGAGCTGCACCTCATGCAGGTAGGGCCTGATTCCCTTGAAGCTGTCTGCATCTGGTTGCCATCCCCATCTTGTCCTCGTAGTGCGGCAGTTAGAAGGATCCAGTTGCTGATGGCCAACTCAACATTTCCATGCGTGTGTATTACCCCTGAGACCCCCCCCAGGAAGTCATCCATTTGCTCTCTACTTATCCCTTCCTTCCTTCCATTCCACTCAATGGTTACTGAGTGCTTACTGACTCTGGCACCAGCCCACGGTAGATATCTTCATTGGCTCAAGCTCCATCCTTGGTCCAGGAAGTCCCAGGATAATATTAAGTTTAAAGGGTCAGGGCACAGGCTCCAATATCAGACTGTTGGGGTTCAAATGTTCTAACTACCTCAGTGACCTGGGGGAAGTCACTTTTGCACCTCAGTTTCCTCATCTGTAAAACCGGTAACAACACTGTTGTACCTACTGCATAGCCATTGGTGGGTTAAATGTGGGTGTTCTTTTATAAGACTTTGTGCAATTAAGTGGTCAATGAATATTAGTTGCTACTGTTTATATACCTCAGCTGGGAACCGGAAGGAATCCTTCTAGTATTTTTTTACTGAGAAGGTAATACAACAATATTAAAGATATCTACCCTGACAGCAACTATTTTTACCTTTGATACTCACTTTCAGTATTTATTGTGAAATCATAAAAAAAAAAAAAATCCAGAAGTCCATGGAATTTTATGCCTTCTTTTCATCTGCTCCCGTAACCCTGCTATACACAGATTCAGGAAATGACCATGGTGTGTGCCGTCCCCCGCTACCCAAGTCGAGAGGTGAGAACCCTGGATTTATATTCCTGTTCCATCCCTTCTGTCTTGTGTGACTGTGGATACGTTTCTTAGCATCTTGGAACCTGTTTCTCCTCATCTGTTAAACGGAGGTAATAATACCCTCCCATGGGTTATGGGAAGCAGCCCTGGTGTGGGTATATAATAGAGGATTAGTAAATGCTAGTTCCCTGCCCCTCCCTCTGATTTAGTGTGGGATTCAGAAAATGGGAGGTGGGCTTCCCTGGTGGCGCAGTGGTTGAGAGTCCGCCTGCCGATGCAGGGGACACGGGTTCATGCCCTGGTCCGGGAAGATCCCACATACCGCAGAGCGGCTGGGCCCGTGAGCCATGGCCGCTGAGCCTGCGCGTCCGGAGCCTGTGCTCCACAACGGGAGAGGCCACAGCAGTGGGGGGCCCGCGTGCCTCAAAATAAATAAATAAATAAATAAAAATGGGAGGTACCAGATGCTGCCACCAGCCTGGCCCAAGCCCACTTCTGACCCCCCGCAGGAAGCCCCTGACTGACCTGAGAGGCTCTGCCTTAAGGACTGGGGGTTAGCCAGCCTCTGGTTCACACTGTGATGTCTCTGCAGGGAGGGGAGGGGCCTCACTAGCTTCCCCAGATCACTTGGTCAGCTCACCCATTGAAGGGGAGCTGGGAGTGGGAGAGGGCGAGGTGAGCCCTTGGGGGCTCCATCCTCTGGTCGGGGTAGGCTGTCGCCTGCTGGGGAGAGGGACTGTGGGATATGTGGGCAGGTGAGCGGGCATTGCAGAGTTCAGGAAGAGCTGATGGAACCAGCCAAGCACAATGAGAGAGGAGCTTCAATAACTAAGAGGGGCTCATTAAATCAGGATGGTGGGAGCAACCTGGCTGAGTTACCTAAATCCCCCTTCCCTCTCCCCACCAAGAGCCTGTCTCAAATATCAGGAGAATATTATGTTAATCGCGAATAATTACCTATGTTTGTAGAACACTTTACAAACCACAGCATTCGTTTTTATCCATTTTCTAATTTCAGTCTCACACAGAGGCAGAAAGGGAGGTAATATTCCCATTTGACAGGTGAGAAAACTGAGGCTCAAAGGGACTGCGAAATTTGACCAAGTTCACACAGCTACTGAGCTGGGGTGTAAAGCCAGGCCTTGTAGTGCCACAAGGTACCCACAACTGAAGGATGAGTAGGAGTTCTCCAGGAGCTAGTGATTTGGCGACTTGAATAATTTAGAACTTTCTTCATTAACCGTTTTTTATAAAAATGAAAGTACTATCTGGCCCTTATTCCTTTTCTGATTCATTGGCTTCTTTTCTGACTTGGGAACTGAATCCCCATGTGGAGAAGTTCTCCTGGGAACAGAGATGTATACAGTACCCTGTGATGGGAGGGATTTATGGCAGCCCTGCCAAAGGATTTTCAGAGCTTCTTGTTAATAGGTGACTAACTGAGGTTACAAAATCACACTGTCTGGACATTGGCTGTCACCAATAGGATTGGGGCCTCTCATCCACTTGGTCTGTATCTAGGAGATCACACTAACAAACCGTGAACGTGGGGCCTTGGGAAGCCCCCTTTACCCTTCTGGGCCTTGGTTTCCTCATCTGTAAATGGATGAAACTTATTATCCTCCTAACCCCACCCACCACCCCAATTACCTTAATTTGACTTTCTGTGTGCAGGTTGGTGGAGCAAACATTTCTTGAATTCTCGGACACCAGTTCGGCTCTGCTATTACCAAATAGGGGACCTGGACCTGTCACTAAGCCTCTGTGGGTCACGGTTTCCTCATTTGTGAAATGCTGGCGGTGGCTCTTTGGGGTCCTTCCAGCTCGAATGTTCTCAGCCGAAGCCGTTCACCAGGGGTGGGCCAGGAAGACTGGTAGGAAACTGAGGCCTAGTGGTTTGCCTGGGTGGGTCTGAACCGGGAGCCCAATCGGGTGAGCACGGGGGTCATAGAAGCCAGCTGAGGGGTAGGAGTCAGGGGAGAAGGCCTGAAAGGGCGGAGTTAGGAGTTGGGGGTTGTGAAGAGGGAATCAGAGTGCCTAGCCACCCTCTCAGGCTTTGCCAATCCTGCTTGGCCATCTCAGAAGAGGCCCTAAGGCCCAGATCCAGCCTTGGAGGCTCGAGTCAGCTACATGATCCCTGCTCACTGAGATAGGCGCCCTTGCTTCACAGGCTTGCCTGGCCAGCTCTCTGCTGAACGGATCTGTCTGAGGCAGGTGAGGTGGCGAGAAACCTCTGAGTTGGACCTTGCTGTGGAGGCCAGCGCGGCCGGGCTAGCACAGGGTTCAAGCTAAGCTCTCTGGGCAAACAGTATCTTTGCTCTCTGTTGTTTGGATGCCAGCATGGACGAAGGCGGGGTCCATAGGCAGCCGGTGGTGTTCAGAGAGCGGCCCCTGGGTGTTATCTCAGGGCAGGGCAGTTAGGCGGGAGGGGAAGGTGGGGAGGCCTGCAGATAATGGCCAAACTGTTCACTCCAGCTGTCTGGGTTCTTTCGCATCAGGGCCACTGCCTTTCTTTAAACAAGTGCCCTGGAGCTGCCTCTAGTCCAGCTACCTTTAGAGACCTAGAAACCATCATTCTTTCTTGGATCAGGATGGGTGGAGGGGCCTTGTGGCTCTGGTCTCCTGGAAGATAATGGGACCTGAGTTTCAGTTCTTGCTATTAACTGCTGGCAAACCCAATCTCCCTTCTGTGACTCAGTGTCTCCACTTTTTTTTTTTTTGGCGGTACGTGGGCCTCTCACTGCTGTGGCTTTTCCCGTTGCGGAGCACAGGCTCCGGACGCGCAGGCTCAGCGGCCATGGCTCACGGGCCCAGCCGCCCCGCGGCACGTGGGATCTTCCCGGACCGGGGTACGAACCCGTGTCCCCTGCATCGGCAGGTGGACTCTCAACCACTGCGCCACCAGGGAAGCCCTTGTGTCTCCACTTTTTAAAGAAGGAGAAGGGCCCCTTTGGCCACCGCTCTCCCTCTGGCTCATGAGAGTATCACGAGGATACATTAGGTCGTGTTTGTCACAGAGCAGTGGGTCCTTAGCGAGGCCCTGGGAAAATACGGAGGTTTGAGGTTCCAGAAGAGCCCAATGGTGTTATTACTCATTAAGTCTCGGCCACCACACTGGTGCTGGCGGGACGTGGTTAGCCAGGCCCAGACGGAGCGGGAAGTCAAGTGCACTCCCTTTTTTCCCTTAGTGCAACGTCAGAGACCTGGGGCTCTCAGCCCTTGGAGTCAGCTGATACCACTTGCCCAACCAGGGTAGAGGTGAGGGCGTTGGCTTTTGCATCAGAGACCCTGAGTTTTCTTGCGAGATGACACACGGCTGCAACCAGCCCCAGAGGCCAGCCCCAGGTGAAAAATGTGACTATGGGGCCATTGGCCCCGAGAGTTCAACAGCCTCTGCGACGGGAGGGTGGGAGGTGGGACCTTGTGAAAGGTGCCTCCTGTCAGCCGGAGCCCAGTGTCTGGAACCTGGAGTTCGAAGGCAGATGCCATTTCTGCCTCATGCCAGTCACATGACCTGTCACGCACAAAGCTCTCTGTGCCTCAATTTCCATGTCTGTAAAACCAGCACCACGGTTACAATACATGCCTTGTAGGGTTGCTGCAGGAACTAAACATGATCTAGAATATTAATGGTTCCAGTGGAGCATTTGGCACGTCAAAGTGCTCAGTAAATGATACAGAAGGGAGAGAAGATAGAGGGTGAGGTTACGATAAGCAGAGAGAGAACGTTTCCTAATCTTGGGATGCCATGAACTGAAAACAGTTTGGGGTGCAATCCAGCGATGACATGGCTGAAGCCATCAGCCCAGGGCTCTCTGGCCCAGGCAACAGCATTCTTTGGATAAACTTATTAAGGGAACAGAGGTTGTGGAGTAGGAGAAACTTTCCAGAAGGATCTGCCCTTCTTCCTCCAGAGCCTGCAAGCAGTTCAGCTCTCGAATGCCCAGAGCCCAAAGGCCTTTGGGGGCAGGTGTGGGGTGAGAGGGTGGGTTCTGGTGGTCAGAGCCCAAGGCCAGGTACAGAGACGTCTATTCTCCTGCAAGCTGTCTATTACATCCCCTGGAACAAATTTCTTAACCAATCATCCCTGGGCAAAGGGTGAGGCTGCAGACAGTAGGTCTTGTTGCTTCCAAGCTGTGTGACCTTGAGCATGTCACTTGACCTTTCAGAGCCACGCTTGCTCATCTGTGATGGGGTCACAATCAAGCCTTCCTAGGAGTGGTTGGGAGGATGGTGAGCATTGGCTCTGCCAGGTGAACAGAAGGGGAGGTTTCGAGGAGCAGCCTGTACTCACGTCCGGGGCAGGACAGCTCACTACCTGATGTGAGCAGAGGCAATTCTAGGCTCTTCTCTGTCCCAAACATGGCCTTCAGGGAGCTTAGGTGGGGCCACCAGGCCAGTGTGCAAGGCTGAACAGGAAGGAAGGTGCTCAGTTAAACTCTCCGATAGCTTTTTGTGCCATCTTAAGAGAAATCAGTTCCTCAGTCAATTGGGCAGGTCCCCACTGCCTAACAGAAGGAACAAATGAGAATTAATTAGTAAACGTGGCTGTCAAACGTGGTTGGTGTTATTATTAACTTAATGTGTTTGTTTAAAAGGGGAGGCAGGCTTGCTTCAGTGCAGGCGTGTAAGCTGCCAGCCAGCCAGGTTTGATGGGAAATCCTGTAGATTGTTTCCACATGGGAGTTTACAGCACGCATAATTAGTTGCAGCGGCGGAACGCCTTGGAGGCAAGGGATGAGGGGTTCTGATGATGGATTTTGCAGTCCTTCATATAAAATACAGAGGTGATCCCTAAGGGGAGGAGTTATTGTACTAGGGAGAGGGTACCCCAGGGGTTTAGATGCCGCAGTCTGGAGCCAGCAGGCAGGGTGACCGAGGGGTTGGGGGTGGTTTCTTCTTCACCATTAGGAGAAGACTGGTGCTGAAAGACTGGTTTGTAATGAGCAACCTGAGTTTTCTAAAATTTTTCTAAAATTTCTTTCTTTGTGCTGGATTCCCAAAGCTTCCTAGTTCTTTCTTCTAAGGCAGAATAGAGCAGTGACCAAAAGCCTAGGCTCTCGAGCCAGACTGCTTGGATTTAAATATTGGCTTCTCTACTTATTAGCTGCATGACTTTGGTTAAGTTACTTAGCCTCGCTGTGTCTCGGTTTCCTCATCTGTAGAATGGGGGTGATATCTTACAGGCTTAATCGTGGGGCTTGAACAAGTAAGTTAGCATTTGTAAAGCTTTTAGATCAAAGCCTAGCCCGTGGGAAATGCTGCATAAAGGCCAGTTAAACAAATGAATGAGTTCTCATTGCCCTGATGCAGTGGCAGAGTGGGCTGCTTTAGCATGCCGGTATCTCCATATCATTTCCTTCCATCCCGCCACTGCTCCGAGCCATTTTCAACACACAGTCAAATACCAGTATGCTGGCTATGCATTTTCTTTTTAAAATTTATTTATTTATATTTATTTATTTATGGTTGCCTCGGGTCTTCGTTCTTCCAGGCGGGCTTTCTCTAGTTGCAGCAAGCGGGGGCTACTCTTCGTTGCGGTGCGTGGGCGGGCTCCTCATTGCGGTGGCTTCTCTTGTTGCGGAGCATGGGCTTCAGTAGTTGTGGCACGCGGGCTTTGTTGCTCTGTGGCACGTGGGATCTTCCTGGACCAGGGCTGGAACCTGTGTCCCCTGCATTGGCAGGCAGATTCTTAAACACTGCACCACCAGGGAAGTCCCTGGCTATGCGTTTGACATTCCATTTGTCAGCTTGTAAGTTGCCCTACCGTGAGTGCATCGTGGCTCTGTAAGCCAATTTTCCTCATCGGGGTCCCCAAATCCTGCCAGCTGCTGTGTTCTTTGTTCTTTGAAAGATGATTTCTCCTCAGCGGGGAGAGTGAACCCAGCCTCTATACCCATCCTTGCTGTGCATTTGCCTTCAAGTTGACTCATTACCTTTAGTCCAGGAGAGCACTGTTCTTGGGGCATGTGGGACAGGGGTGCATGGGGTGATACTGTGTCTGTTTTGAGTTCTGGTTAGCATCTATAATCCATGGAGTGCCCGTGGTTATCTGTGGCCCTGGTTTTCCATGGGGTTAGGCCAGAGTCTTTTTATGTATCAATAAAGGACATTTTATTGATTGTCTGCTCATTCCTTGCCTACTTTATTGTGATCTAACTCAATATTTTCACTGAGAAAGATAGAACTCTGTTGAAAAGAGAGCTGGAAAAGAAAAGCTAGTATATATCAGGAATACAGATAAGTAATTGGCAACTGACTTCTCCCTGACACCTGAGCAAGCTATGCGCTTGACTGTGTGTCCAGGTGTTTTGTGTGTTATCAAGAGTCTTTAAAATGTTCATATCTTTCAAAATAGTATCACTTCTGGGAAACCATCGTAAGGCAATGCTGTAAAATTTGCAGTATACTTTATGCATGAAGATGTTCTTCACACAGTTGTATATAAAAGGAGAAATTGCAAACAATGGAAATGTGCAACATTTGGGGTAAGGTGGTATCAAACTCTGGTTACACCAATTTCAGTGGTTTTCAAGTTTTTGTAATTTCATGAGTTACTTGAGAAGCTTATTAAGCTGAGGATTCTCAGCCTCCACTCCTAGAGATTGACTTAATGGGTCTGGGATGAGATCCAGAAATCTGCATTTTTAACGTACGTCATGTAATTCTGATGCAGATGTTCTGCAGTTCACATATGAGAAAACTGATCAACTCGATGGGATATTTTGCAGTCATTTCAAATAATGTTTACAGAGAGATTATAATAACATGCAGGAATG
>NW_006781042.1:1237916-1238487 GCF_000442215.2 Lipotes vexillifer
CAGGAATGCTTTATAAATAAAAAAGTATGTAAAACTGTATATATAACTATTCAATTATGAAATATAACTATGTAAAACAAAGCAAAAATACACAAAAATGTAAACAAAGACGGTCTCGGGGTGGTAGGGTTATAGTGATTTTCTTTTTTTTTCTACATTTTCTATATTTTCCAAAATTTCTAAAAGGAGTATTACTTTATCATAAAAACACATAAATCCCTACTTTTAAAACAGAAATTGTCTTCTTTGGAACAAATTAAAGGGAACAAACAAATCCTATTTCCTAGGATTCATATGCTGAGGGATTTCATTTTATCTGTAAATAGACCGAGGACTCTGAAGCAAAACAATGCTGGGTTCTTCATCTTCAGATGGGCCCAGATCCCTCTTGGAAGTGTTCCCACCACCTGGCTTCACCTACAGACATTTGCTAAGCTAGGGTTACCCAAGGCACATTTGTCCTCCTCACTTATTGTTGAGAGGTTCCACCTAAAGAATTCTTAGTCTAGGACTGTAGGACTGATGATTTTGTAGAACTGGACTATCTTTTTTTTTTTTTTTTTTTTTTTTT
>NW_006781042.1:1238497-1249643 GCF_000442215.2 Lipotes vexillifer
GTACACGGGCCTCTCACTGTTGTGGCCTCTCCTGTTGCAGAGCACAGGATCTGGACGTGCAGGCTCAGCGGCCATGGCTCACGGGCCCAGCCGCTCCGCGGTATGTGGGATCTTCCCGGACTGGGGAATGAACCCGTGTCCCCTGCATTGGCAGATAGACTCTCAACCACTGCGCCACCAGGGAAGCCCAAGCCGGACTATCTTAATGCAGGTCTCTTGAGAATTTTTTAGATGATATTATGATTTGTACAGGAAAACGAGGTCCTCTCTCAAGAATTTGGGAGGTAAGGAATACAGAATTGTTTTCTGAGAGATGCATATGTTTGCTAGTGTTGCTGTAACAAAGTACCACAGACCAGGTGGCTTAAACAACAGAAATTCATTGTCTCAGTTCTGGAGGCTGGAAGTCCAAGATCAAGGTGTCGCCAGGGTTGGTTCCTTCCCAGGGCTGTGAGGGAAGGACCTGTCCCAGGAGGCTCTCCTTGGCTTGTGGGTGGCCATCTTCTCCCTGTGTCCCCACACCGTCTTCCTTCTGTATCTGTGTGTCCAAATTCCCTCTTCTTATGAGGACACCAGTCATATTGGATTAGGGCCCCCCAAAATGACCACATTTTAACTTAATAACCTCTTTAAAGATGCTATCTCCAATTTCAGTGGCATTCTGAGGCACTGGTGGTCAGGATTTCGACATATGAATTTTAGGGGCACACAATTCAGCCCAAACCAATGCATTACTAAGCAACAGATGGCGGAAGACAGAGCGGTGCAAAGATACCTAGTTTCAAGAGCCAGGATGGGTGTCTGACGTGTCAGATTTCACAGTCAGATTTGACTGTGTCAGCTTGAAAGTGAAAAGTTAGGAGGCAATGTGGGTTGTTTCCACTGAGCCCTGACTAGGAAGAGCCTGCTTTGGCCCAGTGGCACTTTCTGTCTGGTCCTGGTGACAGGTATGCTCCTTCACTGGGAGAGAGCACAGCGGCTTAACTTGCTTCTGACCAGATCCAGGGGTGGCTCTCTGACTTTCCGGTCATGTGATCAGGGGCTGGATCAGTAACTCCCGCATCTCTACCCGCAGCCTCCCCTGTAGAAATGGAAGTAAAAAATCCTGTCCTGTCCGTTTCCCAGGCTGTTGGGAGATACCTTAGGGAAGGCACCGTGTAAATTGCAAAGCTCTTTCTGTCTGCAACAAGCAGACAGAGCAGTGAGTATTTCCTCTCCCCTGGCAGGAAGTGAGCTTGCATCTTTCTCTGCAAGCTTTGGGTTCAGCATACTCAGAGGAGTATGGAGCCTGGAACAGTGTTCATGCAGGTGAGATGGCCTTGACTCTGGTCGTGGCATGTGTTGTTGACAAAACATCACCAAAGGCCTCCATACTTTCTTAAAAAAATAAAATAACCTTAATAGTAAAGTCACATATGTTCCTTATAAGAAAAAAATATAAATTTGATATAGAAAAACAAATAAAAGTCCCACATTCTCTACCCCATACCCAGAGCCCCTCCCCCCAAATGACATAATATCTTCCTAATGTTTCCTATGCTTATACAAATATATATGTACATACTTTTTTAAAAAATATAATTTGGTTGATACTGTTTGAAAACTTGTGTTTTTAACTTAATGAGCAGTTGTGGGCTTCTTTCCATGTTATATCATATGGGTAGATCTTAACCTTATTTATTTATTTATTTATTTATTTATTTATTTATTATTTATTTATTTATTTATTTATTGCGGTACACGGGCCTCTCACTGTTGCTGCCTCTCCCGTTGCGGAGCACAGGCTCCGGATGCGCAGGCTCAGAGGCCATGGCTCACGGGCCCAGCCGCTCTGCGGCATGTGGGATCATCCCGGACCGGGACATGAACCCGTGTCCCCTGCATCGGCAGGCGGACTCTCAATCACTGCACCACCAGGGAAGCCCTTAACCTTATTTTTTAAAACTGCTGTGTAATATACCATAAAACAGATATTTAACAGATTATTTAACTATTCCTTTATTAATGGACATTTAGGTTATTTCCTGTTTTAAAAAAAATGATAAAAATGGCTGCAGTGAACATCTTTGCTCATATATTGTTGAGCACTTGTGTGAATGCACCTCTGTAGGATAAAATTCTAGACATGAAATAACTGAGTCAGAGAAGATGTGCACACATTTAACATTTTGATAGGTTTTATAATTTGTGCTCCAAAAAAGAAATATCAATTTACACTCCCTCCAGCAGTATATGAGAATTGCTATTTCCCAACATCCTTGCCAACAATGGGTATTATGCCATTTTTGCTATGTATTCCTTAGGATGTTAAGGCCGAGTATTATTTTAAGGCTGTGTTCTTTCAATGTCTTTCCAGAGATACTTAAACTCATGATCACAAGGCCTGTTGGAGAGTAACATCTGGGTCTAAGACCACAAGAAACTGTCAACAGATTTCCCAAGGAACCCTCTGAGCACTGGGAGTTATTCAACGGGGACCAAGATTTTCTACCTGAAAATCTTGCGCCGACCCATGGAGAGGTTACACATCTATCTTTTCTTTTCATGTGAGAGGGGAAAAAAGAAGTGACGATGAGTTTGAGCATCCAACCAAATCCACTGACCTTGAAACAGTTCTCTAGTTATCTCTCTATCTGGTTATCTCATGGGCCTCATCAGTGTTTTCTGCTTCTCTAAGTCGTGCTTATAAGGGACGCCCCTATGAAACGTTTAGAGTTGATAACTCCTCAGCAGCGGGCTTTGGACATAGCTGGCCTTGCCTGACCTCATTCACCCCTGATCTGTGAGGACCCAGCAGACACTGGCTGTTCCCCAACCCAATAGGCAGACCAAAGGCCTCATTAGGGCACTAGCAAGTCAGGGGTCCCAAAGCAATAGGGAAAAAAAATGCAGCTTTGATAAAATTATCCAGATCATTGTGTTTGGAAAGAGATACAGTTTTAAGAAGAAGCAATTTTAACTTCAGCATACATGCAAGTTTTGCATTTTATGCATTTATAGTGTCTTTATTTTGAATCACATTGCAGATGGTACCATATGTTTAGGGCTTAGAACTTCTGCAAGCTTGAACTGGCTCCTCTGGTCTCTCCCTAAAGCCCCAAGTCATGGCAGAATGATTAAGTGCACTCTGAGTCTCGGGGATTTTTCCAGTCCTTCATGGAGACCCTGCCTGCTGGGACTCTAGAGATGGGGCTTCATTTCAGTGATGTGTTCAGAATACCTGCATCACCTGGTGGCGGGGGGGAATTTAATCAGAAAGCACTCGAAGGCATCTGACAGTGTTGGTACTCAAGCAATGATTTCCTCCCTTCATTAAAGCTTGTTCCATCTGAATCATGGGATTAAGAGCAGGACTTTAAAGACTTTAAAAATAAGTCCCTTATGGCTTTACACACACAGTTGTAGAGGAACAAAACGAGAGAGGTATGAAATTGAAATTTCGCTATCTTCTCCTTAGGCTTCACATAGCCGTGCCCAAAGTAGGGTCCTTACAAATAGTTTTTTAATGAGTTGAGTTGAATTGAATTGAGTCATGCTTGAATTCACCCCACCCAAGGTCAAACACATGTAATTCATGATGCGCCAAACGCTTTGCTCCTTCCTGGAGCTTCCTAATCTCTATCATTTTCCTTTTGCCTGTGGAAAATGTCTATTCTATGTTGGAGAAAGGGAAGTAAAAATGTTCATTTCCACCATGTGCTAAGCATAGCACCTCATTTTATCTTCCCAACAGCACTAGGAATGTTATTATTTTATAACTGAAGGCCCAGCGTTTCAACCATTTCTTCCCAGGGTCACACAAGTGACTTGGGGCAGAGCCAGGATTCAGTCCAGGTCCATCTGACTGCAGCCACCTTCTCATCTCACTGGCTGCCTCTATGGCATCAGGCTGGCCGGAGTAAGTCCATTTCAGAAATACCAGCTCTTTACTGAATCTCAGTTTCAGGTAGAAACTGAATCCCTGCCTCCCGTACCTTGGAGGTTAGCTTGGACCTTGTTCAGCCACAGAACATCAGGTGGCTCAGATGCACCAACCACAGCTGCAGGATAAAGCTTTGTCATCCAGGGCACAGGAGCTGGGCACAGAGGGACACACGAGCCTCCATGGTGGTCACGGTGATGCGAGTTCACAGCCTCTTCTATGGCCCAGGCTCTTCAGTGTGTCCTAATCAAGATCCTTTCTTAGGAGATATAACCACCCCCTTAATTAAGCCCCATGGCCACAGCAGCCACTTAGAGTCCATCTATTCATGTGTTTGGTGGTTCATTCATCCATCCAGTGACCCTTCAGGGAGGCACCCCTCAGGCCCCCATCACTCTGGGTGCTGGGGATAGAGCAAAGGAGGGTGCTGTCTTTGCTCTCCAGGGGCTAACCAGGTAGCAGAGAGATACAACAGCCACAGAGGTAATGTATCCATCACGATTTTATAAGTGTGACGAGGAGAAGGCACACAGAAATCTAGCAGTGACATTTACACCGAGACTTAGAGTGTGAGCTGAGGTTGGCCAGGTGAAGGGGTGGGTAGAGCGTTTACTTCATAAACCTACCAGGCATGTCTTAGTGCTCTGCAGGTACCAACTCACTTAAGCCTTGGAATAACAACCCTATGAACAGGATTCTATTATTCACCTCATTTTAGAGGAGAGGAGACCCAGGCACGGAGAGGTTGCATGACTTCTCCAAGGTCACCTAGCTAGGAAAGGTCAGAGCCAGGATGCAAACTCGTCAGCATATGGATGCTTCTCAAAGCAGGGATGGGATGCGGTCGCCCCCAGAGTGAGCATAGCCAGAGAAAAGGAGGGACGCTAGGATGGAGCCTGGAGTTAAGGATGACCTAGCCAGGTGGACTGAAAACAGTGGTGAGGGAGGTAGAATCAGAGACAGGCATGTTGGGAGACATGTTGGGAGAAAGAAGTTTCTAGAAGGAGGGAGTGGTCTACTGGCCCAATGGTGCTGAGAGGTGGGGAAGATGAGGACTGAGAATTGACCAGTGAGTACTGTTGTAACCCTTAGTAAGAGCAGTTTCAGGGAGTGGTGGGGAGCAAAGCCCAGCTGTAAAGGGTTCGAGAGAAGATGGGAGGAGAGAGGGTAGTGACTGTGAAAATCAATTCTTTTGAGGAATTTTATTCCAAGAGGGAGAAGATAAATAGGGTGGTAGCTAAAGAGTGACCTTGTTCCAAGGGATTTCTTTCTTTCTTTCTTTTTTTCTTCCTTCCTTCCTTCCTTCCTCCCTGCCTCCCTCTCTCTCTCTCTCTCTCTCTCCTTCCTTCCTTCCTTCCTTCCTTCCTTCCTTCCTCCCTGCCTCCCTCTCTCTCTCTCTCTCTCTCTCCTTCCTTCCTTCCTTCCTTCCTTCCTTCCTTCCTTCCTTTCTTTCTAGATGGAAAAACCTGTGTGTGCACTGATGGGAGTACTTCGGTAGAGGAGGAGAAACTGGGCAGGGAGAGTGCCCCCAGTGCAGAGTGACACCCCTGGGCAACACGAGGGCGTGGAGTCCAGGTGGAGTGCCAGCGGATGGCCTTAGACAGGGCTGCTGCCCTGGCATCCTCCCCCGAAAGTTTGTCAATGATGGGTCCTGAGCAGCATCTCTGGATGGTCTGATTTTCCCTTCGTATTCATTGTGATCTTAGCAGAGCCACTGAGAGCGGGAGGCAGTGTTCTCTGGACACTGCAAAAGCTGAAGGGCATCTCCGGATATTCTGTCCCCAGGTGTCACCAGCCTTTGCTTATGGTGCAGGCTGAGAGGAGGGTCCTGATGCGGGATGGGGTGGCGGTGTCAGCAGCAGGTATGTTCTGGGAGCTGTGAGCTGACCGAGTAGGAGAGGGTCAGCTGCATCAGCTAAGGAGAGTTTTCTCAAAGGCTTGTGTGGCCCTTGCTTTTCAGGGGCCCTGTGGAGCCCTGCTGTCATGTAACATAGCATCAACTCATTGGACCAACAAGATCGATGTGAAACTGAATTCCAGCAAGTTTGCTTAAATTTATCTTAGAGTTTCTAATGCATAAAATTGGCCAGTTGGTGCCCTGGAATGATTTATCCTTTTTCAAGGCTTGAACTTAAGAAATGCACAGCCCACAGTAGAGACCTTAAGAAATGTCCCACCCCAGCACTTCAAAGTGTACGTTCTCAGCCTGGCTGTGTTTGACAGATAAAAATACAAGACAAAAAGAGGGGAGGAACTAAATTTGGAGAGAGCGCTGAATGCAAAATCAGGGGATTCCCCATTAGGGAAACATTCCTCTGGTTAAAAAAAAAGAATTGGGTAAATGAAGCAGAAACACCAGTGGTATAAGATACCCGGCATACCACAGGCCTGGCTGCTTCATTAATCACCTTCTCATTAAAAAAAAAAAAGTCTTAAAAATAATATATAGGTATATATCGCCCACCCTCCACCCAGGAGAACTTGTGTCAATTTCTCTTTTCTTCCATTTATTGTAGGTTGCATTGTAAGTCGTCTTCCTGCAAAGTAATAAAATGTAAATGTGGGTTTTAGGTATGCTAATGTTTCAGGTTGGCTGAGCATGAATTCCCAGCCAGTTATGGGTCGAGGGGCCTAAGAGGAAAGCTGTGAGAACTGAGTGGGAGATGGAGAAGAGAAGGGAAAACTTTAGTTCCCCATTGTTCCCGGTTGAGAAAACTGGGATTTAGGAAACCATGTGATTCGACGTGAGCTAGAGACTTTGGGGGATGTCAAGAGGGGATCTATACATTAACCTCCACAGGTAAGTTGGCTCCAAAAAGCCTGAAAACAGCAAGCAGCCCATTGGGAAAATCTTGCCAACCACACGGTAGGAGAAAAGGAGGGACAAGCTCACCTCAAGGCAGTTCTCTACCGCTGAGAGGCTGAGCCTGAGTCCTACTGAAGACCTCTAGCAGAAAGGGGGCCAAGAGAGGGCAAAAGTAAAAGGCCGAGGTTCCCCAAGGAACATTGTAGAACAGGACCCAAGCTGTGGTTCCCAGTGGAACGGTGTGGAACATGACCCTCCAGGTCCTTGGGATGGGAACCCATAGTTGTCCCAGCAGACATTTGGGAGACCTTCCATGAGCTCATTTTCTTTCAAACCATCTTCCAATTTTATAATGGAAATAGGTGGTGAGAGAGGGTTCATGTACAGAAATTTGTTAAAACCAAATTGATTCGGTAAAATAGGAGTGGGCTGAAGCTTCAGGGTGGGATTCATATAGAAAGCCTTCACAAAAGAATGTGACTATGTAACTAAGAATGTTTCGTATTTCTGGATGGAAAATCCAACTTCCGCTACACTTTGAAGGCAGGCTGGGCCCGGCAGGGACCCCAGAGCAGCTGGGGAGAAACCAGGATGGAGGAATAGAGGGACAGCGAGCGAGGGGTGTGTGAGGATGCTTGGGGCGGGTGGGGGGGGGGGTGGGATGGTTGCCTAGGGGACCAGACAGTAATGAAGACCAATGGGATGGGAGAGAGGTTGTGGATCCATGATTGGCAAGTGAGAGCTTAATAATGGCCGAGAG
This sequence comes from Lipotes vexillifer, assembly GCF_000442215.2. Lineage (NCBI taxonomy): Eukaryota > Metazoa > Chordata > Mammalia > Artiodactyla > Lipotidae > Lipotes > Lipotes vexillifer. The sequence continues at coordinate 1,245,986 of NW_006781042.1, forward strand.
CTTCTGCAAGCTTCGGGAAGGTGATGTGATTCAAAGTAGTCTTAAGGAAGGTAGAAAGGTGGGAATAAGGAGAGTCTGGAAGGGGCTTCTCTCAGCCTGCAGGTGCGTGGAGAGGTTTTTGAACTGTGGTGGGAGAGACGATTGTGAAATGGGAATGGTGCTGAGAAAGAGTCATCAATTTGTTGATAAGAGGAGGTAGATGGGGAGATAAACCGGGGCAAACAGGGAAGAAACCCAAGCCGTGCATTTGTACCGTTTGTACCGTTGCCTGTGCCTCCTATGTGCTGCCAAGCTACAACCTCCCCGTGAGTTCCCAGAACCTAGCAAGGTGCCTGCACGTGGATGACACTCACTAATTGTTTGTGTGATGAGTGAATGGATGAAGAAATAATAACTGAAATGTATTGAAGTCTCTGTGGAAAAATAATTTGGCGATTCCTCAAAAAATTAAACATAGAACTACCATAAGATCCAGCAATTCCATTTCCTGGTATTTGTATATCCAAAAGCATTGAAACAGGAACTTGAACAGATATGTGTACACCCATGTTCACAGCAGCATTATTCACAATAGCCAAAAAGTGGAAGCAACCCAAATGTCCATCACCAGATGAATGGATAAACAAAACGTGGTATAGATACACAATAGAATATTATTCATCCATAAATAGGAAGGAAATTCTGGCACATGCTACAATGTAGATGAACCTTGAAAACATTATGCTATGTGAAATAAACCAGGCACAAAAGATAAATATTTTATGATTCCATTTATATGAAATATCTAGAAGAGTCAAATTCATTGATTGAAGGCAGGCTGGGCCCGGCAGGGACCCCAGAGCAGCTGGGGAGAAACCAGGATGGAGGAATAGAGGGACAGCGAGCGAGGGGTGTGTGAGGATGCTTGGGGCGGGTGGGGGGTGGGGTGGGATGGTTGCCTAGGGGACCAGACAGTAATGAAGACCAATGGGATGGGAGAGAGGTTGTGGATCCATGATTGGCAAGTGAGAGCTTAATAATGGCCGAGAGCTTCTGCAAGCTTCGGGAAGGTGATGTGATTCAAAGTAGTCTTAAGGAAGGTAGAAAGGTGGGAATAAGGAGAGTCTGGAAGGGGCTTCTCTCAGCCTGCAGGTGCGTGGAGAGGTTTTTGAACTGTGGTGGGAGAGACGATTGTGAAATGGGAATGGTGCTGAGAAAGAGTCATCAATTTGTTGATAAGAGGAGGTAGATGGGGAGATAAACCGGGGCAAACAGGGAAGAAACCCAAGCCGTGCATTTGTACCGTTTGTACCGTTGCCTGTGCCTCCTATGTGCTGCCAAGCTACAACCTCCCCGTGAGTTCCCAGAACCTAGCAAGGTGCCTGCACGTGGATGACACTCACTAATTGTTTGTGTGATGAGTGAATGGATGAAGAAATAATAACTGAAATGTATTGAAGTCTCTGTGGAAAAATAATTTGGCGATTCCTCAAAAAATTAAACATAGAACTACCATAAGATCCAGCAATTCCATTTCCTGGTATTTGTATATCCAAAAGCATTGAAACAGGAACTTGAACAGATATGTGTACACCCATGTTCACAGCAGCATTATTCACAATAGCCAAAAAGTGGAAGCAACCCAAATGTCCATCACCAGATGAATGGATAAACAAAACGTGGTATAGATACACAATAGAATATTATTCATCCATAAATAGGAAGGAAATTCTGGCACATGCTACAATGTAGATGAACCTTGAAAACATTATGCTATGTGAAATAAACCAGGCACAAAAGATAAATATTTTATGATTCCATTTATATGAAATATCTAGAAGAGTCAAATTCATTGAGACAGAGTAGATCAGAGGTTACCAGGGGCTGGGATGGGGGGGGAATGGGGAGTTGTTGCTTAATGGATAGAGAATTTCAGTTGGGCAAGATGAAAAGTTCTGAAAAGAGACAGTGGTAATGGTTATATAACAGTGTGTATGTCCTTAATGCCACTGAATTGTACACTTAAAATGGAAAAAATGGTAAATTGTATGTTACGCACAGTGCCTGACGTTCACTGGAGAAATGGTAGTCTCAACAGGGTCGTTGTGAGAATTAAGTGAATTAAAGCATATAGGGGCTTACGAAAGGTTTTAGTATATTGAACATGCTCAATACATTTCGGGGGGTTACTGTGTTCATTTTACAGATGCGAACTTGAGCCTTAGAGATAAAGAGAAACACAGGTGGCCAGTGAGGTGCCTGGTGGGCTGCAAACCCAGGCCTGAGTGAGCACAGAAGCCACATGGTTTCCTGACACCATGTGGTCTCTTCTAGTGCCAAGCAAGCCAACATTAGAGGGAGAATCATAGAGTGGGCAGCAGAAGTCATGCAGGAGGCATTTTTAAGCACCGACTGTCTACTCAACTTTGTACTTGTTATTAAGAAGACCAGAGAATTAGAAAACACTCTTCCTGCCCTCAAAGATTTGACTTAGGTACATGGGGCTACGCAGCAGATATCAACATAAAAGGATCTCAGATTGTACAGCACCTACCCCCATGGGCTATGGCATCCAAGGGGAGAGAATTAAGGTGGGGGTGAGATTGCAGGGGAGACCTCTGGAGCCAGGGCCTCCTGGGGAGGAGTCATCGAGCACACATTACATTCTAGGTGACAGAAAAATCCCAATGTGTAAATATGAATACTATTACTACTATTAATATGAATCACAATCCCTTGTCTGAAAGGCTGAAATCCAAATATCTCAACAATAAAAACAGTTTTGTTGCTGTTGTTAATGTGTTGCCAAATCTTATCTGGCAGCAAAACCAGACCTGAACTGAAGAGGCTCTTTGCTGTCTTTAGTTAACCCTCTCTGAGTGAACATTGACATATTTGCTGCAGAATCACAAATGTGCCTGACCATGGGGCACTGCCCTGGCACCCACCAAGGAAGGTATGTTAAGAGATGGTTATATACCATATTACCTTCTAAAATAAGAAAAGTTAGGTGCAGTAAGTCAGACAAAGAAAGACAAATACTGTATGATTTTACTTATAAGGTGAACTCTAAAAAAAGAAAGAAAGAAAGGGAAGAAAGAAAGAAAGAAAGAAAGAAAGAAAAAGAAATGGAAGAAAGAGAAAGAAAGAAAAAGAAAGAAAGAAAAAGAAAGAAAGAAAGAAAGAAAGAAGAAAGAAAGAAAGAAAGAAGAGAACACCAAACTCATAGATACAGAGAACAGATGGTGGTTACCAGAGGTGGGGAGTGGAGGTGGCAGAAATGGGTGAAGGTGGTCAAAAGGTAAAAACTTCCACTTATAAGATAAATAAATCCTGAGGATGTAATGTACAGCATGGTAACTATAGTTAACAATATTGTATTGTATATTTGAAAGTTACTAAGAGTAGATTTTAGAAGCTCTCATCACAAGAAAAAAAAATTGTGACTATGGGAGAGACATGTTAACTAAACTTATTGCAGTTGATCATTTCACAATATATACACGTATCAACTCATTAAGTTGCGCACCTAAAACTAGTACAATATTATATGTCAATTATATCTCAATTAAAAAAAGAAGAGTTATGATCTTTGGCCACAAGTATTTTGGAGGATTGATAACTTGTATTCATCACGTGATACACCATGGGAACCAGGCATTTCTCCAAGTGCTTTCCC
>NW_006781042.1:1249663-1264271 GCF_000442215.2 Lipotes vexillifer
TCCCTACATTAACTCATTTCATCCTCACAGCAACCCTACAACCCAGTCCTATTATTATCGCCATTTTTCAGATGAGGAAACTGAGGCCAGAGAAGGTAAGTAGCTTACCCAATGTCAGAAACTTGTAAGTGATGACGCCTGACTTGAAGCTACAGTCTTCTTGTTTGGACAATAGCATCTTGGTGATGGCCTTGGTGGGAACAGTTTTAGAATCAAGGTGAAGGTGGAGGTCAGACTATGGAGGTCCTTGGAGGAAGGAGCTGGAGGGGAAATAGGACCCCAGGACTGGGTTACCCATTTGGGTGTTGACCAGGAGAGAAGGACTTACGAGGGTCTGAAGTGACATCCCGATCAGGTGGGCCCAGGTGGGTAGCCAGGGTTGCGGGCTGCAGAGGGCTTGGGCCTCTCAGGCTCCCCGTGGCTGAGGCTGTAATTTGGAAAACACAGGACCCCAGGGAGCCTGGGTCTCTGAGCTTGGCCTTTAACTTGTCGCCTACTCTCAGACGTAAATGGCCACTCTCAGGCCTGTAGCCATTCCCCTTTCGTTTGAAAGAGGAAGCAGCCCCAGGAGGTCCCTCTTACTTACTCTCTATGGTGTGAAGAATAGGAACCTGGCTCTGATTTGGAGTTTTTGAAGAAATCTTGCTTTGATGTGGCCCAATCCAGCTTCTTCATTTGCTGGTCTGATAGGGACCACAGTAGCGCTGGCTCCTCAGGGACCGGCCAAGGGGACTCTCTCAGCCAGGGACCCCTGAAAGTGGAGTTCCCCAGCCCTGGCTCCGTGACTCCTTGGGGTACCTCCAGTTATCTCCAAGGCTACCAGAATCTTCTCAAGGCAAAATTTAAATATTTATTTACATATTGAAATAAACTTTCTGCAAAAAATAGACCTATGGGAAAAAATAAGCCTATACCAACCAGTGTCTTTTTGGAGAGGGGAGGGCAAAAGAGAGTTACAATCTTTTTTAAAGATGCAGTTAGGTGGTGTTGTGGGGGAAGGCCTGGATTCTAGCCTTGGCTCCATCATTTCCTCACTGTATGACTTTGGCCGTGTCTTTTAAAGTCCTAACAAAATACAGCTGAAGATGGTCCTGCCAAGATGGTTGCTGGAGGATTAAGCAAGGTAGGGTCCATGAAGGTGCTTTGTAGATTATAAAGCACCACACAAAAGTGAGCAGATCAGTGCAGCCTGATCATCACCCCGGTACAGAAAATCCTACCATTGTACTCACGCTGATTCTGCTTTCCTGATGGAGGAGGATCTGATAGGCATCATTCAAGTTTATTCAATATTCATACTTCCCTTCTCTAGGACTCAATTTCCATATTAGTCAGGCTAAGCCAGGCCATGCTGAAGTGACAAATAAACCCAAAGCATCAGTAGCTTAACATGATCAAGCTTTATTTCTTGCTCTGATGAGGATGGGTAGAACCTCTTCCATCTTGTAGCCATACTATTGAAGCATGTGGCCTGTGAGGCCACCACGGCAGGGGAAGGGAGAGATGGAGGAGGCACACCATCTTAAGAGTTTGGGCCTGGAATTGACATGTCACTTATAGTCTATTGGCCAGAATGAATCACATGATCCCTAACTAGCTTCAAGGAAGACTGGGAAATGCAGGGGGCACACTGGATATTCTGTGAGTACAATGGAGTCTACCACAGTTTCCTCATCCCTCTAATGGGAGGGCTGGACTAGATTGTCTCAGAACAGGTATCATCCCTCTCTAGGCTTCTAGGATTGTGTCCGCCAGAGACCTGGAGGTTGATGACTTACAGCAAGTGGTAGTGCTCTGGGTTACTACACTCAGCTTCCACAGGAAGAACTGTATACCTCCCCCTAAAAATCAATTTCACTTTCCTTACTTTTTCTCAGATCTATCTCTAAGCTATTTCCCCTCTGCTGCTCCTCCCAAGTCCCAAATACTCCACCCTGTGAAATAAAATGGCCTTCAAGTGACCCTCTTTCAGTGCAGATGGTTTTCTTTCTGAAAGAAATGGGGCATGCTTTGAAGCAGGACTTTGAGGAAGAGCCAGGTTGCTGGCAGGCTGGGATCACCTGAAACCCCGGGGCCTTGGGATCCCTTTCTTCTCACATCTCTAGAGGAATTTAGGAATAATTCTAAAGACCTCCTCCTTGCTTTCTCCTATTTCCCTCTTGATCTGTGTGTACTCACTACTCCCTTTCCCAGTCTGGGGAGATCCACACTGATCTCAGCCAAGACGGTTAAGGATGGTCTATGTGCTTTTGAAAGGCGTGGTGATCACTAGAAGCTGGCATAGGTTCACCAGGAACAAGCCTTGGTCCGCTTCCTTTTTTGATACAATGTCTGAATTGTCAGATCAGGAACCTGCCATAGACAGTTTTAAATTTCAACGTGGGCATTTGATAAACTCTCATGCGCTCTCAGGAGGAGGATTGCAGGTGTTCAGCTACACCTGTGTGATGGCATCATGCCACATGCTGCTGGTCTGACCCTGTGCATGCCCCGGTTGTGATACTGGGCTTCTGGAGAATATCAGGAGACCCACCTGGAATCTCAGTTCTGTTAAAGTGTCCTAATTGTGGAAGCCTGGCCTATATTCTTCTCTGCAGGCATGTCAGAGACCCTGAATATTGCTCCTCCTTGATTACTTATCGCCACTGAGTAGCCTGACAGCAAGAACATATGCCCTGACTTGGTGAGGGACCCCCAGCTCTAAGTGCTTCTGCACCAGTATAGGCTTCCAGTGCTGTTCTAAAATCCTTTGACATTCTTATTCCTTTCATCCAGAGTGGGTATCTGTGTTCTTCCCCTTGAATCTGACAGTCTTGTGACTGCTTTGATCAGTAAAGTATGGAGAAAGTGATGCTCTGTGACTTCTGAGGCTCGGTCATAAAAGGCTCTATAGTTTCTGCCTTCTACAATATTCACTTGGAGCCCAAATGCTAGGCTATGAGACACCCAAGCCACACGGAGAAGCCACATGTCGGTCTAAGTGGGGCAGTCCCAGCTGAACTCACTTTTGAGTCATCCTAACACCGGATCCAGACATGTGAATGGAGAAGCCTCCGGATAATTCCGGCCCCCACTGCTCAGGTGACCTGCCCTTTCCCCATCATTCCCTTTCCCCAGCTGAAGCCCCCAACATGATAAAGCAGAGGAGAGCCATCCCTACTGTTCTCTGTCCAAATTCCTGACTCACAGAATCTGAGAGCATGATAAAGTGGCTGGTGTTCTATAATGCTAAGTTTGAGCTGATTTGTTTCATAGCAATTGATAACAGGAAAACCGCCGTATCCTTTTGCCATTAGCATGGAGATGGGTGGATAAATGTCAACTTCCAGGGAGGAAGTCTCTAGCAGCAGCAGGCTGTAGGACCCGTTCCTATCCAACTTGATGACGAAGACTTATAGGGAGCCACACCAACAGCAACTATAAAGACATTGGAAGGATTATTTGGAAATAGTAGATGTCACACATTAAGATAAATAGGCAGGACACTGGGGGCTGGGGTTAGCATCCTGGAAGATCTCAACTGGCTAAGATGAACCTAAATCCTGCACTTAGGTTTTAAAACTCAAACAGAAGCACAGGGTGAAGTAGGGCTTGGCCAGGCAAGGGGAGGGGTTGACCCTCCCAGGCGAGAGGGTACACCTGGGTGAGATGGGAACTAACGGAGGGAGGGTCTGTGGGTGGAGCACAGAAGAACGGGGAGTGACTCGAGATGAAACTGGCCAGTGCGCAGGGTCATGTCAGACCGGGTCTCAGGAGCCATGGCAGGAAGTTGTTAAAAGGTGCTGGGACCCTGGGGTCATTTTACCCCTCATCCTTGCCCTTGGGAGCTCAAGAGTCTAATGGATCTGGCCGTTTAGCATCTTGGGCTGGCAATCCTCCTTGCAGATCCTCAAACTGAACAGAGCTACTTGAGCCAAGTCAGCTTCGAAACATACAACCCAGGGACCCAAGGACAAAAACGACTGGGTTTCCCAGGAACTTTTTCTGTTCAGGTTCAGTCCACCTATAGCACTGGACACACAGCATGCTGGAGTGACCCCATGGGGAGACTGCTGGACTGGGGGTCCTCCTGACTCCTTTCCTTGGTGAACAGTTACCCTGGCAGTGCCCATGGATTATATTGTTGTGGGTCCATATCTCACCTTGTTTAAGAAGTTCCTGAAAAGACTGGAGTGGGAGGACCCCGGTTGGGGGTGAATTCCTGAGGCTACCGTGTCAGAGCCTGGTGGGATACAGGCACTGTGGACACTTCTTTTCATGCAGGGTCTGGTCTGGGTGCGGGGCCTGGAAAGGGCCCCCGGATGGCTCAGTAGAGGGGGTATCACAGGTGCCAGTGGAGCACAGCGTGGGCCCTGCCTGGCCTCTCGCTCCCTCTCAGAGTTTATCAAGGGGCTGTGCTGTAGCCAGACTCAATCCTCCTCCAGGCCTACATACCAGGACTGCAGAAAAAAACTAGAAACAAGCCGGCTAAGCAGGCAGCGGCTGTGTATGGAAAGAGAGGCCTTTCTAAACAATCTCCTGTGCCGTGTGGGTATGTTTCTCCAGGGTCAGGAGCTGTGGATGCTTTTGGAGACTCTGAGCAAGGAGCAGCAGGGCCTTTTCTGTGCCCTGAAATTTAGGAGGCAGCGGCCCACACTGAGACTGCTAGCTTGACTGATGCCCTCTCTCACCTGTGGCTGCCACTTGCATGAGTCTCTTCAAAGCCAGCCTGTGCACGGGTGGTCCCCAGCCAGGGGGCCACCTGTTCCTTGTGCTCAGGTGCTAGGCTCTGCGGGGCAGGTGGAGGAGAGACAACTGTGACCACTCTTGGAGCATTTGATTACACCAGACTGAGACTTTTAATAGCACCACCTTATTTTTAAAAAAATATTTATTTTTATTTTATTTTATATACATATATATATATTATATATATATATATATATATATATATATTTTTTTTTTTTTTTTTGTACGCGGGCCTCTCACTGCAGGCTCAGTGGCCATGGCTCACGGGACCAGCTGCTCCGCGGCACGTGGGATCTTCCCGGACCGGGGCACGAACCCATGTCCCCCGCATCGGCAGGCGGACTCTCAACCACTGCGCCATCAGGGAGGCCCTTATTTATATTTTTAACATCTTTATTGGAGTATAATTGCTTTACAGTGGTGTGTTAGTTTCTGCTGTATAACAAAGTGAATCAGCTATACATATACATATGTCCCCATATCTCCTCCCTCTTGCGTCTCCCTCCCACCCTCCATATCCCACCCCTCTAGGTGGTCACAAAGCACCGAGCTGATCTCCCTGTGCTATGTATTTTTATTTTTATTGAAGTGTAGTTGATTTACAAAGTTGTGTTAACTTCCGCTGTACAGCAAAGTGACTCAGTTATACATGTACATATATTCTTTTAAAAAATTTTATTGACATATAGTTGATTGACAGCATTTTGTTTGTTTGTTTCTATGGTACATACATTCTTTTTCATATTCTTTTCTATTATGGTTTATCACAGGATAATGAATATAGTTCCCTGTGCTATACAGTAGGACCTTGTTGTTTATCCATGCTATATATACTAGTTTGCATCTGCTAAGCCCAAACTCCCAATCTAGTCCTCCTCCACCCTCCCTCCCCCTTGGCAACCACAAGTCTGTTGTCTATGTCTGAGCATCATCTTAATTTAAGCCTCATAGTAATCCTCCCAAATAAGTATTATTTCCATTTTGTAGATAAGGAAACTGAGACTCTAAGAGGTTAAGTGGTGTACTCAGGCCAGCTTGTGAGGGGCAGAGCCAGGACACAAACCCACAACTGCTTGACCCTAAACCGCTGCTCATAACCACCACACATACCGCCTTTCGAAATGTTATTTCAGGGCTTCCCTGGTGGAGCAGTGGTTGAGAGTCCGCCTGCCGATGCAGGGGACGCGGGATCGTGCCCCGGTCCGGGAAGATCCCACATGCCGCAGAGCGGTTGCGCCCGTGAGCCATGGCCGCTGAGCCTGCGCGTCCGGAGCCTGTGCTCCGCAACGGGAGAGGCCACAACAGTGAGAGGCCCGCGTAACGCAAAAAAAAAAGAAAAAGTTATTTCAGCGGAGTCACAGAACGGCAGGTGGAAACCCCTGGGAACATGACGCTGTTTGGGGTGGTCCCGAGCAGTACGGATCAGGGCACAACCTCAGGGGAGGAGTGAGATGTGGAGTGATGGCCTGGCAGAGGTGCCCACCCCGCCTTCCCCACTCCCACCTGTGCCCTGCTGAGGAGCATGTGGACACCATTTGACCAGCCCTCGGGCCTCACCCGACTGTGACTTGGCAGAGAGGGGCCTCCAGGTCCCCAGGTCGCTCAGACTCCAGGCTGGTCAGGGCTGGAGGAGGGAGGAAACTGAAGATCTCAGTCCTGCGAGGTCTGTCTCGGCGGGAGGACAGCTGGGTCGACTGAGCGAGAAAGGGTGGGGTGCCTGAGGGAACACTGAGGTAAGGGGCGGCCTGAAGCTCAGGTCCCGGCAGCTGAGGGCTCCATCCTGGCTCACAAAGGGCCAGGTGCTCTCTGGGAACGAAGGAGCGTTTCTTCCTCTGCAACGCTGACGTCTGGCCGCGCTCTCTCTCTGCAACGTTACCTTCTCTGACAGACAGACTGTTGTAAGTTCCTCAGGGACCTTGTTGGATATGGTGCCTGAATAAGAAATCTCTGGGGTGGACAGAAGGGCTGGAGGGGATTTGAGAATAACTCTGTGTTTGGGTGAGGGTTTTAGGTGTGCAGCTGGATGGGAGAGAAACGTGGAAGCTAGCTGGGAAGACACTTGAAGGTATTCCAGTCAGGAACACTTCAGGGTCTCTCTCTCAATTCCCTGTGCAAAAAGGCATCAGGAACCCCCCTACCTGCTGATAGGGTAAGAATTCTGGAATGCTTCTTTGAGTGAAAAAGCCTGGAGCACAATACTATATGTATGTGATATCATGCTATCTTGTGCAAAAGAATTGAAAAGGCAAATATCTATAATTACATTTGCTTATAATTACACAAAGAAATTCTGGAAGGCTATGCAAGAACTGAATACAGATGGGCATATGGACATGAGAACTGCACAGATCGAGGGGACAAGGTGGGAGTGAGACATTATCACTTTCTCTGTTTTTATTTCTGACCACGGATCGTGTAACCTATTTAAAAAAAGTCCTTTTTTACTTTGACAAAAACAAAAAAACCAAGACCCTCTAACTCTTAGGTGCTCTCTGGGTCATTGCCTGTCACCTCCTGCCCCTATTTCCTGCGCCATTTTTGCTAACGTTATCATCACTGCTTCCTTTGCCTGATTTTTTTTTTTTTTAACCACCAGTCCAATTCCAGTCCTCTTTGTTTAAGACAAAACAAACAAGGCTTTCCAGACCTCACCTCTCCTCTGTGACATTCTCCTTGTGTAGACATGCACAGTGATGGCAGCTGGTCCCTTCCCTCTCATGGGACTTAGGCTCTGAACCCTGATGGTCCAACTCTCCTGGGAAGGTAAGGCCGGCCCTGGCCTCGGCAACCTGCTCCACTCTCCAGTCATCTTCAGCACATCCTTGAACTTTCCACCTCTCTACTCCTGTGCAGGCCTCCCGTTCTGTGGTCACAGCCGTGGAGGTGCACCGCAGCCATCTTGTCCATCAAGTAACCAACCCTCACCAGCTTTCCGGTTCCTCAGGTATTTCTTGGTCTTCTCTTCACCAGGCTAAATAATCTCGATTCCCATAACTAATCCTACAACGCAGGCATCATTCCTTCTTTTGAAATTATGCCAAGCATCTCTCTTAATTTCAGAGCCTCTGTTTTAACAAGACGCTAAGCCATAAGTACATAGAGACCAATGAGGAGATTGCTGCAGGGTTTCTCTCCGCCTCTCTGCTTGGATCCCTATTGAACAAGCGTTCAAATCTCTTACATGTCATTGTTTTTTTGCAGTTCACGGAGTATCACTATCCCCTTTATCTCAGTCCATCAGACCTTCTTAGTGTCTTACTCTTTCCACTGATTCAGGTTAAGCTTGGCCCACTGTGGTCTTTATTTAGATCATCTTTATTATACCTGTAGGTAGATCTTATAAGCAGACCTTGGCACTGGTTCACTTGTGGGTTTCCTTTGAAAAGGTCAGTGTGAAACAGGAAATGTGACTAAGAAAATCTTTCTCCATGAAGCCTCACTTCATTAACTGGAAAAAGACACCCGTCCTCTCTCTGCCAATACTTACTCATGACCCAAACAGACACATTTCAAAAGAACACATAGTTCCCCAAACACTGAAACGTGCATAGTAAAGCTCATGTGTGGAGTGAGTGGTGATTGGTCCGGTTTGCCCTGTCTGGAGTCCATCCTTGTGCCAACTCGTGCTGCCTGTCACTGTTCTACATAGAATCTGAATATGGCCAGGGACCTGGGAGGTCTGGGAGACCTCGTGCCTGACCAAGGAGGGCAGTGGAGCTTAGGAGCTGGGACAGTCTGCAATACTCACATGGATAAAAGGCCGAGCCAGAATGGGAATCCGGGCCTCCTGACGCTGACAAACAATCTAGGCTTCTGGACTGGGCTCCCTTGGGGAGGCAGTAGTTGTGCACTTGGGATTGCCTGCTTTGCAGCCTTGCTTTGGTTTCCTCATCTATAAAATAAAAAAATAGTAGGTCTTACCTTATAGGATTAGCATGAGGTGAAAATAATGCACAGAAAACATTTAGAACATTCTTGGTGTGTGATCACTCTGTAACTGTTAGTTATTATTATTCTGATGGCTTGGTCAGCTTTCCTCCATTCTATTCAACTCAATGAGAATTTGGCACCAACCATGAGCTTTGCTGGGGCTGTGAAAGTGGCCACATTGAAGCTCCGCCTTAACCCTGGCCAGTCTCCCAATGGCCAGCATTTTGTCTTAAGAAAAGCTGCAAAAAAGAATATAGATGGTCCCATGCACAGTCAACACTGGTGGGGGCTAGGCTATGTGGCACCGAGCCCACCTCTGAGATGGCCTGGTTCAGGGCTGCTGGCAGTGCCCAGTTCTCAGAGACCTTGGGCTCAGTGTCGATTCTGGCTTGGTACCTGCTACAGGGATGGGGAGTATGGATTGAGGTGCAGGAGCTTGGGGCTCCACGTACGTGGACCCGACAAAGAGAGGGAGCATGGGATGACATGAGGGGAGCCACGGCCAGGCTCAAGGATGCTGAGCCCTGGCCTGACTCAGCCTACTATCTGCTCTCTCGAGGCCTCTGTCTGTATGCTGGGAAATTCCTGGGGGGAGGTTAAACCCTGATCCTAATAGTCACGTGGACACTTCTTCAGAGCTTTGAGTTGCCTCACTCTGACCAACAGCTTCCTGAAAATGTAGTCTTGCCACACTGGAGGAAGGATGGACCAGAAGCAACGTGGGACCCTGTGTCAGCAGGATTTAATAGACAGTGAGCCAGAGCCTCAGCTGAATGCGTGAAAAGTGAACAGGGCTGAAGTTTTAATAAAATTGATTTCTCCTGCACACGTCCACACGTTACGTACCGATCTGCGTTCTTCCAACGCGAGCACGAACCTTTGATTCTATCAGCCCACATTGTCCTCTTCCCCAACTGCCTACACACCAGGGTCAGGAATCCTCTTTCAAGGAGTGAAGCAGGTATGCCCAGGTACACATATGCTCTTTGCACACCATCCACTGTATCCCGTCAACACTTAGGCCTGGCTTGTGTTAATTTGCATTCTGTTGTCTGCAGAGTGACAAGAGCATTTTCTTTCTCAGTCATTCTTGATGGAGAGGCCATCAGTCCGTATTTGAATACACCTGGGCGGACATTCGCTACAACTGGTTGGCTTGCTGCAAGTGGAGCGGGTTGATGAATTCTTAGAAATTTGCTCGGAGGTCAAGTATTTCTCAATAAAACTGGAGGAAAAAGAACACATATGATTCATAACAGGCATTCAATAAATACAAACAATTGCTACCTTAAAAAAATAGAAAAGAAAAAGAAATTTGCTGTTTCTAAATGGGATCAAAATAATCCTTAAATTCTTTTATGGATCCCTACCTGCGATTCATTCATTCTTAAAACAAAATGGCAGTGGGCCAAACTTGTCATTGATTTCTAGCTGATTTGCGATGAAATTAAATTCCTGAGTAAAATGGAGTTTTTGGTAAATGTAGAAATGGGACTGCTAGGTGTTTCCATTTATTAACCTAGTATTTAAATGCATTTTGTCTTGAGCTTCCTATTTTTTTTACTTTGAGTTCCTTCCACTTTCCTTCCAGAGTTCCTTATGCAGATCTGGGAAGGAACAGTAGGGGGAGAAAAGTATGAGTTGGTTTGGGGGTTTTAAATGGGAAAGAGCAGACATTTCCAGTTCCCAACATCCGTATTTCCTGAATATCTTCTGAGCCCCAGAAAATGGCTCTCGGCTGCTTTGCCGTCTTGAAGCGGCTTCCGCTTCTCCACTAGCCCCTGGGGCTCAGTCGCAGCCCCAGAGCACCCCGCTCCCAGCCTCCTGGGTATGGGTTGGGGGGCAGATGTGTGTGCAGGGGTGGGAGCCTCACATTGCCTGTGCCTCCCAATTCATCCCCCAAAGGGAACAAAGCCTTATTTCTTTCCTCTCAGTTCCCAGGCATTTGCTGGGGGAAAACAATCCTTGGCAGCTCAGGGGTTAAAAACAAAACACAGCGAGGGGGAAAACAAGCCAGGCAGCTGCAGCGGCTCCTCAGAGCCCACGCCAGGCTCATCAGAGGCCCCAGCAACTCCTTGGAGACTTGAACCCTAGGCAATGGAATTTTCCCTTGCATGGAGGCTATTGTCCTCTGGAAAGGGCCCGGGCCAGAGGAGGGCCTGGGGAGCCCTGATCTCCCTGAGCTGCAGCCCAGGGAGCTCCTGAGAGCCCAAGGGCTCCATGCCACCCAGCTGGGCTTGGGTGAAAAGGCAACGGGGGTGCAGCTCACCCCTCCCTCTTTGAGAAAATGGAGGGTCTGGTGGGGGGCTTCTAAAGGCCTGGGCACCAGTTGTTACCCTACTCCTCAGCCCCAACAAGCCAGTCACTGGGATGGAATAAAAGGCTTGGTTCCCTTGGTAACCGCAGGGGCTACGGTCTTTCACAGAGTAGGAGATGGGCTTGGGGTGGGCGTTGGGGGGGCAGTGAGGGGGAGGGGGGATGGGCATTCTGTTTACCAGCACTGTCTGAGGGACACTTTTGTACGTTCTGGCCTGGGAAATACAGGATACCCTAAGTGTGGGAGATGTTCTTAATTGCTTCCCAGTTTCGAGCCATAGTTGGTGGTCCGTGGTGGGAATGGAACTGTGTAGGCCTCACATGAACTTCATGGACGGCTCAGGAGAGTTCAGCCAAGCCTACCTTCATAGGTACCAAGGCCTGGCCCTGTTTTGTAACTGGAGACCCCTGAAGTGTTGATAGATGCTCGAGCTCATAGAGAGCTATTTGTGAAGCAGAGATAGAATAACAAGCACCTGTCTCCTGCGTCTGATCTCAATGGACAAGGCAAAGCTATTTTTAATATCAAGCGAAAGAGTTGCTGAAATACGGACAAAAGGCAGAACCTGGGCTGACTTTGTCTCAAGCACTAGACTTTGTGAAAGGCGTTAAAAAATCTATACACATACCAAACAGATGCGTTTTGCCTCAGTGAAAACAAGTGATAAGGGCCAGGAGACCTTGACCCAGGACTTTGGGATGAGAGGTCCCAGCATGTTGTCACTAGTACAGAGGTGCATGGGAATGTTGGTGTAACCCTCCGGGGTGTTAGACCGTGAGGCCTCGCAATCTGGCATTGACAGAAAGCACCTTTCATGATGCTCTCAAAAGGGTGGCGTCTATCACATGGAACAAGCAGAGTCAATAACGTGATACGGTGGTTTAAGAAGAGAGGTGGAGAGTATAAAGCAGCCCACTGTTCAGGACTCTGAAAATGATTTTTGAAGATGAAAACCAAAAACAAAACCCAAACGCCTATCTGATGTAGCCGGGCAGTTCTTGGACAATGAGAACGGGGTTCATGGCTGAAGGCTTGCTGGGTTCTTCTGCTTTTGCCTGAGGATCTGGGGGTGGGGAGGGGCAGGGGAGAGGTTACTGTGCTTTCCTGAGAGAGTGGCTGGGGCCATCCCCCGTGGAGTACTCCCTCAGACACAACAGGGTCAGTCCCTTCAAAGCTCAGCTCCGGTGGGTGGGTCTCTTCTGAAAGACGTAATCTGAGGAAACCTCAAGGGTGAGTCCTCAGATGAGGAAACACCTGGGTGATGGGTTCTGGATCAGGAAATAATCCCGAGATACCACTGCAGTTGCTTCACATACATGACCTATGGCCAATCAGATGGCCACCTGCTTTAATAATAATCATCAAAATGATAATTATAATAACAATAAAAAGGTCAAGGAATGACTTATCACCTAATTAATTTACGTACAGACTGGTGGACTGGCAGAGAATAAGTCCGGGCAATGCAAGATGACAACCTATTTAGAAAATATACAGAGAATGGAACTCAGAGGAGAGAGACTGACGTGAACTTACCTTTTGAGCACTCTTGTGTATATATATTCTCATTTTAGTTTTATGACAAGTCAAGGACGGGGGTGTGAGTGTTATTCCCATTTGTAGATGAGAAAACCGAGGCCTGGGTAGGTTAACTAACTGAAGCAGGATCTCACAGCTGAAGATGGAGAGAACTGGGCTTTTTGTTTGTTTGTTTTTTTATCTCCTCCTGTTTTATTTTTTATTTTCATTTTAAAATTTTCAGCTTGATTTTCTTTTATTATTTTGAAGTATAGTTAAAATAATGATTGTTTAAAATTAAAAAAAATTTAAATACCATTTTTAAAGGTTACTTTCCATTTGCAGTTATTATAAAATATTCGCTATATTCCCTGCATTGTACGATACATCCTTGAGCCCATCTTACACCCAATAGTTTGTACCTCCCACTTCCCCACTCCATATTGCCCTTCCCCCCTTTCCCCACTGGTAACCACCAGTTTGTTCTCTATATTTGTGAGTCTGCTTCTTTTTTGTTATATTCACTAGTTTGTTGTAGTTTTTAGATTCCACATGTAAGTGATATCATACAGTATTTGTCTTTCTCTGACTTATTTCACTTTACATAATGCCCTCCAAATCCACCCATGTTGCCGCACATGGCAAGATTTCATTGTTTTTTTATGGCTGAGAAGTGTTCCATTGTGTATCTATACCACATCTTCTTTATCCATTCATCTGTTGATGAACACTTAGGTTGCTTCCATGTCTTGGCTATTTTAAGTAGTGCTGCTATGAACATTGGGGTGCACGTATCTTTTCCAATTACTGTTTTTTTGTTTTTTTTTTTTCAGATATATACCCAGGAGTAGAATTGCTGGGTCATATGGCAGAAGAACTGGGTTTTGTATCCTATCTGATGATCTTAGATCTATATAACAGCCACTTTCAGACATGACATCTCAGTTGAATCTCAAAACTCCTTATTAAGGCAGGAGATTATTCTCATTTATAGCCTCAGAAGCTGAAGATAGTGGAGTTTGACTTTGTCCCAGTCCAAGACTCATATGTGGTAAAGCTATGACTGCTCTGGGGCTTTTCCCACAATGGCGTGAAGCCTGGTCTCACGTTCCATTCTCGTGGATCTAAGAAGATTTGAACGTCTGCCGTTCATTCATTCATATATTCAGTCATTCAATTAATATTTGCTAAGTACCTATCATGAACAAGGCATCAAGGGGAATAGAAAACAAATTAGATTTTTTAAAAGTCCCTGTGAGTAAAAGAATTTTTATAATCTCACTGTCCTCTGTCTGCAGTTGTGGCTGTCAGTGGAGATTTTCTGCAATCGGTGTGCTAACTGATTTGTCTCATTCAATAAGCTGATACATTCACAAAAGGGAGAACTAAAACATTAAGAGCTACGGGATCACAGACACTCCCAGGGCACCTCACTCCATAACGTGGACAGAGTAATTCAGCAAGCTTGGGATGGACTCACGGTGACACCTGAGCAGAGGTAGAGGGAAATGAGTTCCAGCCAAAGCTCCCTTGGGCGGTCCATGTTTACACAGCTCCTTAGCCTAGCTAGCATTCCTGTGTCCCCTGGTCCCCTTAGGCTCCATTGTGAGGGGCCCCTCCCACAGATAGACTTCCTCCCTATATCTGATTTCATGGTCCAGCTACTTCCTGGACAGGACCAAACACTTCTCAGATGCCTAAACTTACATCGGCCAAAGTCATATTCCCTACTCGCCCATCTGTACAGGATTACTTATTAAAGATGACTTTTCACACGGAACTACCATGGGGAAAAACTTACCCACTAAGTGACGGAAGCCACCATAATATGTGTAGGGCAGCCAGAAGCATTTAAAGACAAGTGGGGGCATGGTATTGCCCATGAAGGACATGCAGGCGGGCCCATGAACAAAATTTCCATCCCTGTCCGTATGGCCTGACATTCATTCATTCATATGGGTCAAGGTGCAGGTATTTATTAGAGCTCGGTGTGGAGGGAAACTAAGGAGTTTTAATAAGGAAAACGGAGACCATAAGAGAATGCTGGGGACAGACTTTTGAAGGGAATGAGTTGATTCAAGTATTCATTCAACAAATACATATACTGGGCTCTTT
>NW_006781042.1:1264320-1274087 GCF_000442215.2 Lipotes vexillifer
CTTGGGCTCTTGTTTATATGATGCCTGGTGCTTAGTAGGTTCCTGTGGATTGAGGCTGGGAGCAGGTTGCACAGGCTCTGGGGGTTGACCTCTGAGAGGTTAGAGGGTAGACAGGGAGGGTGAAGAACACAGGTCCTCCAATGCTGCATCCATCCCAATCTGCATGGCTCAGGTTTTGTTGCCCAAAGGCACCCAGGGGACATTGACAGGGAGGCACAGTTAACCTCTGTGATAGGAAACATTCTAAATTTTAGAGGCTCAATTAGGAAAGCTTTCACAGTCTGTATAGTAAACACTGATGACTCCATTATTTATAAACACTGATGACTCCATTATTTATAAACTCCAAACCTTTTTAAAAAGTCTTAACATTTTGCTAACACTACATTTTATTGCTCAGTCTCTGCCTCTTTTTCCTTCTGCCTAACTTCCCCTCTCCAAGTAGAACTGCTGGACTTAGCAAATCAAAATACAGGACCCTCAGTTAAATTCTAATTTCAGAAAAGCAACAAATAATTTTTCAGTGTAAACATGTCCCAAAGAATGCATGGGAGATACTTATGCTAAAAAAATGTGTTGTTTATCTGAAATTAAAATTTAACTGGGTGTCCTATATTTTATCTGGCAGCTCTGGCCCCCAGCCTTCCGCCCCCAAGCCTCTTTGAATATATTTTTATTTCCTGTCAGTACACAGTACCTCTCAGGGCAGAGTTTCAAGGTTTACTGTCCCTTGTTTGAAGCAGTGTTATGAATTGTCTTCACCCCTCCTCACTAAATGTCCCCCTCCCAGAGAGTTCAGAAAATAGTATATCTCTGCTGAGGTTATTTTCTCTTTAATGCTATTTTCTCTTTAATGCCACATTCACATTTGGCTTTTCAAACAGGAAAGTGCCAGGCACATCAGATAATTTTTCCACAGCTGCTTTTTATATCCCTTCCATCTTTCTAGTCACTTTTCCTCAGGTTTCTTGTTGGAGACCTCTGAATGGATAACATCCAATGGTACCACTAATCCAGATGTGAAGACCCAAGGGGATTCAATTTTGGCGAGAGAGTATTATCTGTGGTTTTCTCAGTTCCCTTCCTTATAATGCCCACATTAGTCAAAAGCCAATGTCTTTTGAGCACATGCAAGATTGATAAGGATCATAGGTAGCGCAGCCCCATTTGATAGAATCCTTGAAGTCTATATATTTTGCCCTTTTTAATATTTTTTTTGTGTGATATGTGTGTGTGTGTTTTAGTTTGATAACAAGCCAGTAAAACAATTGAGCAATTGAGACAATGGGTGAGGGAAGGCAGGTAAGAAAGATTATATTGTGGTTTTGAGGGTGCTTTCACTGTAAGAGAATAACAATGGAGATGGTGGCTGTGTTAGGAGGGTAGCATTATGATTTTTCTTCCTCTTTTCTGTTTTCCAAATGTTACATAACATAGTTCTCTAATTTAAAAGCAAAACAAAAAAATTGAAAGAGTGATTAAAGATTCCTTTTTAAAAAAGGCAAGGTCTTGCTATAAAAATGACTATAAAAAGAAAACATGGCATTATAAAATTATCAAAACAGGTAAATGCTGTATAAACTTCACAAATTATTTTCTGAGTAACTGTTCCATGATTACATAGCTAGAAGTTAGTGTTGCTGGGATCAGGACTCATATTTGCCTAGTTTAAGACCCAGTTTCTTCCATAACGTTCCAGCAGAAATGTACCGGTTGGATCTTGTAGGAATGTATCTGTTCTCAATCTCAGAAGCAAGAATCACACGGATTTCAGGACTTTGTTACTAAATTATTTCTCTACAGTTTGAATCTAACATTGCTTCCCTGCACAATGATTGATTTTCATAATATAGACTCTTTGGCACAAAATTTCTAGAGCCTATGAATGAATCAGCAGTGAAAAGTTGATTATAATGGTAGTTATTGTTTCCTGGATGCCATGTGCTAGGTATTGGGATGAAATTTGAATTCATTTAACTAATTTAATCTTTGCAACCTAGGTTTTAGCCCCATTTTGTAGATGAGGAAATGGAGATTCAAGAGATATGAAGATCACACAGCTAGTAAGTCTGGAGGCTGACATTCAGAATTAAAAGCCTAGTTAGGTGGGACATGTTTCATTGTATGCTAATCCTTTAAAAACTCAGCGACCTCTGCTGAGGACAGTGCTTTCGTCCCTTGCTCTTTCTCTAAGCAGTAGGTAAACAGGTCCCACTGTTCATAAGACCAGTAAAAGAAGAGACTAAGAGGGAAGGCTCGGACTGAACCACAGTCCATAGTGCTGAGTTAACCTTTTAGATGACTACAATGAAACGGAGAGGCAACTTTCTGAAGGAGCCACAGATTTCAAATCTTTCTCAAGTACCCCATTAAACGGCCCCTTCCCTTAGAGTTTGTTCTGTGAAGGCTGCAGAGGAAATCGGCTTCTTCATTTCTTCCCAGGCCTTGGGAGGATCACTTTCTGTATTTTTTTTTTTTTTTTTTTTTCTTGGGTTATGCGGGCCTCTCCCTGTTGTGGCCTCCCCCATTTGCGGAGCACAGGCTCCGGACGCGCAGGCTCAGCGGCCACGGCTCACGGGCCCAGCCGCTCCGCGGCACGTGGGATCCTCCCGAAACGGGGCACGAACCCGCGTCCCCTGCATCGGCAGGCGGACTCTCAAGCACTGCGCCACCAGGGAAGCCCCACTTTCTGTATTTTTAAAAAATTTTATTTATTTATTTATGCTGCGTTGGGTCTTTGCTGCTGCGTGCGGGCCTTCTCTAGTTGCGGCGAGCGGGGGCTACTCTTCTTGCAGTGCGCAGTCTTCTCATTGCAGTGGCTTCTCTTGTTGCGGAGCACGGGGCTTCCGTAGTTGTGGCTTGCGGGCTCAATAGCTGTGGCTCGCAGGCTCTAGAGCACAGGCTCAGTAGCTGTGGTGCATGGGCTTAGTTGCTCCGCGGCATGTGGGATCTTCCCAGAGCAGGGATCTAACCCATGTCACCTGCATTGGCAGGCGAATTCTTAACCACTGCACCACCAGCGAAGTCCCACTTTCCATATTAAACAGAGCATCATACGTTCCTGAGAATGCCTCTCCCACAGATTTGTTTTGACAACCAGGAGGGAAGATGGGAGGCCTGTAGAATGGGCTGCATGATAACCTAAGAGGATCTAGGAGAGCCCTTTCCAAAACGACGGTTGATTATTTCCAGCTCCCTCTCAAGCTGGACTTCTCAGAGAGCACCGTTCATCAAAGGGAGACACCCGGCCCTCTAATTACCTTCACCCTTGTCAGAGGTGTGTTCCGAGGCTTCTATCACCCTGATGGTGACCTGCTAACGTCCATGCCTCTGGTCAAAGGTTTGTTTATGTATTTCATTAAATAGGGTGAGCATTTATCAACCATTATTGGTATTTCATAACCATTCCTCTTGGTGTTGTAATTAGAATTCTTTTGCATCCTCCAATTTTGACATATGATTTTTAAAAAATAGGACACTTGGGTTTCAAAATCATGCAGTTTTCCCCTTTATGTGTTTGCATGGGAATGTAAAAAGGAACTGCGGAGAGAGGTTCTTCTAGGACTTTTACTCACAATGCCTTCTTTCCAGAAAGCCCCATTTAGTGTATTTTGGCAATCGGTTTTATAATACTTTATAGATTTCCCTTCCTTTATATCTCTGGGACAGGCATTCCTTTCTATTTTATAGGGGAGGAAATATTGCCTAAAACTTTAGTGCTTCCTCACTAGAATAGTACTTTTATCGTTATGTAGCAAGAATATCTACACAGATTTATTTGGTAAAGATTCTATTCAAAGGTCTTGGTACTGATTAACGATGCTTGGCCCGCTGAACGCTGGGCGTAACCTGGGCTTGATAAACCAAATAAGACCTTTGTCTTGTTTTGCTGGCTGCTCAAAATTGCCTCTACCATAAAATCATTCAGCCTCCAAGGAGAGGCCAAGATTCTTCTTGTAAAGACCTGGTGTTGATTTCCTGGCCTTGATGGTTAGTTGAATACAAGTGGGGATGCTGATAGGAAAGGCCTTAAGGACATGTGTGTGTGCTTGTGAGTGTGTGTGTGTCTATACACACTTGTGCGCATGCTCACAAGCATACCACTTCCCCCTGGGACCCAGGGTGTGGGGGATGAGATGGTGAAGCTGTGAGTTTACCTGCATATCAGGTTAGGCATGAACACAGGCTGTTTTCACCCAACTTTTGCTCTGAAGTATCCACGTGCTCTTCCTCTCCCGCACCGGTCGAGGCCACTTTGCCCAGGTGGATAAAACCAAGGACTGCTGCTCTAGGTCCAGCAGTTTCCAGACAGAGCTATTCTGCTATCCTCATAGGTGCCTGGAAATGAGTTAAGGTGAGCTTGAGTATGTGATCGGATTAGCATGAACCCACCCCTCTCCTGGGAAAACTACTGGGGCTTGTTGCAGATCGGGGTCAACAGTGTCACATTTATTTCCTAAAAATACTCCAACTTGCTAAAAACTCCTTCGAAAATAAAATCCTCCGATACCGCAGTATATACCTTACATTTCTCAGAAGCGCTGCCTGTACCTTTGGGCAAATCCCTGAGAGTGGGTTCCCTGCCCCGATCCCTGACATGGATCTGGTTTTCAAGACAAGGGAAAGAAGCATTAGGAAGACTCCACTCCAGTGAACTGAGGCCTGTCCATGGCTGTGTTTTATAATGGATTATTTGGAGGAACTGGTAAGAAGTACTCTCAGAAGGGATCCGGCTGACAGCCTTAAAATACCCAAAGGGCTCTCATGGAGAAGAGGAAATAGATTTATTCAAACTATGACTGAAGGGTGGAAGTTTCCAGAAGGAGTGTTCAATGTAAGGACGGGTATCTAACAGTCATCCAACAACGAATGGAAAGCTTCCTCGGAGGTGCTGAGAAAGGCCCCAGTCTCAGGACCGTGCAAGCAGAGGACAGCAGGGATGTTGTAATGTGAATTCCAGAAGTAGGCGTGAGGTTCAACCGATGACCTCCACGGTTCTCTCCAGCTCTAAGATTATATGATTCCATAACTGTAGTTTTCCATTTCCCTATTAAGAAGAAACTTTCCACATTCAAAATTGTTTCAGTGTTTGATAAATGTTGTAGGATGATTTCTGCTCTGCTTAACGTGGGGCTTACTCCTTTGCCCCACGGCTTAACGAGACATAAATACATCAGTGCCATTTGTCGGGAAGAGGAGATGGAAGTTTACTGCTGGAGACGAAGGTCCTGTTTAGATGGGACCTAGTGTGGAGGGGTTGGGAACGCCATGTCTTGCCTCATACCTCTGTGTCTCTGAAATTCCTCCATCCAAAGGACCTGGGCATCTTACCACAGTCCTGGGTGGTGGACGCTGCAGAAGCTGTCTGTAGTTGGACTGCTCCTTTCACCAACTGCCTCGGCAATTCCCTCAGCATCCTCCCAATCGCCCACAATTCCATATCCTTCCCAAGGCCTGGACGATATGAATATCCCAAGGAATCTCCTGAAATTCTTACCCAACTTGAAGACAGAGTAAACTGTCTTTGAAAAATAACCGACTCTCTTTCAAGTGCTCCTTTCATTAAGCTATCAGAAATAATTAAAAAGCCTTCTATTGAAAAACTCCACTAGCCTAAACATCTATTACATACTAGATCTGACTTTAACTTTTAAGCGGAAAGTTCTTTTGTTTAAACATGGTTAAATCTTGGCCTTGAAGTTCGGTTGATTTTTTTTTTTCTTTAAGAATACTCTTTCTCCATCTCTCTTGGGCTAAGGATATGTTGCAAGAGAGTTCTAGGAGCTGGAAGTAAAATACTGATTATTCAAAAATGAATAGGGACTTCCCTGGTGGTCCAGTTGTAAAGAATCCACCTTCCAATGCAGGGGACGTGGGTTCGATCCCTGGTCGGGGAACTAAGATCCCACATGCCGCGGGACAACTGAGCCCACTCGCCACAACTAGAGAGAGAAACCTGCATGTCACAGCTAGAAAGAGGCCTGAGCACCGCAACGAAAGACCCCACATGCTGCAACTAAAATCTGACTCAGCCAAAAAGACAAATTAAATAAATAAATAAATATGAAAAAAATGAATAAATTCACACCAACTCATTTTATATCAGTGTTCACTTTAATTAGTAGAGTGTGATCAAGGATCTGGGATATAAAGACCTCACCCTTGTTGGGGGATCCAATTCTTCAGCTCTTCCAGCAATCACCAAGGAGAGGTAAGTATTAGCTATCAGATTCCTTTAGCTAAATTTCAGACTAAAGGCAATGAACAAAGGGCTCAATGTGATTAGTGCAAATTAAAACCACCAGGAGATACCATTACACATTCATCAGAATGGCTAAAATTTAAAAAGCCTGACGTGTTCAAATACTGGTGAGGGTGGAGAGCAACTTGGAACTCTCATGCACTGCTGGTGGGAGTATAAGTTGGTACAACCACTTTGGAAAACTGGCAACATCTACTAAAGCTAAAACTACCCCATGATTCAGCAATCCCACTCCTAGGGATATACCCAAGAGAAATGAGTTCATATGTCTTCCAAAAGAGATGTACAAGACTGCTTTTGAAGTTTTACTCATAATAACCCCAAATTGAAACCAACACAAATGTCTACTAATAGGAGAATGGATAAATAGATTGCAGCGTATTCATACAGTGGAGTACTACACAGAAAAAAGGACAAACAGCTGAAACAACTGATACCACAACATTTTTTGAATGAAAGAAGCCATACCCCAAAGAGTATATTCTTTATGATTCCATTTATATAAAGCTCAATAACAGAAAAACTAATCTACGATGATGCAGAGCTGTGATTACTTTGGGTAGGGGGAGGTGGGACGCAGGAAATGTTCTATATCTCAGTCTGGGTGGTGATTTTTTTTTTTTTTTTTTTTTTTAATTTTTAGGCTGTGCCGCACAGCATGTGGGAATCTTAGTTTCCCGACCAGGGATCGAACCCGTGTCCCGTTCCGTGGAAGCTCTGGAGGCTCAGAGTCTTAACCACTGGACCGCCAGGGAAGTCCCTTGTGTGGTGGTTTTATAGGTGTATACATTTGCAAAAATCCATCCAGCTGTTCATTTAAGATTAGTGCACTTCAGAACCACAGTGGGATACCACTCCATTCACCACCGTGAGGAAGGCTAAAACAAAAAAGACAATAACAAGTGTTGGGGGGGATGGGGAAGAACTGGAGTCTTCATGCACGGATGCTGGGATTTGCAAAGAGGTGTTTTAGAAAACAGTTTGGCAGTTCCTCACAAAGGTAAACATGGAGTTACCACATGGCCAGTGATTCTACTTGTAGGTACATATCCAAGAGATTGAAAACATATGTCCACATAAAAATCTGTATATGAATGTTCATAGCAGCATTATGCATGATAGCCAAAAAGTGGTAACAACCCAAATGTTCATAAGCTGACAAATGGATAAACAAAATGTGGTCTGTCTACAGAGTGGATTTTTCTAGGATAAAAAGGAAAAAAGTATTGATACCTGCTGCAATATGCATGAACTTTGAAAACGTGCTAAGTGAAAGAAGCTGGTCACAAAAGGCCACGTATGGAATGATTCCACTTGTATGAGATGTCCAGAATGGTAGACAGAAAGTAGATTAATGGCTGCCAGGGGTTAGGGGGAGAAGGCAATGGGGAGTGACGACTGATGGGTACAGTATTTTTGGAGGAATGAAAATGTTCTTAAATTAAATAGTGGTGATGGTTGCACAATTCTGTGAATATAGTAGAAACCACTGCATTGCACACTTTAAAAGGGTGAGTTTTATGGTATGTGAATTATATCTCAGTAAAGCTGTTATTGAAAAGAGATTAATGCACTGTACTGTGTATAATTACACCTGAGAGAGAGAGAACAGCAGAGGTGAATTCTTCAACTAAAACCAAACCAAAACAAAACAGGGGAAGGGGTGTGGGTTAAGAAGAGAAAGAAGAGAACTGATTTGCTTGAACATCTCAAAGTGCCAAGTACTCTATGTACAGCATTTCATTTAATTGTCAGAGAACTCCTGTTACGTATGTATTCCCAAATTAAAGGTGAGGAAACCGTCTTCTTCAGTAATTTGCTAAGGTTTCCAAAGCCAGGACTTAGGGTCCAATGTTGTTCCCCCTCCAATTTACTGCTCTCCCCCGGGTGCATTCCCACGAGGGGCTAGACTTGGCCTCGGAGCTGACTTTGTCAGCTCATTTGGCAGGAGAGGACCCTGAGACCTAGACAGGTGATGTAACTTACATAAGACCCCCATGGCCAGCCTGGGGCAGAGCTGGGTTAAACCCTGATGTCCCAGCATAGAATTCTTTTGTTAATAGCTAATAAAGTTAATAGCACTATACTGAGCTCCTTATTACATAGATCCGTTTGGTCCAACCATCCCAGAGAGCAGTCTGGAAGGGCTCAGTGCTGCGAGGGTGTGTCCACCTGTGTCACAGAATCCCCTCCTGGGATTCTCACTAAGAGCAATTCTTGCACAGGTCATTAGGATATTCACTTCAGCCTTGTTTGTGGCAGCCTAGTTGTCCATCGCCAAGGGAATGGATAAGTTAACTGTGGTGGGCACATACTATGGAATATTCACAGCTCTTAGAAGTAGGGAACTACATGCACATATTATACTATACAATTATCTTAGAGCTGGAAAAAAAAAAAGCAGGTAGTCAAATGCTACTTAGAGCACGCCATCTGTAAATTAAAAATAGAACTCCCCACAAAATACTATCAGATATTTTACAAGGAAGTATGCATATCAAAGGCTATCTAGAAACACATTAGTATAGTGGCTATTGGGGTGGGGGGAATGCAGGGAGCATGGTGACACCATGAATAGAATAGTATGATGACAATTCTTTACTGCTGAGGCCTAGAAAAAAATTAATAATAAAAGAAATGGAAGCATCACATATTTTACAGAGACAGAAATGTGTCTCCTTTTTTAACTGACAGAGGCCTGAGTTCACCTGGAAGTGTCTAAATCAAAATCTACAAACAATGCCTTTGGAAGTAAGGAGAGGGAATTCCAAAGAGAAGAGGGTCTCTAGCTGCGGCTTGTTTTTCTGCAGATGCCTCTAGCCTTTCAAGGACAGCTCACAGAGAGCTCTTTACTGTTTCCCACTCTGCCCTTGGCATTCCTTACACAGCTCTTCCTTGAGGCCTACAACCATACTGTCTTCCTCAGAAAGCCTACTGGCCTGGAAATGGGTTCCAAGTGAGGAAAATAAAGGCACAAAATGGGAACATGATTTGGCCAAGGTAGGTATTACGGGCTGAACTGTGTCCAGAATAGTCCTAACTCCTCACTACCTCAGAATGTGACTATATTTGGAAATAGGGCCTTTAAAGAGGTAATTTAGTTAAAATGAGGCCTTTAGGTTGGGCCCTAATCCAATCTGACCGGTGTCTATATAGGAAAAGGAAATCTGGACACTCAGAGAGACACGGGGCGGGGAGGAGGCCGTGTGGGGTGCTAGGGGTGGGGGACACGCACAGAGACCATGTGAGGACACAGCAAGGAGTTAGCCATCTGCAAGCCAAGGAGAGAGGCCTCAGAAGGAACCTGCTGACAACTTGATCTTGAACTTCCAGCCTCCAGAAGTATGAGAAAATACATTTCTGTTGTTGAAGCCACGCAGGTTATGGTCAGCTCTCAGTAATTCCTTTACGAGTGCCACAGGCCTGAGTAAATTTGGAAATATGTTGAATCCTGTGGGATTTTGTTATGGCAGCCCTGGCGAATGAATGCAGCAGGAAACGGGCG
>NW_006781042.1:1274859-1292891 GCF_000442215.2 Lipotes vexillifer
GCAGGAATCGGCAGAGCTGGGACATAGTCTCCCACATTTGAGAACAAGTCTTTGCTCTGGGCTTCCTGATTAGTGAAGTTATTCTGTAGGCTTAGTGAGCAAATCTCGGGTCAAATTTTCCTAATCAAGAAGCCCCCGTCTCTGAGGGGTTGGAAGAGCTGACTCAGGTGGGTCTCTGGCGAGAGCAAGAGGAATCCTATGAGCTCACCCAGTCCCATCCCCCTACGCTGGGCAGCAGTTAGGGAAGCCTTGAGTGGTTGGCCGGTTGACAGGGCACCTGGCAGTTATGGGGCCGCAGGTGAGATAGTCACCACACCTTGGGAGAGACATTCAGCTGAAAGCGCCTCTCAACCTCCAGTAGTTCCTTCACAAGTGTTGAAGGCCTGAGTAAACACTTCTCCTGGGCTTTTCTAAAGACTGCTCACTCCAGCAAGCCCGCTGCAGGCGTTTAAAAGCACAAGTCCCTTCTGCTATCAGACCAGAGATCATTGCTCCTATATCAAGGGACGAGTGAAGGTCAACAGAGCTCAGGAACAGAGGGGCTGAGCCTGGGTCAGTCCTTGGGGCAAGGCAGCCATGCCTGTACCGTATGTACACATAAATGTCCCAGCAGCCAGTGGTGAGTGAAGACTCCGTGTTCTTGAGGTCACTAGTGTTGCCTGTGTGCCTGCTTGTCAGTTCTTACCAGGCTTCTGGGATCCAAGGAGTTTCACTGGTAAAAGAGAACTAGGTTTTGTGTCTGTGTATTTGGGGGGCGAGACCTTGTATCAGGGATTTGGGGTGTATGTATGTGATGGGAGGGTGGGGGTAAAAATAGGCAAAAAGGAAGGGAGGAGGGGCAGCCCAAGCTCCACCAGCTCCCCTGAAAGGTTTGAGAACCTCCTGAAACCTGGGTTCTCTCTCAACTAGCATGTGTTTCCTAAGAGGCCGCATTGATAAGGCCCTCCTACTGCCCACAGGCAACACCCTTCCCATGCTGTTACCCTGCTGGTCCATGACAAACCAAGCCAAGTCCTGTAGGGCTGAGGGCTGTCTGGGCCTGGCTGAGTCATATGTACTGGTTTGCTTAGCTGGTCCAGTTCAAACACCCGTTGAAGAAGGTGTCTCAGCTTATCCTCATTCAAGGGGGTTGCCTGCTTCCCAAGCTCATGGAAGGCTCTGTGCTGGAATCCAGCCAGACAGTCCTGGGGGTTTAAAAGCTACACCTGCAACTGACATAGTGGGAGACATTGGTGGACTACTTCATGCTCAAGGCTCAGTTTGCCCAACCATAAAGTGGGAGAATAATTTTGATTCCATACGGCTGTGGAGAGGAGCAAACAAAATAAAAACAGAAAATGCTCTTGGCATAGCGTGGGCATTAAAAAATATTAGTTTCCTTCCTTTCACCAAAATCTCATCTGGGCAGTTTGTGCCTTTCTTTCATTCATTTACTGAGTGCCAGCTGAATGCTGCACTTAGGCAACATGGTGGCCCAGTTGTCCCTGTCTTTATGAAATGTACAGTCTAGTGGGTAAAAAGCAAAGTGAAATCAGGCGTTAGGGAGGTTTGGCATCATGTTTTCTCAGCCTAGTTCTTTGATGTCTTGTCACTTGGCCATGAAGCTAGGCATGAACTTGATGCTCAAGGGGAATTCTCTGAACCGACCTTGAGAATAAGACGGTGGTGACTCACAGACAGGTTAGTTTCCGGCATCAGGTTAGTTTTTGGCATCAGCAAATGAAGGGCTGGGGAAGAGTTAAGGTAATCAAGCAGCTGTTACAACCACCATCATCATCTTATGTTTATCTGGGACTCCTCTCTTTGCAAGGTAAGTGCTTTATGTACGTTACTCAGTGAATTCTCACAGCTTCCTCCCGGGGCAAGGAGGAGGCAGAGATGATTAGAGATGAGGAAACGGGCACGGCCAAAAGACAACCGCCTTGCCTGAAGTCGCAGCCAGCAGAAGCGCTAGGCCCAGAATCGGGTTGCCCAACTTGGAGTCCACTGGCTTGTACTCTGACCATCAGGGCAATGAGCTCAGGGTGCTGTGTGTGGCTGTGGGAAGCAGGGCTGTACCGCTTGTTCTGCTGCTTCCCAAATACACGTTCTAATTCGACACTC
Organism: Lipotes vexillifer; assembly: GCF_000442215.2. Lineage (NCBI taxonomy): Eukaryota > Metazoa > Chordata > Mammalia > Artiodactyla > Lipotidae > Lipotes > Lipotes vexillifer. The sequence continues at coordinate 1,276,963 of NW_006781042.1, forward strand.
CATTCTATACAGGCAGCTCTGAGCATTACACCTAGGAAGACTCCAATGTTGGTCTCTTCCCTGACCTTTGATACTGTCCTTAGGATGTGACGGGACTTTAGAGGTAATTCAGCCCAATCCCCCTGTGTTGCAAATGAGGAAGCTGAGGCCCCGAGAGATGGAATGACTCACTGGAGGTCACACAGATAGTAAGTGGCTGAGCTAGGTCTAGAACTCAGCTCTCTAGCCCAGGATTCTTTCTTCCCCCAGGAAAGTCCCCAATAGTGGCATTTGCTTCCCGGTTCCAACCCCCTCAGTCTTCATCTGCAGCCATGTGTGACACCCCACGTTGGAGTTCCAAGCCTCCGGTTCTCCCACCAGCGCACGTCTTTGGGATTCTTCGAGGAGAACTGTCAATCCCGAGGGCTGTCTGGAATACTTAGCCACAGGATGGGTACCTGGAATTGGCAGTGAATCCTGAAGATTCAAGGGTGGGAGCCACCGCTGCTCCCATACTTGCTCTTGTCTGCAATGTCAGCCCTCTGAATCACCTCTCTCGCTGGAGTGCTGAAAGCACTTAGCACATGTGGGAATATTTTCCGATGACAGTGACTTCTGCATCATAGATAACATCTGTGTTAGTAAACTCTTTTACCTACCCCCCTTGCCCCCGTCTTCCACCATGTCATCACATGACCTCGGAGGCCTCCCGTGGTCAGTCAAGTGCCGGTGCCTTGGGCAAACCTCAGTCTATGGCCTCTGTCCTCTGACTCTCCTGCCTCATGTCGTGTGCCTTTTGGAGCCTCGTGGGCCAGCCGGACAATATTGCTTTGCTTCTCCCTACGTGATTCCCACACTTGAAGCCCTCTGGTTCAAATGTGGGTAGATGGCCGTACGTGGAAATGAGCTATTTTTTATGTTTGTATTTTGATGTTGACTTTGTGTTTTTTTTGTTTTTTGTTTTTGTTTTTTAAAGGGTCCCCAGTAAGTCCAAGTGTGTGTGTGGTTTAGGGAGATGCCCCTTGTCAGGTTAAGGAGGGTTATTTCTGTTCCTGGTTTGCTAAGGGTTTTTGTCATTAATGGGTGTTGTTTGAATGAGTTTGTCTCTCTTTTTTTTTTTTTAATTAATTTATTTATTTTGGCTGTGCTGGGTCTTCGTTTCTGTGTGAGGGCTTCCTCTAGTTGTGGCAAGCGGGGGCCACTCTTCATCGCGGTGCACGTCGCGGTGTCTCTTGTTGTGGAGCACAGGCTCCAGACGTGCAGGCTCAGTAGTTGTGGCTCACGGGCCCAGTTGCTCTGCGGCATGTGGGATTCTCCCAGACCAGGGCTCGAACCCATGTCCCCTGCATTAGCAGGCAGACTCTCAACCACTGCGCCACCAGGGAAGCCCCAGCTTTGTGTTTTTCAACTTTGTTTCTCTCTTGGGGTCCCGGGAGCAGGGAGTCTTCAACTTTATGGCCCCCCTGGCCTACTTCCTTGGTGCAATCACACAGATCTCACGGACACTGCCGCTGCTAGGGTGGCTCTGCTGGGACTTCCTCTGTTCCTCCTGGAGTATAGCTGGCCTGATCCCCTCCATCCCTTAGGAGCTTGCTGTGAAGGTGGTACAGCTGCGGTTCACACGAGGCAAGAAGGAAGATGGGAAAGATCCAGATGCAGTGTGGGCAAGACATTGCCAATCCTGCTGATGCAATGAGTCCCCCGTGGCCAGAAGGTGACACTGTCTCATGACACAGCATTGATGGGACGTCTGGGTAGTGAGAAGGTGGCTACGTTGTGGGCCTGGGCACCGGAGGGAAAACGCACTCAGCCCGCCCTTCTCAGGCATGAGAAATCTGCTTTGGGTGCCGGCTGAGGCTTCGTGTGCTACCTGCCATCTCCGGGGTTATCTAGTGCTCTCTTCCTTGATTGATGCTCCAAGCACTTTACTTTTTTTTGTAAATTTCAAAATCATTTGTTGAACTTTATTTTCATTAATAAAATATCTCATTGTAGCAAATAATCAAACAGTAAGTAGAAAACAGTTTAATAAAACTACAGTTTTCTTTTTTAAATTTTAAAAATTTTAAAAATTTTTTATTTTTTTGCGGTACGCAGGCCTCTCACTATTGTGGCCTACTCCCGTTGCGGAGCACAGGCTCCGGACGCGCAGGCTCAGCGGCCATGGCTCACAGGCCCAGCCGCTCCACGGCACGTGGGATCCTCCCGGACCGGGGCACGAACCCGTGTCTTCTGCATCGGCAGGGGGACTCTCAACCACTGCACCACTGGGGAAGCCCTAAATTTTTTCTTTTTTTAACCTCTTTATTGCAGTATAATTGCTTTACAATGGTGTGTTAGTTTCTGCTTTATAACAAAGTGAATCAGATATACATATGTTCCCATATCCGCTCCCTCTTGCATCTCCCTCCCAGCCTCCCTCTCCCACCCCTCTAGGTGGTCACAAAGCACCGGGCTGATCTCCCTGTGCTATGCGGCTGCTTCCCACTAGCTATCTATTTTACGTTTGGTAGTGTGTATATATGTCCATGCCTCTCTCTCACTTTGTCCCAGCTTACCATTTACCTCACTCATCTGCACACTCTGAGGAGTGGGGAAGAGACACGTATTATTAGGGCCATTTTACAGATAAACTGGGATGCAGAGCAGGTGTGGCACAGGGGGTGGAGCTGAGAACACATGTCTGACCCTGGCTTGCAGTACATACTGTGCCCTGTCCTGTCCAGATTGTCCCCTAAGCCCAAACAACAAGAAAAAAATAGCTTCAGAGGAAAAATAGAGTTAGTCTTTTATCTGATGGCAAACCTAATATATAGACTGTAAAACAGATCAGATGGTCACCAAATTTGGGATATAGGTTTTTCTCTGAAGGGGAGGAAGGGGAAGGGGCTGATGGTGTCAGGATAGCCTGGGGGCTTCAGCTGTAATAGTAATGCTTTGGGGGGTTTTGTTGGTGAGAACAGGGGTGTTCTGTTTTTCTTGATTTCCTTTCTGTATATCTTAAATATTGCACACTGAATTGAAATCATTCTAACAATACAAAAAGCATAACATTATTGTTCAAAAGGAAGGCGTTTTAACTATTATTTCCAAGACCTGGGACATTAAGGATTGAAAGAATTGTTTAAGGAAACAAAAGGGGGTGGTGTACGGGGAATAGTTTGGCAGAGAAACAATCATGGAATTTATTATTATGAAGTCAAAAATTGAATCAGCCATCCCAGAAATATTTAATGAGGGCCTACTATGTGCCAAGCACCCTAGGGCTTTAGGTTTAAGCCCTAAAAAGTGTAACATGGTTCCTGTTCTCATGGAGTTTTGATTCTAATGAGAAACAAAAGTAAAAAAAGCCAGTAGTGAGCAAATATTATACAAGTTAGGCTGAAAACAATAGAAAGGGGTTTAGAAATAACATTTTGGGGGCAAAGGCCTCTTGGAGGTAGGGATTTCCCCGAGGACCCATCTCTTGGTCCCAAAGGGCTCCTCTGTCATCTCTCACTGCACAGATTTGGGGAGCAGCCCAGCTCACTCACAGGGAATGAGGAGAGGGTGGGGGCAGAGCTAGTATGAGGAACACCAGGGAGGCCTAGAAGCCTACAATCAGACCAGTCTGGGTGCTGGTCCCACCCTAGGTGTGCCCAGGGCTTGTGCATTATACTCTAATGAAGGGTTGGGCCAATGGTGGTGTGTTCCTTTTTTTTTTTTTTTTTAATGAGGTGCTGTTTTGCATAGATAAATACTATGATTGTGATGTGGGAACCAAAAGGCGGATCATTATGCAAAAAGCACTGGCAGAGGTGAGATTATGAAACCAGTTCTGCTTCAGGCCTGCTGCCCGAGCGTGGGAACTAAGAGGTGTCTGATTATCTGGGCCTCAACCTGGGCCAACTGGATGGAGGCAGCCCTCTCTAAGCTCATCTCTTGACAGCTGGGCTGGGACAGGAAGCATCCCTCTCTACTTTTTACGTGAGATTCAGAATTATAGGAAGGGGAAGTGGAGGGGGGATGCAGGTGGCTTCCCCCCTGTGGTCCCCACATGAATGTATGGTCTGCGATTGGTGGGACCAAGACCCCACCTTTAACATCTATTCCTGGTTGTTGTAAAGTGAGATAGGGGGCTTTAGGTGCCCAGGTGAGGCTCGTAGAGATGCTAGGCCTGGGAGGAGGCCGAGAACAGAGAAAGGAAGGACTTCCTTTGTTCTGAGTTTACAAGCTGACTTCTTAGCTGGGGTATCTGGATCTCAGAAGAGAATGTGGAGACCTGCCGTGAGATGTTGCTTGGACAGCCAGGGAGGAAAACTCAAGCAGGCTGGCGAGGGATGGAGAAGACGGCTGGGGAAGAAGAACCCGGGCTCCAGTTTCTAGGCAGAGGATGTTCCCATGATGCCTTACAAAAGGAGGCTTCATAGCCGCTAGTGTGGTCAACCAGCTAATAAACATCCGGCACGTAGTCTGTGCTTCAATGCCCCCATCTGCCTGCCTTTTGTCCTGCGGAGAGTGAGCCCTGTTGACAGCTTCCAAGAGGTCAGATGAAAGAGACAAATAAAGCCAAGGTCAGCACTGCCCAGGATGGAGACACAGCTGCCCGCATCCCAGGTGTTGGCTGCAGCAAAGGCCGTAGTGAGAGTGCCCCCTACAGAGCACATCAAGGAGAGGCAGCCTGGGGGACAGGGAGCCTGAGGGGTCCAGATGGCTAGGCAAAGGCCATCTATTCATTTACTCGGTCAGCAACTCTTTGTTGAGTACTTCCTAAGGCGTCGGTAAGACAAAGATCCTGTGTGCATGGAAGCAAAATCAGAATAACCACTTTATGTTACACATCTGCAGAGCAACCAGATTGTTCCTCCTGGTTTTCCCTGGTTCCTCAGCACCCTGTTACAACATCAGCTCTAAATAGGAAGTGAGAGTTGGCTAATGGTCTTCAGTACATACAGACCTCCATTTCCAACTTCCACTGGCGGAATAGCTGGGGGCAGGGCCGAGTGGGAATTGAGGGCGTTGGCTCCCTCCACCCTTCCCAAGGTCTTAGAACTCAGCAGGACGATGTTACTTAGATGCTTTGGGTGGTGTGGCAAGGAGTATCAATGGTGCAATTCAATTATGCCAGGCTGCGAATGAGCTAAGTGCTGTATCTTTATTATGCATCGAAGACTGGACTCATTAAGGACCTACAGTGTCTCAGGACTTCACAATACATGCTACACTAAGATCATGATGCTGTAAGAAACTCAGAACCCCTACTTGTCCAGCGTCTTCAATGACCTGACCTTAAATTGATCTGTAAAACTAACTGTGATCCTTATTCCTAGGGCTCCATGAGAGTGACTTAATGGAGGATTACAATATTCACATTTCATGTCATCCTAGGAACGGCCTTTGGACCTTATTTCTACTCTGTTCTCACTGCAGGGAATGACTGTAGATTCCCACCACACCACTAGTACCAGTCCTGGAAGTGAATTGTATGGAAATTATTCAACAGAAACCCCAAACTGCACATTTGAAGATGTTCGCTGCTGCTAAAAATTGCAAACAACTTAGCACAACGGAGATATAAAGAGGACTAGTTGAATAAATGATAGCAAATCTGTAGGTGGTATATTACACAACCATTAGAAATGATAGTGATAATGCCTTTGTAGAATGATGGGAAATGTTTCTTATATGGTAGTAAAAGGACAAGGTAGAATGTAAGTAAGTATGTACATTCTGGTAATATGTAAAGTATGCATTCATATTGAAGGTTGTTTGCAAAAAAGTTAATTGTGTTAGAATGGTGGGATATTAGGGATTTTATTATTTTATAAATTGAGTGTTAATGTTAATGTAATTTTACAGCACTCTAAAAAAAGAAAAAAAAAATCCTGTCTTAGAATATCATAGTAACTCTTCAAGATTAGCCATTTCCCCATCACCCTAAAATTGATTCTTAAAGTGAGGCGTGGGGTCTACTGGCATCTGAGTGACCTTGGAATCATATTATACATGCTGATTCCCGGTCCCTGCGCAACTTAGAACAAGAACCCCTGGGGCTGTAATCCAAGAATCAGCAGTTCAGCCAAGCTGCAAAATGATTCTAATGCACATTCATGTTTGAGAACCACTGTTCTAGAGGTTCTCAGAAACAAATTGTAAATAAATGACAAGAGAGACAAGTTGATTTTCTCTCATGAGAAGCAGGCTGATTCTCTGAAAGCCAAGGTACTCAGGAATCAATTAGCCAATTCTTCGAATTTACCAAATGTGTCAGTTTACCAAAATTGTTTTAAACAATACTTTTCTGAAATATATTCAATGAAAATGTTCTCCACGAACATCTGATTCGTTCTGCCTGTGAATGCGTCAGTAACTCTGCATCAAGAATACATTCTATTCAATTCAATAGATTCTTCTCGAGTAGATTTCTTCATAAAAAAATGAACTATTTTCATTAAATAACATATTTTTAAAAAATGTATTCATAAGAAGAACATATTTCTGAGAACACTAAATCATTCTAGGTCTCCGAGCTTTGGACAAACTGAATATTTCTTAAATTGCTGTTAAGAAAGACATATTGAGAATATTCAAGAAGTTTTTGTGAAATTAGTGAATTCAGTGAATTCAAAGAGTTGTCACTCAACAAATTGATCCTTTGGGGTTTCATATTTGTTGAATTGATGTACAGTCCCTCCAAAAGCCCAGGGTACCCCAGCCATGCTGAGGTTCAGGAGAGTCGGAGGTCTAGGAGGCTGAGGGCTGGGTGGCAGGCCATGGAAAGATCTGGGTGTGGGAGTTGTCTCCCCAAGGCCCTGATGGTCCCCCTTAGAGTCCTAAGGAGGCCAGTGGTGGTTCTTCCTCTGTCCACATCTGGTAGGGTCTGGAGCTTGGCAGCCATTTCATCACAGAAGACAGTATCTCTCACCACACTTTTAAAGATGTGAGACCCATTCTTTAGGGAGCTTCAAAAAGGAGGGTAACGGTTTGCAATGTAATTGGAGAAGTGGGGCCAGACTGCACTCTTAGACGAAGGAAGCCACTGCAACTCTTGCCCCTCCTCACCTAAGAGGGGAAGTCCTTTCTCCCTGGATCACCCTGCCCCCGTGGCTACCACAGCTCTGTTGCTCGTGCCCATTCACCCATGACCCTCGCTGTGGGTTTCACTCTGACAGCTTAGCAGCTCCTGAAAGGAGATTGCTGATGCCAACAGCCATGCACAGCCTCAGATAACCACTCACAATGTCAGCTCACGTTTATTGAGTGCCTTCCACGTAAGTAAGAGTACTCACCAATTTCCATGCACTATCACATTTAATTCCCACTGCAACCCTCTAAAGTAAGCAGCATTATTATCCCTGATTCACAGCTGCTAAATCGTTGCTCGGGGCTTCACAGCCATTATGCAGACGATCTGAGCTTTGAAATCAGGCAGGTTGGCTCCAGAGCATCTGTCTCCTTTGGTTAGCAAGAAACACTCCGTTTTATTACCTAGAACCCATCTGCTGCCAGTGCCGGTTTGAGGACGAATGTTTAAAGGGAAAATGAGGACGGAGAAGAGGAGGTAGTCTCATAGGTGGCCTGCTTTGCACTTGTTACAGATGTTCAGACTGGACCAAAGGCATTTAAATGGACTCTGGGTCTTGGGGCCAACAGCAGATGAAAGCCGTCAATTCCCTACTGAATATAGAAGGAATCAATCAATAATATAGGTCCTGAAGAACGCCACTGAGTATCAAACACCAAGGGAGATGGAAAGCACCAGACAAGGGCTCGTGCTTTCCTTTTTGGGTTGCCAGAGAAAATACAGGGCGCCCAGTTAAATTTGAATTTCAGATAAATAGCAAATAAATTTTTAGTTTGTCCCAATATTACATGGAATACACCTAGACTAAAAAAAATTTGCTGTTGTTTATTTAAAATTCAGATTTAACTGGGAGTCCTGTATTTTTATTTGCTAAATCTGACAACCCAGTTTCTTTGAGGAGACAGCTCACAACCCAGGCAGTGTGTTAATAAGGACTGAGTGAGAAGTACAGATAGTGAGGCCTTTGGAGAAGGGAGAGTTCTGGATTTAAACCCAAGGAGGTAACTCAAGCTCCTGGGTAACAGACTCAGTGGAAGGGGGCTTGTGATGGGAAGGCTTCCTGGCAGAGTTGGTTTCTAAGGATAGATGGGAAGGATCTAGAAGGGTAGAGAGGGAGGAAGGCTCGAGGCACACAGGGTGGTGGTGAGCAGACAGTGAAATATCTAGAAGAGACTTCATGCTGGAAAGGACCAGAGGTGGAAGATCAGTCTGCGGAGGGTCTTGAGTACCTTGGTAGGGATTTTGGATCATGTGCTTTGGACAAGGATGGGTAACCAATCAAAGTAGTGTTTTAGGACGGTTAATGTGGTCATGGCATGTAAGATTGGTGGGAATGGTCCATGCGGTGGGGAGCTAAGCATGAGGTGGTGAGGGTCTGTGGGAAAGGAAAGATGACCAGAAGGACATTCCAAAGCAATGGCCTCGTCTTTTAGGTAGGATATACAGGTGACCATCAACAGGATAGGTGGCCGGGCTTCCCTGGTGGCGCAGTGGTTGGGAGTCCGCCTGCCGATGCAGGGGACGCGGGTTCGTGCCCCGGGCCGGGAGGATCCCACGTGCCGCGGAGCGGCTGGGCCCGTGAGCCATGGCCGCTGAGCCTGCGCGTCCGGAGCCTGTGCAACAGTGAGAGGCCCGCGTACCGCAAAAACAAACAAACAAACAACAGAAAAAGAGCATAGGTGGCCTAAAGTGGCTGTCCCCTATCAAGTGGGGGATCTGGGCCTTGCTGGGTGAAGAGGAGAAGGAAGCCTTGGTGCAGAGTCTCAGACGGAAGATTTTCATGTTAGAGTCACCGTCAGCAGTCTGTCACCATAGAAAGACAGATGGAGGCAGCGTGAGGGTCACATCTTGTTCTATTCTTCCTGCTCTCTGCAACCCACCCCTGGTGCTTATTAGGTCTGTATGGATTTCCATAGAAAGGCAAATCCTGCTTTAACCTCAAATAATTTGTATTAGGGATGCAATTTCAGCTTCTGGATTCTGTTGTTTTGCTTTCCTTGGAGCCAGTCTTTTAGACCATCCATTCCACTGTCAAAGGTGCCACCCACCTGGCATGTGACCCTCCTTCTCGGGGTCCTCCCACAGCAGGCACAACCCCTGTTTCTTGTAAGAGGTTTTGAGGTCCTCTAAAGAAGAGTATTTCAGCAACATGTGAGATTGCCAATCCCCAAAAGCCCGCCCCGCTGTTCTAGGTTTTCCCAGAAGAGCTACCTGGGCAAGAAAAGAGAGGTCCAGACATGTTGGAAATGGAAACTGTTCCAGCCCTTTCCTGGGACTGGGTGGGACAGGACAGACCCACGGGGACAGGGCAGGGAGGGGCTGGGCCCTGGGTACCCTGGCTCTCTCTGACCTTCTCCCTGACTTGGGGTGATTGAGGGATGGTCTTACAGCAAGGGTGACTTTTTCCAAAATGGCCTGGAGGAAAGGGGTGGCCCCGGCGGGCCAGTGCAAAATGAGGAGGGAGAACAGTAACCCCACCACCACCCCATCACTGATCACTGGGAGTGATCATTACTCAGTGACAGCAAGGTCTTCAGACCCTGTCTCAAACACTCCATTTCTTGCCGCCTGCCCCTGGTCATGGATCAGATGATGGCACCTTGTCCTCTTGCTGGGCAGGGCAAGGTGGGGTGGGGCCTCAGTTTCTTCCCCAGGGAACTGACCAAGGTCAGGGTATACTTGGGGTTGGTTTCTTGCAGGAGCAATGGCCAGCTCGCTCACACCAGGATAGCTTGATTTTGGAATCAAGGTGATTTGAACTTCAGTGGTGAGATGGGGCAGGAGGGAGGCAAAGTCAGACTGCCCGTTCTCTACATGGCCACCAGCCACTCTCCCGTGGGGGAGACTCACAGACTCACCCCACCCTCTACCCCATGGCCCAAGGGCTAAACCTGGTGCTGCCCACCAGGGGTCCGACACCAGCCCCACAGAGCTGCGGCCTTTCCCTCTTCTTTGGGTGGCCCTAGCCTGTGCATGGACTGTGCACCCTTTCCCTGAATGCCCTTCCTGCACTGGCTTCTCTGCCTGGCGAATTCCTCCTCATCTGACAAAACTGGCTCCAAAGTCACCTCCTCCGTGAAGCCTGCTGGCTTCCTCCTCTCCACCTTCTTCTTAGGGCTCTCTTCTGTCCCTTCGCTGGAACTTATAAAACCTGTTGCAGTGGAAGCTTTGCGCCCCCGGGCCCCCGTGAGGCTCCAAAGGTGGCCAGCCTGGTTTCACTGAATGTTTGGGGTCCAGCCTGGCTGGACTTTCAGGGCCCTTGGGAGGCAGAGCCTAGCAGCCAGGGACCTGAGCTCCCTGTCAGCTCTCAGTGGCCTCCCCAGGGCTGGGCTACTGACCAAACAGAAAGTGCCCAGGTCAGTGCCCATGCACACCACCTGTGGCCTTGCCTCTGCCTCACGCCTGCCATCCCTGGCTCAGCTCAGAGGCACTGGAGTCTTCTGTTAGCCTCCAGGCTCCTCTGCTGACCACTCCCTGGCCCAGCACCGGCCTTTCTTGCTGAGTCAGCCCATCCGCTAATTGCCACCAGCTGGGCCAGGCTGCCTTCCCGAGATGCAGCGGGCTGCCTGCTCTTGGAGGCTGACTTTGGGTGGCTCATTCACCAGGCAGTTGGCACTGCTTCTTCCAGTGGATGTTGGGGGAGACATGCCAGCCAGGCCTGGGGTGGGGGTGGGGAGTGGGGAGGAAGGCCCAGGAGAATGCAGGGAGATGGGGGATGGACCTGTGGAGGACCAAGAGGCCCCTCTCTACTGCCCATAGCCTTTCCTTAGAACAGCGGTTCTCACTGCCCCAGCCCCCAGCCCCGGGGCATTTGGCAATGTCTGGAGGTCTTTTTGGTTGTCACAGCTGGCAGGGGGATGCTACTGGTATTTACTGTGTAGAAGCTGGAGACACTGCTAAACGTCTTGCAATGCACAGAACAGTCCCTACAACAAAGGATTATCTTGGCCAAAGTGTCAACAGTGCCAACGTGGAGAAAGGAGAGAGAAGAGGCTAGGGCAGCTGGTGTGGGGAGACTCGTGTTTGAGAGGGGGCCTCACGTGGGCTTCCACGTGTCCAGGGATGGCTTGTTCTCAGGGCGCATCTGCAGCCTTCTCTGCCCTTTGGATCGTCGCGTGGAGCCACAGTTCTCCCTGCAGGACCGGTCCTGTTCCTCAGGGTGCAGCTCCATCCACGCCTCCATAATTGGGGCTGGGGGGTAATTTCTACAGCCAGTGGGTATAAATGCTGAGAAAACCTCTTACGTTCTTTTGTTCCATGTCAGCCCGTGGTTTCAGATGGGCAAGGAAGCAAGGGATTCCTTACCATTTTTCAATAAATGCTATATATAAAGGAATCCTTTTTTCTTTTATCTCTATATAATAATAGTAGTCAATACCATGAATCAAGCGCTTATTTTGTACCAGGAACTTTCACATATGATGATATGATATCATTGTCACAATAGCCCTACGAGATGGGTAATATTATTACTCTTTGAAAAAAAAAAAAACAACCCCAGCTGAAGTCCACATGGGTCGCTTAATTTGTCCAAGTTAAAGAGGTAGAAAGGGGCGGTGCTGAGACTGGGACCAAGTCTTTGCCCCCCAAATCTGTAATTAGAACACCGCCTAAAATTTCTCCTACGGGGTGTCGGTGTCACAGAGGAACCTTTTAAGTGAAAAGGACCCCGGGGGCTCTCGTGTCTGTCTGAACTGTGTGGGTGTGTACGGGTAGGGGTGGGTGGGAGAGACTCTTTGGGCAGGTAACCACGGAGAAGGGGGCCCCTAGGAAAGAAGAGGCTAGTAGAGGACATGGCTGTTTCTTGTGAGGGGATGACGAATGACCTTCCCGGGGAAGGGTCCTCTTTTTCCTCCCAGGCCCATGTCCTAACCCTGGGGAAGCCGGCTCATGCTATCTAGCCCTGGGATTGATTAAACTGACTGAAAGGAAAGACCAGAGCATCACCCACCACCCAGATAGCAGCCATCCGGCCTCGTCTGTCCAGGCGTCCAGGCGTCCATCCGGGGAGCTCTGGCTGGGCTGCTGGCTGCTGCCTTGGAGCTTGGAGGCAGCAGGAGACAGGCAGTAAACAGGAAATGGTTGAGTAAGAGCAGGAGAAACATGCGGGCGCTGGAACCGGGCAGGAAATAGCCGAGCGGCTGAATGGACTCCAGAGAATGCCCTGCCCTCTTCCCCAGGGCTCTGGCAAAGGCGCTGTCCACCCACTCCTCCCCGGCCAGCACTTCAAGGCACCCAGTCTGCCAGACCTCCACCGCCCTCCTCAGATCTGCAGGGGCTGGGGAGGCGGTGCTGGGGGGACAGGGGCCTGAGGGACCAGGGGGTCCAGCCAGGACCAATGGGGCAAGGAGGAGGGAGCTGCTTCCTCCTGGGGCTGCCAACGAGGAGGCCCACGTCCAGTGGCCCATGTGTGAGAGGCGCAGGAGGTGGGCAGGCTCTCCGAGAACCAGAGGCTGTGTTCTTCTTTGCAAACAGGGTCCTTTGCATTGACTGGGGCTCTCGTGAATGTTACATCCCACCCTGAGTAGAGCACACAGCCAGGTGTGTGGCCTGAGGTCGGGGAGGAAGGCTGGATGCACCGGGGTTCCCTCCCTCTGCACCTCAGTGTCCCTCATCTTCAGACAGTTTTCTGTGCTCTGCCCTGGAATAAAGTCAATGGTGCTCTCTTGACCCCTTCCTTCAGGGGGACCCAACCTATGGGCAAACAGAACTCTGCTTCACGGGGTCCCCTTACAAGTGAGCTTCCTTTCACATAGCAGACGGTCTGGTTGCTCTGGCCTTGAAGCTGACACATCTCTGTCCAAGGACTCCAAGGCGTCCGGGTCTGAACTCCCACCCAGGCCTCATTAGGTAGGGATTTCCACAGTGCTGGTCACCTGAGTGGTACACAGGGACACTGAGGCAGCAGTAGTCTGTCCCCAGTGCTGGCTTGTTCCCCAGCATGTGGCTTCTGGGAGCAGCAGTGCTGTAGTTAGGAGCTGATGGCCTTGACCTCTGCCCAAAGCGGGTGGTTACCGGTGGGAGAATAAGCTGTGCTCACATGTTTTCTTGACAGCAGTGGACATCAAGGGTGTCTCAATTTCCAAATAATGATAACAACCCAACTTTATTGGGTATTTGTTCTATTTATTATAGTAAGTGTATATTTAAGTATACACCTATATTTATTTATATATATATTAACTCATTTAATCCCTACAGCAACCCAAAGAAGAGGCACTTTGATTGTTCCCATTTTACAGATGAGGAAACTGAGGCACAGAGAAGGGAAGTAACTTGCCCTAGAGGTAAGGCAGCAGTGGGTTTGGGTACTCTGAATTCAGATCTGGGCAGTTGACTCCAGTCCACACTCCAGCCACTGAGCTGAATTGCTTACATGGGAACCTTTTGAGGAGGTCACACTTGTTCCCCTGGATATTCCTAATGAGATCCCAAATCTTTAGGGGAAATTCCTTTTCTCTCAGGAGCCAGAATTTCTGAACATCCTTCCCTACTAGCTGAGGCTTCCGAGGCCTCTGACAAGAACACCGGGGGGAGGAGGAGAAAGTGGTGGACAGCTGATCACCTCTCTAGGCTGGGCTGTGAGCTTGGTGTCTTCGCATTGTCACTGACATGGGGCCCTGAGGAACGTGCCACTGATTCTGTTCATTCAAGAGCCATGTGTTGGCACCAACTTCGTTCCGGGTGCTGGGCTGGGCACCAGGAGGAACCTGCTAAAATAGACATATTATGTGCTCCGGGGAGTTGGTGGCAGAGGAAGAGACAGTCACTTACATGTCTACAGATTGAATATGGGGTAGAGGGAGGCTTGGGGGCTGGAGCATGGAAACAGTGAGTCGGGCACTCAGCCAGCCCTGGAAATCAGGGAAGGTGTCCTGAAGGTGAGCATGCCTTAGCTGAGCCTTGAAGGATGATCCAAGTTAACCAGGAGAAGAAAAAGGGGTGGGGTGGGGGCAGAGGCAGGGCCTTCCAGGCAGAGGTTACAGTGCAGGCAAAGACTTGGAGGTCTGACGTTGCTGGGTAAAAGCAGAGAACATAAGAATGTCATTCCTACAGGCAGGGAGATAGGAGATGAGCCCGCGGGGATTGCATCACAAGGTCCGGCAAGGCCACATCAGGGCCTTGGAGCTTTGTCCAGCCTCTGCCTCCTGGCCTGAAAGACCACAGGAAAGAGGAGGGCCTTGCAGGAACACAGTGCAACTAGGTGGACTCACATTCCCTGATTTTAAGAATCACTGTCAAACTAGAGTAATCAAGATTGGAGAATTGATGAAAGGATGGACGTTTATAACAGTGGAACACAATAGAGAGTGCAGAAATATACTCACACATGCATAGTCAGTTAATTTTTGACAAAGTGCAAAGGGAATTCAATGGAGAATGGACATTTATACGCAAAAAGAAGAAAAAAAAGAACCTCGGCCTATAACACAAAATAAATCATAGGCCTAAATGTAAAACATAAAAGTGCAAAAGACAGAAACAGGAGCAAAAGTATAAAAGGAAAAAACCTAAAAGAGTAAAAGAGGAAAACATGGGAGAAAATCTTTGTGATTTAGGTTAGGCAATGATTTCTTATACATGACACCAAAAGCACAATAAATCCATAGAAGGAAAAGCTGACAAATTGAACTTCTCGAAATTAAAAAGTTCTTTTTTTCAAAAGACACTGTTAAGAAAACGAAAAGATAAGGCATAGACTGGGAGAAGATGTTTGTAAAACCTGTATCTAACAGAGGACTTGTATCTAGAATATATAAAAAACCCTCAAAACTCGATAACAAGAAAACAATCCAGTTTTTTAAATGCGCAAATACTTGAACACACACTTCACTACAGAAGAAACATGGATGGCAAATAAACACATGAAAAGACATTTAGCATCATTAATCGTTAAATTAAAATCATAATGAGAAACCACTACATACCTTTTAGAATGGCTAAAATAAAAATACACTAAAAACAAAAACCTGACAATGCCGAGGACTGGGGAGGATGTGAAGCAACTGGAACTCATTAATTGCTGGTGGGGATGCAACATGGTGCAGCTCACTTTGGGCAACGTTTGGCAGTTTGGTGTAAAGTTAACCATACACTTATGACCCAGCATTCCCACACTTGGGCATTTACCAAGAGAAATGAAAACGTATGTCCATACAAAAACCTGTATGCAAAAGTTTATAATAGCATTATTCATAATGGCTCAAAACTGGGAACAACCCAAATACCCTTGGATTGCTGAATGGCTAGACACACTGTTACGCCCCATATAGGGGACACTAGTGACCCAGCGATGGAAATGAACTATTGGTACATGCAATAACACAGCCAAATCTCAAGTGCACTGGGCTAAGTGAAAGAAGGCAGACCCTGGGGGCTACATACTGTATGATTCCGTTTATACGAAAGGCAAAACCACAGGGATGAAAATACTGAAGAATGGTTTTCAGGGGCTGGGGCTGGGGGCAGGGGTTGACGACGAAGAACACTGGAGAATTTTGGTGTGGGGGGGATGGAACTCTTCCGTATCTTCGTTGTGGTGGTGGTTACGTGTCGAAACTCATAGAACTATATTTTTTTTTAATTTTTATTTTATATTGGAGTATAGTTGATTAACAATGCTGTGCTAGTTTCAGGTATACAGCAAAGTGATTCAGTTATCCATATACATGTATCTATTTTTTTCAAGTTCTTTTCCCATTTAGGTTACTACAGAGTATTGAGCAGAGTTTTCTAAATATAGTGGTGTGTACAACATGTCAACCCTAAACTCCCAATCTATCCCTCTCTACCACACTTATCCCTGGTAACCATAAGTTTGGATAGAACTATATGTATATATATATATATATATATATATATATATATATATATATATATATATATA
>NW_006781042.1:1293206-1300872 GCF_000442215.2 Lipotes vexillifer
CGGACTCTCAACCACTGCGCCACCAGGGAAGCCCAGAACTATATTTTTAAATGGATGAATTGTACTGTTTGTAAATTATATTGAAATAAACCTGACTTTAAAAAGACACAGTGCAACTAGGTTCTAGGACGAAGAGTTGGGGAGACCCACCACGGGTCTGGCTCCTATTGCCTTTCAGTGTCCTCTGACCCCATCCCGTCCCACAGGGCCTCAGCAGGCTCTGCCAGAGATCTTGCTCCTTGTGTTCTGAGGGCCAGAAAAGGAACTGTTAGGGAGCCCCTGCTTTGGCACATTGAGACCCTTCATTTTATTAAACGCAAGTACCCCTGGGAGGGTGAATAGGTTAAGATGAGGGAGGCTGTAGCAGAATGGGGGGGAATGGGAGGGTGGGAGGAGAGAAGAGTGGAGGTGGGAGATAGCCTTCAGTGTCGTTGGTGGCACTGGGCTGTACCCGTGCATTGTGGGCATGTTGGTTGGGGCCTTAGGAGCCACATGGAAGGCAGAGCCCCTGCCTCCCCCCATCATTGCCTTTGCCTTTGTATACAAAGTCCCCCCACCCCACCTGACAACCACAGTCCCACCTCCTGGGCTTCCTCCCCCACTTCCTTCTCTGCTTCCTAGTTATCCAGTTCCAAGTACAAATTGCCCAGACAGGTTTGGGGGATTCTTTCTTTATGGCAACTAAACACTAAAGGCCTCAGCATCTTCTCTCGGGATATTTCCACTCCTCTGGGTCCTTAGGCATTTCTGTCCTGTTGGAAGTTTCCTAGCCAGGGAGGAAAGTGGAAGGCCCTGAGCAGGCACCAAGGCCCCAGGCTTCAGTGATCTTGTGTTGCAAATTATGGTGTAGGAAGTTTGGTTAGGGCATCTGTTTATCCCCTACAGCTGACACTTGCATTTTTTCTTCTACAGCATTTTCTTCAAATGTGCCATTTACCTTCCCAACACAGGACCTTTGCACATGACAAACTTTCTCTCTGAGGCTCCTCACCTTCTGAAGTTTAATTTAACCACCATTTACTGTGTCTTACTGTGTGCCTGGTGCTGAGAATGCAAAGATAAACAAGACAACAAATAAGGCTCCTTATGTGATAGACAACTTTGGCCCAAGGAGAATGGTGGTAATAGTGGTAATAATAGTAACAACAACAGCAGCACAATGGCAGGACCGTTTAAGCAGCACTTATTATGTGCTGGGCATTTATGAACACAAGGTCATTAAAAACTCAGTAGAACAACAGTTCTACAAGGTTGTCGCTATTATTACTCCCATTTTATAAGAGAGGAAGCTGAGGCTCAGAGAAGTGAAGTCGCTTGCTGAGCTGGTGTGCGGCAGAGTTGGAACTTGAGCCCATGTCTCTGGGTCTCCAAAGCCATATTTACAGCCACAGTGTTATCCTGCTATGCCCAGAAAGGTCCCCCTCTGCCCCATGTGAAGGAAAGCCACTATCTGATTCCAACTCCAATTTGGTGGATCCTCAATTTGATCTGCATAGAAGGAGTGAGAAACAAAGATAACACTGGTCGATTATCCCATAGGATGCAGGATGCGGGTTGCAGCCAGAAGTGCCAGCCCAAGACTGTGGGCAAAGGAGGGCTGGGCCAGGATGCTGCACACACTGGCCAGCCTGCCCCCACCTTCCCCCCAGGACCCTTCCCATTCATTGCATCCACAGGGAACATTTTTCTAAGGTGTGAAATGCAGGACTCACTGCTCGGGGGTGACCAGAGTCCTCAGGAAGATACTCCGAGGATGAGCCTCCTTGACTCGGTGCTCTTGCACTTCATTTTTTGGATAGAGGTAAGGTGTGTACTTGACGTTGAGCTCGCAGCAGACCAATAAGTCATGCTCAGGCCCCCGAAGTCCTGGTTGGGCTCTGCTGTCTAGTAAACCGAAGATGATCACTCACGAATAATGCGGGTGTGATATTGTGTAACATGAGGGTTGATGGGCTGAGGGGTGACTCACTCCTGAAGGCCTCAAATCAGACCAATGTTATTTCCTTTGGCTTCCACTGGCCCTCACCCAGACTCTCTTAAACACCTGCCTCAGTTGCTGAATCAGGGATGTGGGCTCTGGTTGGCGGTGGAGAGCTGTGACCTTACTGCAGGCCAGAGACCAGTTACAGAAAGAGGAGGAAATGAGATGATGTTACTGGAGCACAGCTTTCCCGAAGGGCTGGCGGGTCTACGTGGAAGGAGGTGGCCTGGTCCAGGTGACAGGGCATAGATTCTGAGCCCACAGAGAGTAGGGGTGTAGTGTTTTGGCTGAAGCCATGAAAGTTCAGAGGGAAAGACAGAAAATACGATTCTTGAGCATGACTGGATTTTTTCTCTCCCTCTCTACCCCTCCTCTCATGAGTTGGACGGAGGAGAAACGAAACTGGGACAGGGTAAAGGCAGCCTTCGGAAAAGTCAGGGCTTGCTGCCGGCATCGCAGCTGCCTGAAAAATGCCTCCAAGCAATACCTGAGCAGGTGGAGCCTGAGGCAGCCAATGTGGGGCTTCCCATGGCCCAGGGGCATATGCTGATATCCCGGAAGAGGGGAGTAGGGGGTCCCTCCTCATGGAGAAGTTCCCCGAGGGCAGGGTGGGGTCTTCCCTCCCTCCCTCCCTCCCTCCCTCCTTTCCTTCCTTACACCCTCAGCATATCCTGAGCTTTGGACAGAGTAAGCAAATGCTCACTGAACAGAAAAAGCCCCAAAGAGGGTATGGAGGAAGATGCTTGGGAGGGCGACTCTGGGGCCGTCATCAGGGACTGGAGATGCCAGCGAAATCAAGCAGGGAGTTCAAGACTTAAGAGGGACATTTGACAAACTGTGCAGGTCCAAGTGGGCGGCGCCAGGCCACACACAGTCAATGCTCCTGTTTTGGTTCGGGATGGCACCCGGCTTTAACCCAAGAAATATGACAGTTATCCAAATGATCCAGATTACATGAACGCACTGTACAAAGACTGACCCCTCCTGAGACACCTAAAATTATTACTGGAATTGCACCATTTTAACCCCGGACAGCTTTGGGGGAACATACCTATTGTACGGAGTCTATTGTTTGCACGTGAAATGTGCGAATGGCAGGTTATTCAACTCCTGGATCTTGAGGGACATCATAAAGATTAGGGTTGAGAAACACGCCCTGGTCTTTGTTTTGTTCCCCATCTCCTGTGACTCCAGGAGTCCCATGCCTAGGACAGTGTGCTCTGCAGAGACTTGTGGATGTCTTGGGCTGCAGAAATGGGAGTCCTGCTGCATGCGTATGGCTTGCTCGGCCTGGGCTGGGCAGTTTACCGCCTTTGCACCAGGAAGCTAAAATGATGACTGGATGGGCTTGTCTGCTTTGTGGCACCAGCTCTGGTATTACAAAATGTGGCACTGGAAGGAGCGTAGAGACCCTAGTCCAACCCACTCCCAGGAGTTCCTTCTGGAAAATTCCAAAGGCTGCTCTGTGGGGTCCTGGGCCATGGGCAGTCTTTTCATTCTCGCTCCACATCCTGCCTGCCTCGTCTGTACATACTACCAGTCCCGGTGTAGTTTGCTCCAAACCTGTCCTGTCTCCCTCTTTCTAGGGAAAGAGAAGTTTCCCCTCGCATGTTCTACTGACGTTCCGCAGCTCAGGATGCAGTGATGAGCGCTTTCTACAGCAAGGCCTCCAGGAGAAGAGCCTGTCTCTCTTGCCTGGTGGAGCAGGGTAAACAAAGTCAGGGTCTGAGCCCGTGTAGCCCTACAAAGAAGCTAGCGGTGAGGGTGAAGGGGGCGGTGGGCTAGATACAGCAGCCCTACCTCCTTCAGTCTCCTCTTTGGGTTTCACGTGCTCTGAAGCTCAGCCACAACGTCCAGATCCCTTGGCATGGTGATCACAACCCTGCCCCTGCCCTTCCGGGCTCATCTCCCCACAATTCCCTCCTCCACATTCTCTGTGCTGGCCACACTGATCTGCTTAACACCAGCACATGTGGTGGCTTGGGGCGCCTCCATGCCTTTGCACCTGCTGTTCCCTCTGTCTGGAATACGCTTGTTTCTCTGATAAGCTCCCACTCATCTTTCAGACTCAGATCAGATCCCCCCACTCTGCAGCCCTCCCTGGATCCCCCCCAAAGAGAGAGTTAGGTGAGCTCAGCACGAGTGGCCAGCCTCTTTATGAAAGAGAGGGCTGATCTACTCACACTGTAATTAATGGTTGGCCCTGCTGTCTAATCCGCCTGTTCCAGAGTGGCCCTGTCAGGAGCTCCCGCTGCATCTGGCACAGAGCAGGCACTCCATGAAGGCCACGTGAGTGAATGAATGAACGAATGAGAAAAAGAAACAGAGATGTATCCTTTAAGGAGAAACCTGCCTCCGAGAACCTGATTCAGGATATCCTCTCCAGAGATGGCTTTTGGGAGCTTCTGCTCCTCGTCCTGTCCTCAGTGCTAAGTAAGGAGTTCCTTGAGATGGGTGCCACGTGCCCAGCCTCCTGAAGATTTCTTCATTGACGTTCGCCTGCGGCTTTTCTGGTTAGTGCATTGCGGGACTTGCACATTTGGTGGTGACTTAAAACCTGAGAAAGCGTGGGACTCAGATCTGGACTAAATCAGAGCAAGGACCTTACACTCTCCAGGAAGATTTGCTAGAGTCTGTTGGAGGGGTGGCGCAGCACGAGCAGACAGGAAAGAAAGGTTCCGGGCTTTGGGGATGATTCCTTTGGGGGGCAGGAAATAATGACAGCTTATTGAGTTGAGGTTGGGTGGGAGGGCGCTGGGGCGGGGAGAGTGAGTGACCGCATGTGCCGCTGGGTGTGGGAAGGAAAGGCGTGGGCGAGGTTCCACTGAGAGGGTAGGATGGAGCCGGAGTGTGGTGACTCAGTGGCCCCGATGGTAGAGCAGCTTAACAGTAAGTGCCTGCAAAGCTTCCACAGTGAGAGCTGGAGAAAGGAAGTGAATCAGGGAAGCACGGGGGCCAGGGTCACATCGGAGGGGCAGAATCAGTGGGGCCCGTGAGCCCCTCCACTTGGGATGGCTAACTCAGGCCCAGAGGCTGTTCAGGACCCAGGTTAGGACACCCAGAAAAGACTGAGGAAGCAGGAAACAGATATCAGGACTTGGACCACGTCGGGAATGGTTCCGTGCACTCCCCTTTTCTTTACAGCAGGGTCTTCAGAGGACATGAGCGAATTGGGGCCCAAGCTAGTCCCTGCACAATCTGGCCCCAAGCTGCTGAAGAGTGCCAGCAGCCTGTTTCCTCACCTGCCTCTGTCCCCTGGCAGTTGACATACTAATAGCCCACAGCACCCCAGGAGGGGTGAACGGGGATCCATTTGTTTTTCCAGGGTTTGACCTCTGGGTAAAACTCTTCCCCCAAAATGTGCCGGTTTAAGTGCAATCGATAAATCAGCCCCTTTGAAATGCAGAAGCAGCTTGGGGAAGCCCCCTTTGATATGCAGCTTGGAAACGGGGCACTTAAAACCTGGCTTAATTCTCCCGCTTTATTGGAGGCAGAGAAAGGGAAGAGGAGGAAACCCAGGGCCAGTCATTAAGTCTGGGCACTTGAAAAGCCTGGGGCAGGGGCCCGGCGGCGCAAAAGGATCACGAAGGCACAGCGGCCCTGGGAAAAGCATCCCGGGCCCTGACGAACTCTAATCCCAGTTCCCACCCAGACAGATGAGACGCTGAGGGCGCTTGGGGGGGAGGAGCGGGCAGGACCGGGAGAGGCTCCCCAGGATGGGGAGGCGGTTGCTATGGAGACAGAGCAGGGGCTCCAGGAAGGAGAAAGCCAAGGGCCAACTTGGCAATTTCCTGAAAGGAGCTGAGAATTCAAGTGAGTGTGTGTCCCATTCACTAGGCGGCTCCTGCTTTCAGGGGCTCAGGGGCTGCAGCCCCTCCCTGGGAGCCAAGGGGCACGGCTGTCCTGTTCTCCCCTGGGGCCGTAGTCTGGGCCCTTCATTGGAAACATCTGCTCCTCGAGGAACTCCTCCGCAGGGGGCACAGGGCCACGGAGGAATAATGCCTGAGGGCGATTTTCAGCCGCTCGACTTCCCCCATCCTATTCCCAAAAGGGAAGCAAGGCTGGGTGTGGAGACACAAGAGGCCCCAAGGCCACTTGATGCTGGTGGGGTGACCTTGCATCCTGGATTTCAGGATGGTTCCCACTGTTAGCCCTACAAATGACAAGTCCAAGTTTTGTCAGGCAGAATACTCCAGTTCCTGGCCTGGGACAAGCAGCCCCAGTAACTGTACTCTGTCCTGAATTCCCTGGAGCTTCTGAACCTTGTAGCCCCTACAGCCGATGGCCAGTCCTGTCTACTCCAGACAGCCGCGTGGCCTGCCGGTGGGCTATGGGTGGGGATGAGCTGGGTGACAATTTGGTTGCGGCCTGTCCACCCTGCTCTGCTGGGTCTGTGTTCTGTTTTGTTTCGCTTTCGAGGGGGAGGCAGGTTGGACGGAGGATGGGAGCTGAGAAAGTAGAAACTTGAGCGTCCAGAGCTTGGTGCACCCATCCAGACAGGCGAGGGCTGGAGGACGGCTCACAGGCTCTTGCCACCTGCCACCCCTGCTCTGACCTTGCTTGGGGTGCTGAGTTCTGGGGAACGCATTAGGTGCAGCTGGACTGGGCTTTTGGCCAGCACAGGTCCTGGGTCAGGGTTCACATACACAGACCCTCAGGGTAAGCTTAGCCGCCAGCCACAGGAAACTTTCCTGGGCCCCCAACACATCTGCTTCCTCACCCCTCCTCTTGGGAATCTGGACCCCGTCTGTTTGGAGGAGCTTCACCTCCACCTGGGCCTCCTGCTCAGACACCAGCCCACCTTTGGGTGAGCAGGGCCTCAGGGGTCTGCCTGCGCCACCCAAAGCCTTTTCCTGTGTCAGGACCACATGCTTATGATTGCATGGCTCAGTAGTCCCAGACGAGGAGTCAACTAAACAAATCGCAGAAATAACTCCCTTCAGCTCTTCTAACTCAGGGCAAGCTGAGAGCCCCCGGAAGGCAAGGGCAAGGGCAATGCAGTGATTCTTTGGGAGAGGTGAGAGAAAAGGGACAGAGGACCCCCAGCAGGCCCAGCTCCCCACAGAGCTGCTGCTACCTCTAGTCCCTAACCTGTCCTTGGGGTGGCCAGGAGGAGGGAGGCTGCCCTGTACCTGCTGTATCACACCTCTCTAACCTCCCTTAGCCTCCAGATTCATGAAATTAAATGGAGAGCACCTTGCCAGAGCTACAGCAGCAGGATCTGTGTGACACCAGCCCAGCTCCATGGCCTTCTAGAAGCCCAGGGCAGAGGCACCATTTTGTTCTCTCTTCCTTTCTCCCTGATTTCAGGGAAGGTGGGGCTTGGGAAAGGGGGTGGGGAGTCAGGCTCACAAAATGCCTGCTTGGATGCAGAGTCGAGGGGGGATGAAGAAATGCGGGCAGGCCAATGGAGACACATTCCACCAAAGGCCCCAGAAAGAAAAGATGATGGTCGGAAAAAGGGGAAGCGCACGGGTGCAGGGTCCACAGAGAGGAAGGCGGCAGAGAAAAGGCCGAGACCACCTTGGCCCAGGAGTGTCAGAACCAGTCCCGGGGCAAAGTGAGTGAAGGCCAAACTCAAGGTGGCTGAGGTGTTACCAGGAGAAGATCTGTGATGGTGGAGGAGGTGTGTGTGTGTGTGTGTGTGTGTGTGTGTGTGTGTGTGTGTGTGTGTGTGTGTGTGTG
>NW_006781042.1:1300916-1316498 GCF_000442215.2 Lipotes vexillifer
GTGTGTGTGTGTGTGTGTGTGTGTGTGTGTGTGTGTGTGTGTGTGTGTGTGTTTGCGTGTGCTGCAGAACAGGAGCCTGTACACACACACACACACAGCTATAGGGTAGGCCTGTGCCAGAAACTGCTACATTCCTCTTAACCCCAAAGCCAGCCCACTTTCCAAAATGCTTTCTCATTATTTGCAGACACATTTTTCCTCACCGCGCTCGGCTCTTGTTTCTATATTTCTGTATGCTTGCTGCAGTTGAAACCCTTTCTTCCCTGCTCTGTAATGAAACTGTAAAAACACCTGCATTTTATTAATGCTGCCTGGAATGGGGTGGGCTGGGCCCCTCTGCTCCCCCCTCCACACTCATCCTCCTCCCACTGCGCTCAGTGAAGCGAAGCATGTGGATTAACCCTGTGTGGCTGGGTCTCTGTCCTGGAGACATGGGTACCCATGAGGGGTGCAGAAAGTGCAGAAGATGTGGAGCTCCCCAGGATCCCTAGACAGATGGGCAGGTGTTCTGGGAGGTCCCCTGACTCCTCACTTCCCTCTCCCTAAACTTTGGCCTGTTCCTCTTATCATTGCCCGTCATTTTCTCTCTTCTGAATTCGAGGACACCATTCTGCCTTGAAAGGAATCCTTGCAAAGTTCTAAGAGAAACTCCTCAGAAGGCTGGCCCTTTAAGCATCTATTCCATCCTTTAGGAGCCAGTGGGACTAAACCATTCCAGAAAAATAGCAGCTTTTGTCTTTAAAATATTTTAAATAAGGAAAGCATACATAATATAAAAATGCCCCATAATCCTATCACCTGAGAGTTCTGCTAACATTTCTTTTAATGCAGTACATGTACATGGCTTTAAAAAAAAAAAGGCATAGGAAGGTATATCACGAAACTTAAGTTTCTCTACCCTTAAACCACAGTTGCTCTTCCCAAAGGTAATGATTGCTAACAGTTTCTTCTGTAGTCTTCAGGGAAAGAATTTAGATATATGCTGACATCTTTTTTTAATTAAAAATAAGTCCAGAATTCTTGCCATATCAGCACATGGAGACCCCCTTCGTTCTTTTTAATAGCTGCATATTAATTCGTCATATGGCCGTACCATAGCTTATTTAAGCAGTTTCCCGGTGATGGGCATGGAGGCTGCTTCCAGCTTATAGTTTTACAGACATTGCTGCGATGAGGATCTTTGGACATACGCCTTGGGTGTATATGTGTGAGTATATTTTCAGGGAAATTCTTACCAGTGCAGTGCAGGGTCAAAGGACTTGTTCTTTTAACATTCTGTCTACTCTTTTTTCTAAAAAAAAGGGTTATTTCTTTTCCTGCCCTTTTTCAGTTTTTCTACCAGGCAAACTCCTAGTCATCTGTCAGAATCCAACTCAAATTTCATCTCCCCTGTGAAGCCTTCCCAGATTGATCCAGCAACCCACTGATTCCCTCTTCCATGCTTCCTTAGCTCTCTTACCTAAGCCTGATGGTAGCTCCATTTTTTTTTAACATCTTTATTGGAGTATAATTGCTTTACAATGGTGTGTTAGTTTCTGCTTTATAACAAAGCTAATCAGCTATACATATACATATATCCCCATGTCCCCTCCCTCTTGCGTCTCCCTCTCACCCTCCCTATCCCACCCCTCTAGGACCAAGGTGGACCCAAAGCACCGAGCTGATCTCCCTGTGCTATGTGGCTGCTTCCCACTAGTAGCTCCATTTTTTAAAGTGTCTATTCTCCATACAGGATTGTGATATGAGCCTACTGACATCTTTTCTCCCAGGCCACAATGCTTTTTGAAGTTTTTCTTCATGCAATTCTACTTCTGGGTATATAACCAAAAGAACTGAAAGCCAGGGAATTGAACAGATATTTGTACACCCACGTTCATAGTAACATTATTCACAATAGTCAAAATGTGAAAACAACCCAAACACCCATCACAGGTGAATAGATAAAATGTGACATATGGGGCTTCCCTGGTGGTGCAGTGGTTGAGAGTCCGCCTGCCGATGCAGGGGACACGGGTCCATGCCCCGATCCGGGAAGATCCCACGTGCCGCGGAGCGGCTGTGCCCGTGAGCCATGGCCGCTGAGCCTGTGCGTCCGGAGCCTGTGCTCCACAACGGGAGAGGCCACAACAGTGAGAGGCCCGCGTACCGCAAAAAAAAAAAAAAAAAAAAAAAAAAAAAAGTGACATATGCATACAATGGAATAGTATTCATTCTTAAAAAGGAATGTAATTCTGACACATGCTACAACATGGATCAGCCTTCAAGATATTATGCCAAGTGACATAAGGCAGTCATATAAAAAATGACAAATATTGTCTGGTTCCGCTAATATGAGGTACCTAGAGTAGTCAAATTCATAGTGACAGAAAGCAGAATGGGGCTGGGGAGAGAGGGACGGGGAGTCAGTGTTCAGTGGGTACAGAGGTTCAGTTTGGGAAGATGAAAAATTTCTGTAGGTGAATGGTGGTAATGGTTGCACAACAATGTGAATGTACTCAATGTCACTGAACTGTAAACTTAAAAATGGTTAAAATGGTAAATTTAATGTTATGTATATGTTGCCACAATAAAATTTTTTTTTCATATGAAAATATACCATTTCAGACTCAAAGTTCCTGGCAAGCTCTCTCCATGGGTCGATGTAACCATCCCCTCACCTCAAGGCAAAGCTGACCCATCCAAGACTGGGGAGTACTTATCCTATTTTCAGATATTTCCAGGGAAGGGAGCCCAATTACAGTATTAAGCAATCTTTTCCAGTGTCTCAAAACCCCAGACATTCTTGGTACCAGACCTTTCCTGTTGCACCTGAAGTTAATTTTTCCTTGGTCAGTAAGTGCTTTGTCAGGCACTGACTCTTCATATACGTGAAGGTTCTTGTTACATTATCCCCCAGCATCAGGGGTGAGGGCACCAAGGAATAGTCTGGCGAGTGGACTTTGAGGGCCTTGTGAGCCTGACCATCATGCTCTCTTGTCACCAGCATGATGTACCAACATTGCTGGGCTTGATTCCTAAGCAGAGTCTGGAGCACAGGACCCCTAAGCCCTGGCAGGTGAAAGAGTTCCCCCCACCCCCTTCTCTCACCCCACTTGGGATGTGTGGAGTTTTTGTGTTTTTTTGGCACTTAGAGCTTTTCCCTTTTGGCTCTCCATCTGCATCCTCTGTTGAAGGCCTTTCGCTGACAGGATAGAGCTCCCCAAAGGACAGGGGCTCAGTTAGTGAGTCATTTCAGCAGCCCCCTTGGACTTTCCTCCGACCAGAGACCACCTGGCATCTTAATCAGCTGCTTGGAAGGTGTACCTGGCAAACGTGTTCCCCACAGCCTGGAAGATGCTGAGTTGTCGGCTTAGAAACATCAAAGGGTTAATGAGAGAAGAATGGGCTGAGAAAGACTTCATCACCTGGGTGCCTGTCAACCGCAGGCTTGCAAGGCCTGAGGAGGCTGAGAAGTGTTGCTGGGAGGAAGTGGAGGCTTCTCTGCTGTGAGGACCTGCCTTCAGTCCCCTTCCGGGGCACCGAGGGGAGGGCGTGAAGCTACATGGCAGCCTCACGCTCAGTGACTCAGATGTCACTGTCACCACAAAGGGAAATCCACATGGGGGTGGGCACCTCCAGAGACCTCATTCACCTGCTAATCAGGGGATGAGGACCTTCCCCCATGTTCATGTGCCAGGCCCGTCAGCCCTGGAGCATTAGCCAACGGGCTTGTGTTGACGTTTCTGATTTGAAGTCTTGGTTTATATGAAGGACCTGGGCTCAAGAAGGGCTGAGCCTTGAGGGAGACAACAGCCTCCGAGTAATTCCTGCAACTAAAGCTGAGATGAGGAAGGAGTCCCCACGGGTCAGTCCAGCAACTGGGCTTTGATGTGAGCTAGATGATGGGCATCAACACCAACATAGTTTGTGCATCATTAAGCAGTCTTGGTCCTTTCCATGTCCCAGAGAGCTGGAATGTCTAACAGAGGGAATTCCAAATGCCCTGCTACAATTTTCATTATGATCAGGTGGCTTTGGGGCAGTCCTCTGTCTTAGAAGCATTTTGGAAATGCTAGTATTAGTATTTGCGTTTTGTTTTTTCTAAAAATTGCAGTGCATTTATTTTTTGCTGTACTTGCTCCTATCCCAACCCTCAACCCCCAGACTCAGCCACCCAAGGAGCTAGTTTCAGGAAACAAGAAATCATGAGCCTTTCCGGTCCCTTTCTTCATGTGAAACCTGGGCAGCCTACATGCTGCAGCAGGTACGGAAAAGGCTGCCCAGGTTTCACATGAAGAAAGGGACCAGATCTGTGTTCTCCACCACTGAATTCCCAGTACCCTGCACATTGCAGGCATATAGAGGCTCTAATAGTTGATAAATCTCTAAGGGAGGAAAAAATAGTCACAGAGCGTTCACTTGAGTGGCCTGAAATTCCACAGCGAATCAGCAGTGGAGCCGGGAGGAGAATCTGCTCTTCAACCTCACGGGCCAGGTCTCTGCAGGAAGCTGCCGGCGTCCTTTGGATGGCTTTAGGTGTTAGCTCTCCCAGGGGAAGCAGCGGCAAGGGCTGGGTAGTGAAGTTCAAGACTGGCTTTGAGACTGCGCCTCAGACAGGATGGGCAGGGCTCAAAGGCCCGGAAGGGCTGGTTTTGGTAAAATCAGGGCCTTCCTGCAGTCAGTTGCTGGAGAAGCAGTCAGGCATGGGGATTGACTCGGTACCTGGGGCTGGAGTTCCCTTGGCCCCAAATTGCCAAGCAGCCAAATTAGGACCCAGGTGGCTAGAGGTGCTCCTGGAAAGGATCTTCCCCTAGCCTGGCTCTGTGGAGCTGAAGCAGGGCTGGGCTCTCTCCTCTGGGACAGGCTCCAGAGAGCCCAGAGCAAAAGCAGTACATCTGTCTGTTCCTCTCTTGTAGGCCTCTGTTCTTTTTCTTAAGGAGAAGGCGTCCTTTTTTTTTTTTTTTTTTTTTTTTTTTTTTGGTCAACTGGGTTAGGAAAGCCCATTCCCCATGGACAACTTTGAAGGATCAGAATGTGAGCAGGAGGGAAGTTGTGACTTTCCAAGAGTACTCTGTGCCTGGACTGACCATCCTTCGTGTCCCGGTCCTGAGAACCAGGGGACCAAGGGCGTGGCACAGAGGCAGCAACCGAACCAGGCTTTAGAACACCTTGGTTTGCTGTGCTTCCATTTCCCCACCAGGAACCTTGCATCCAGGGATTTTGAAAAGCCAATCCGGGAAAATTCCTGAGATTGTAGGCAGTTCTGGTCCTTCCCCAGCTCCTGTTCTTCAGACTTCCCCAGAGTCAGATGTCCTGCTACACAAATTCTTATTGTTCGTTCTGTGACCCAAACAGCCTAGGGCATGGTGGAGGCCGGAGACAACGGTGGTTTCACTGAGGCCATCAGAAAAGCTTATGAAGCATGCTTGGCTGCTGGCTGGGCCCATGCCATGCTCACGAAACTGGTATGGGCTGCCACAGTTTCCCTGTGGGACACTTAGCTCACCCACTTAGTCTATCAAAGGCCTGGTTCAATCTCCCTGTCCTTTCCTGTTCATTTCTCCTCTCCCCCTGGGCCTGTCCTCTTCCTCTCTCTTACCTTCCCTCTTCTTACTGAGCTCTCGGCACCACGTAACTGCATGGACTCTGAGACCTGGAACATCTCACAGAGCCAGATTTTTTCAAGCTGGCTCCATCTCTGTGAAGAGTCTGAAGGCTTTTTCTTTTAAAGATAAGTTGGAAAGGGGGTTAGAAGAGTGCTGAGAAGTTGCGCCTGTTTCTTCTTTCTTTTCCTTTTCCCCTCTGGGGCTGAGAGACCAGATTTTTTTTCCCTTTTTTTTTTTACAGTACATTTTGGCAGGCCCCATTTTTTTCTGACAGAAAAAAAATAACAGGCATATTTTGGGCGATTACTCAACTGGGGTTCTTTGTGACAGGATATGCAGCTGCGTGACTAATGGAGCTGGCTTTCTCCTGGCTTCCTTCCCCTTTCAGAGCTCTTGTTTACTGTCCTATACCAAAAAAAAAAAAAAAAAAAAAAACCTGTGCTCCGCAACGGGAGAGGCCAGAACAGTGAGAGGCCTGTGTACAGCAAAAAAAAAAAAAAAAAAAAAAAAGCCATTAGTTACAGATTTTTATAAAAAAAAAAAAATGCCTTGTGAGATACTCAAAAGCAATAAATCCTTTCGATAGTCCATTTCCAGGGCTGCAAACTCCCCGCCCTCTCCCACTTCTTCTTTTCAAATGTTCAAGCTCTTGACTCACGGCATGTGAATCTTCTCCCACCCCCATGTCCCTGCTTTCTTCTGAACATATGTCCAGCAGATCATCTGTGTGTGTGTGAGTGTGGGGGGGGGGGCGAGTGGGAAGGGTGCAAGATGGAAACCATATTTTTACTGCTTAACTCAGCAATTGCTAAAGGAAAAAATAATGACTTCCAGGGGCCTCGGGACATTTTTTTCTTCCAAGGCCTTTGTGTTTCCATAATCTATGACAATTTTGTGGTGTAAGCAAAAGTTATTAGGAAACATGGAACTAGCTTCATGGAGAAGGGTTCTTCATGGGGAGGGACGATCTCTTTATAGAGGAAATCCACATTTGGATGGCTTTGGAATTCAGAATCCTCAGGCTTCCCATAGAACTTTTGGAAGAAACTCTCTAGCTTGTAGTGTTTGACAACTGGAACTGGCCTTTCAGTTTTTCTAGAGATCAGTCAGCTTTTTATTTCAAAATGTGTCTGGCCTGTGGATGGGAAAAGCTGACTAGCTTAGGTAGGTTTGGTAGAGACAGCTTGGTGTGGAGGAGTTGCAAGATTTGCGGCCACTGAGTGATGGGTTGAGCCTCGGTGTGATCTGGGGCAAATCACTTAGTGTAAGTCTCAGTTGCTCCGATGTTAAAGTTAGGGTAGTGTCCCTTCTCCTCTAGGTTGCTGGCAAGAAGAGTGAGATGGTAGAAGTCCAAGGCATGGCGAGAACTGGACAGAAGTACACAGCGATCGCTCATAATGCTTCCTCATCCAAAGGGCCGGCTCAAGCTCTCAACAGAGGAGACAGTCCTGTTCTCTGAGAACTACGATGCCAGGTGATGAACAGGAGAGAGGTTATTTACACAGCAGCCCAGGACGCAGTTCCAGGGGTGTTTTCCAGGATGGTATTGCCTTCAAGTCTACCTGCTCCCTGGTCGTCTTCCACGCAGGTCTCAGAATCATAACTTTGATCACATTCCTTTTCTACCCAGGAAACTATCTCATCGAACCCAAACAAAAGGTACCACTAAACCCATCTCGCCTGCTTTTTCTTCTGTAACTAACTCACCCTTTGCATGCACTCTGTCCTAGAGAAGTGAACACGGGGCCCAGGTTCCTCTAGCTCCTGGCCCACCATTTTCCCTGGATGTCATTTGGAGGCCCATCTCCTCCTTTACCTGCTACTGCTTTTCCTATTCCTCTCTGTTAGACCCTGCTCATTTGTCATCTCTTAGAAGATTTCATCAAAAACTTAGCTCCTCCTAGAGTCTCCACTGATTAAGAAAGCCTTGAGTGGATGCTCCAAACCCTCTGGCAACCCTAGCAATGATGATTCTCACTCCCCAGAGCTCAAGTCTAATGACCTCAGCTAAGGCAGTTGACTTGATTTCACCAGAGGGTAAACTGAGGCACCAGCCAGGGCACTAACTGGACAGGGATTTCACAGCAAGTCCTTGACACAGACAAGAATAGAAACCCCACATCCTGATTCCAGTTGGCCTGGAGTTTAAAGAGGCACCTTAGCTTGGATATCCCAGAATAGCTCCTCCCAGGCCGACCAGCTGTGAAGTGATGTGTTGCAAGGGTTATTTTTTGCCTTGGCTTAACTCTTAAAAAAACACCCCAGACTCCTAAAATCAGCCTAAGAAAATCCATTTCTCACAATGTCATCTGCTTGCCAAGTTTAAACCTAGTATATTACATCATGAACGCCTTCAGGCCTCATTCTCAGCTTACTGGGATGCTCAGGTATCTGAAGTAAGTTCAGAAATCACAGTTTATTGAAGGAAACAGATCATTAAGTCACTCCACTGGACTGAAGCCGTTGACATTGCTTATTTGGGGAAGCTGAGCATTGGATAATTTTCTCTTGATTCCTGTGGACCTGGTCTAGCTGGAGCTTTTTAATGAAGGGTGTGGCCATCAGATGGTATGAGGCCCATAGAAACTAATAAGAGGGAGGGAAGGGACAGGGGTGTGCTGGAGCTGGCTTGCCTTAGCTGATTGTTAAATTTTCGGGAATTTTGCAAGCTGCTTGTTCAACACAGCCATTATGGCAAGTCAAATTATATAAACTTATAATTAAGTAAATGATATTAAAAACAAAGGTAATCAGTAGCAAAAAACAGATTACATGCTAATTATTTCGCTACCCTTTGCTATTACCTACGCTCTTGAGTTATTTGCTATCACATCAATATAGTGGGAATACTACATAGTGCTATGTCCCTGTGTTCCTCTTCCCAATTTCACATTCAGTAACATCACATTGGGTAGTTGGGAATTAGCCATGGTGAGACTGTTTGCACCACAGAAACTGGCACACTCTACAAATTGGGGCTTGATTTATTGTTTCGATGATTGTCTAGACTTAAGTGATAGAGAAAATGTTAATAAGGCAGATTAAACATAAAAGTGTGCTGCATCTGTAGCAATGACTTTATGAATGACAGAACAAATCAAGGTCATATTCTTCCAGTACTCAAAAATAACTATCAAATTCAGCAAAGAAGTCGCTCCTGACGCTGGCAAATGAGTGAAGTTCTGGAATCCATCTTTGTTGTTTCACTTTTGGCTTACTTATTTTTGTTTTTCTTTTTTTTTTTGCGTTACGCGGGCCTCTCACTGTCGTGGCCTCTCCCGTTGCGGAGCACAGGCTCCGGACGCGCAGGCTCAGCGGCCAGGCCAACGGGCCCAGCCGCTCCGCGGCATGTGGGATCTTCCCGGACCGGGGCACGAACCCGTGTCCCCTGCATCGGCAGGCAGACTCTCAACCACTGTGCCACCAGGGAAGCCCTTGACTTACTTATGATTGTAAATGCAATTATCAACCAACATTCATGTCAGTTCTAAATGTGGGAAGCCAGTTGGTAAGTGTTGACCATCACACTACTAGAAAAGAGTGCATCTGGATTGCTCCCTTGGGGTCCCAGAAGGAAGATCATTGCAGAACACCTACAACTCAGTAGTAAGGGGCATGTCTGAGGGACAGTGTGGAAGAGGTGATACTAACTGCTGGGTAGAGAACAACACTGATGATACAATTTAGACTCTCAACCAGTGCCACCAGGGAAGCCCTTAACTTACTTATGATTGTAAATGCAATTATCAACCAACATTCATGTCAGTTCTAAATGTGGGAAGCCAGTTGGTAAGTGTTGACCATCACACTACTAGAAAAGAGTGCATCTGGATTGCTCCCTTGGGGTCCCAGAAGGAAGATCATTGCAGAACACCTACAACTCAGTAGTAAGGGGCATGTCTGAGGGACAGTGTGGAAGAGGTGATACTAACTGCTGGGTAGAGAACAACACTGATGATACAATTTAGAGCCAGCAGCAGAGACTAGCCCATCAGAACAGGAATGTGGAAAATAAACTAGATAGGCTAAATCGAAGCGTACCACTGGATACCAACAAGGTTAGATAGTAGAAAGCCATAATAACTTCTAAGTTCAAGGTGAGGATTAATACCATTTATTCACAGTGCCTTAAAGTCCTAAAGGTCTTTCCTATTAATGGGCTCATGTGACCACTGGAAGAGAGCTGTGAGGTAGATAGGTAAGTGAGCTATCAGCATCATACCCATTTTACAGATGGGAAGCCCAAGGTTTCTCTTTCTACATAAATGGCTAAGCTTGTATCGATACTTGATGGAGAAAGAGAACTAGCACAGACTTTGGGGTCCGACATACTTGGGTTAAAAACCCAGCCTTATCATTTAGGCAACTTTGGTAAAGTTACTTTACCTTGTTGTTTGTTTTTAACTTACCAGATGGGGACGATAATGCCTAGTTCACAAGTTTGCAGCAAGGGTTGGTTTAAATAAGGTAGTAAGTGTAAAGGATCTGCCACTTAGGAGGCCTAAGTCTGCCCCCCGAACTGGGTCCCAGCACCAGGCCGATTTAGGCCCAAAGATCCCTGTTCTGCTTGGTGTTTTAAACGCTGTGGGTGCTCAGGACAGTATGGTATATGTGAAGATATATATGAAGACGGTTTGTTACAGGGGCCAGGAGATTTCATTTGAGGTTCCCGAAACGTCATTTTCTAGCTTTGTCCTTGAGCCTCAGTTTCCTCATCTGTGACACTGGGAGGAGCATGCCTGGCTCCTCCACCGGCTCACTGCCAAAGCTGAATGAGATAAAGCATTGAAGGGACGTGGCCGGTCCCACAGGCCCATCTGTTATGAACCCCTGGGGCCTCTGGCTCCGGGTGCTCGGGGGACCACTCACTGCAGCAAGCCAACTGGGCTGATGTGCCTCTGCAAGAAGAACTGGGCTCCTCTGGTGGATGCTGACCTCCCTCTGGCCTGCTGGCAAGTGGAGACACAGTCCCTGGATGCTGGGCAGAGAGGCTAGTCGGCCAATCAGTGCAGCTCAGGTGCCAAGATACATGGGAGAACATCCACAAAGCACTCTGGAGCGAGACGAAGGGCGCCTTCCCTGGCTTCATTCCTCGGTAGGGGGCTCACCACTCCTGCCTTGCCCCAGAAGTGCCTGTGCAGGTGTGGACACGTATGCCTCCCTGGAGGCTGGCTCTGCCCCGATAGTATGCATCACAGGTGCAAACTCCACTCTCTTGCAGCTGCCTCTGCAACTGTGGGCCATGCAGCCCTAACCTCCCCGGGTCTCAGTTTCCAGAGCTGCCAAAGAGGAGCCACAGGCACCCTAAACCCCCTTCTTACTGGGAGATCTCCCAGAAGCTTAAGGATAGTTTTAGATTTGGGGGGACCTCTTTGTGACAGCCTGCCTTCGCAAACTACATGCAGCCATGTCCCTTGTTATAGCTCAGAGACTTCGGTGTCCCCCACTGTCATCTACTGTGAGGATCTAGAGCCGGCCTGCCAGGATGGGGTGCTACCTTTCACTTACTAGCTCTGTGACCCTGGGTAAGTCACTTTAACCTGTCTGTGCCTATGTTTTCTTATCCCTAAGAGGAGGACTCACAGTCACACTTCCCTTATAGGTTGTCACATAGATGGTATGTCACTTAGATGGTAACTCACTTATGAGTTAATGTACGAGTTAACGCAAATGTATGAATTCAAAATTTATATGAAAAGCGCTCCAACCAGTGCCTTGCACATAGTAAGGCTAATTAGAAGTGATGAATCATAATAATAATTATTATTATCCATTTTCTACCCCAGTTATTATTCTGGTCCCATTTCCGCGACTTTCTCACCATAGCCTCAGGGCCTGACCCTATCTACCCTAGGTTGCTACTGCCATGAACACCCCGAGACTCATGGAAGCAGGGGTGGAAGAGAAGTTGCCTAAAACAGGTTGGGATGGAGGACTGAGAAGGCGATGAGGCTGGGCTCAGGGAGGGTAGGGGAGAAGACAAAGGTCATAGAAACAGGATGAGGGGACAATGCCTGGGCTAGCCTCTCAGAGGCTGATGGCCCAATGCAGTAGCAGAGCATCTGTGGAATTGGTCCCATATCTAGGCTCCGCCAGCACCTGCCTTAATCTGACTTTTAGTAACATGTGTACCACAGTGGTATAGAAAAAATTCAGCTCTCCAAATACTGAGCTCGTTGTGGGGAAGTCTCATCCTTGCCTTTCTTGTGTAAGGTGGGAACTCAATAAATGGCCCTTAAATTGAACTGTATTTGAAAGTTAGTGTATTCACCACACACCTCCTCCGTTGACTTAAGGTGGGAGGTTGAGATAACTGGGGCCTCTTGGTCCCAACCCCAGGCCTTTTCTTGGTGCTTCTGCTACTGTGCTGGGCCTGCAAGGGAATCCGGAATCCCTGAGACACCCAAGCGAGCTGTGAGACTCATGCCAATGTGCCAAGACCTACGCCACTTCCTGCCACTTCCTACGTCACTTCTTACCCATCCTATGGCCCTGTGCAGGATCGGTGCCGGGTGAACCCAAGAGACTTGAAATCTCCTCAAACGATATCTCAGAAAAGCAAGGCCTGACTTAGATGTTTTTAGATCCCCCCCAAACTCCCTTCAGATGTTGAAAACACCCCAGTCCTCAAGATATGATGTCAAGGAAGGGGGGCAGGAAAGGCCTGGCTGGTCTAACTGCTGCCCCTCTTCCTCTCCCTCCTCTGCCTCTCCTCCTGACACGGAAGAGCTTTCTGCCGTCCCCTCCCACCTGCGGGAACTTCCGTCAGGTTGCCTACCATCTTTTCTGCACTGTAGCTTACAGTAAGTTCCGTTGTCAGACCTCCTGGCTCTGCTCTCGTAATGGAAAAGGAAGACTTTAAAATTTAGGATTCCACAAGAGTCAGCGTGGACCCTGGAGGCCGGGCAGTGGCCCATCGTCACAGACGGTGTCCCCTCCACAAGAAGAAGCCATGGCACAAGGTGACTGCCAGGGAAAGGAAAATACGACAGTTTAAGATGTTCATTGGTATTGCCCCAGCGTACCTACGAAATAAAACAAGTATCGTGATGCTACTTGTGTATAATCTGACATATCATTTCATACTTACGAATATATATTTAAAACAAATGGGAAGGGCACACAGCAAACGCAAGTGGTCTTTCTTGAATGAGAGGAATAGACATAATTTGCACCTCTTTTTTCGGCTCAAGCATGTTTCCGATTTTCTATAATTAACATGTGTTACCTTAGAGTAAAAATAAAAAAACAAAATTGAGAATTTCTTAACATTTTATCTGAAATTTTATATAAACATGTAAGAATATATATGAATGAATGAATATTTTCTACGTAAAGGATTCTACATCCCTCTTCATTTATATAATTATCTATTATCTAATATATAATATAGCATAATATAATATATGTTACGTACAATATACTATATACTATGCATTGGTATATATTATACTGTTCATATATAGGTGACTATTCATGAAGAAATATTGGAAAGTAATACAACAAAATACTATCAGTAGTTTTCCAGTTGTGTTTTTTCTGTATTTTCCAAGTTTTCTGCATTGGGCATTTATTATTTTTGTAATCAGGAGGGAAAAAAAGTGTGTGCACATGTATGTGTATGTGTGTTTTGCTTTGGTGAAAACAAAAGTTTTCAAGTTATTTTTAGATCATTATTTTTGTTTGTTTTCCGGGTACAGGATATTTGCTTTTCTTTTTCTTTTTTCCTCCACTTATATAGTGTTTTTCGTTTGTTTCTTTGTGCAGTTTTTGTTTGTTCTTGGCAAGTGTACATTTTTTTTTTCATTTAAAAGAGAAGAAAGAAGAACTCGTATTCTTCATATCTCTCCATCATCATCACCAGTAAATCCATTTTTACCCTTTGACTAACCTAAATTTAGAGGATAAGGACTAACTAGATTTTTTCCCTCCCAGTTTTATTGAGATATAACTGACACACAGCACTGTGTAAGTTTAAGGTGTGCAGCATAATGACTTGACTTACAGACACAATGAAATGATTATCACAGTAAGTTTAGAGAACATCCAGCA
Organism: Lipotes vexillifer; assembly: GCF_000442215.2. Taxonomy (NCBI): domain Eukaryota; kingdom Metazoa; phylum Chordata; class Mammalia; order Artiodactyla; family Lipotidae; genus Lipotes; species Lipotes vexillifer. Next base: position 1,314,554 of record NW_006781042.1, read on the forward strand.
TCTCACATGGATATGAAAAAAAGAAACAGAAAAAAATTGTTTTCCTTGTGTTGAGAACTCTTAGGATTTACTTTCTTAATGACTTTCATATATAACATACAACAGGGTTATATATTTACCACGTTGCCAGGTATCAGCTTTTCTTGGCATGAAAACAGGTACAACTTTTTTCCTGTTGGCTCACTTCTAAAAGTCGGGCTTAGACTCTGAAGTCTAAGCAGGATCTGATGTTTCAATTTGGCCAGATCTGGCTGGTCCATGGTGCTGATCAACATGGGGGGGGGGGGGGGGCATCCAGCAACAAACCCAGGGACACCTGGAGCCCCCAGAAGCTGGAAGAGGCAGGAAGGACCATCCCCGAAGCCTCTGGGGGGGGGGTGAGCATCCAGCATTGTTTACAGACAACGAAAAAAACCACACAGTCGAGAATGTTCTGGACTTAATTTCCAAGCATGAGGAGCTCTGTTTTGTAGGTGTTGCCTGTCTGGGGATGGGGGTGGGAGAATGTATGGACGATGAATCCGGAACTCTTTTCACAGTCCAAAGCAAGAGAAAGGTGAAACGCTCTCCAAAGGGGGATGGTGAAGCTGCATCCTGGCTGTCCTGGCCCCTGGGGAGACCAGCATGATGATCTCATGGTTATTTTCCATCCCCTATGATCTATGGGACTTCCCTAATGCTTGTGTAGCTGTTTGTAATTTGTTCTTTGGCTAGTACTTTCTAGATTGCTCTGAGGGAAAACACTGATTTCTCCATTTGTATTCGGGGCCATATAAATAGTAGTTTTAGGTTCCCACCCTGTTTATAGATTTTCCTCAGGAAATTTTATCCAATATGAAAATGGTCTCGAGAGAAAGAAAATTCTTAAATAGGTGGCTCTAGACATTCTGGACCCTCTGGGCTCAGATGGGTTCATCTGCAAACAAGGACTTACTGTTCCTACTCCCAGCCCCATTGCACTTGGAGTTCTCTGAGGGCAGATAGGCCTTCCTCTCTGCCTAGAATTTTGAAATTCTCTGCTGGATGTTTCGGTGTAATGGCAAATGTCATTTTGAGGCCTCAGAATGTTTTCCACTCATCACCAATCATCCTTCCACAAAGCAGTTTTTCAGTCCTTCCCTAGCACTAGTAAGGATTGAGAAACAATAGAGGTTTCATGCGCTTGTTCAAACTGCATGGAAAGTTCCAGGGGTTACAGGAGGGAAGGATGGGGTGGAGAATAAAAACAGAATGTCAGGGTCTCAGGATGTCCAGCTAAAAATATTAGCCTCTGGGACTTACTGCTTCAAACATGTCACTGAGTCTATAAATACCGTTCTCATCACCTGGAGTTGTGAAGCTAACATTGCTCAGCTCTCTCCTTTGCATTTATGGTGCCCTTGGGTTGCAGAAAACACTGTTCACCCAACCACCACCTTTCATGGGCCTCTGTGGGATCCTAGGACTATCAGAGGTCAGCCTAGAAAGGAAAACCCATTACCCCACTTCCCCTAAGCAGGACCACCTGGACCCACACTCAGTTTCACTGAATATTCTATCATTCTAACAGCTTATGTATCTTTCTGATCACTCACATTCCTTTTTGGATAACCAATCAAATCCATAAGTATTGTCTAAGGCCCAACAGTGTTCAGAGCACTGGGGAGGTGTCCTTGGGGCAAGAATTTGGGGACAAGATTGGGGACACACAGGGAGACAAAGGCCAACACGTCTGAAAGAGAGAACATATGGGATGGTCATCCATGAAGAAGTAAACTGTGTAGAGTGGACAGAAGTGCCACAAGTGGAGACGGAGATGCGTGTGGGCTCCAGGCTTCTCTGAGGTTTGGCCAAGGGTTGGGGTTTGGGGCGAGGGCAGGCTTGGAACAGGGCCTTAGAAGATGGGCAAAATCTAGGTAGACATTGTGAGCAAAGGGAATGGAAGGAGCAAGGACAGAGAGCAGGA
>NW_006781042.1:1316508-1318491 GCF_000442215.2 Lipotes vexillifer
CAGGAATGAGCAGGATGTAGGGTGGGTCTGTATGTCTGGCCAAGGCGGAATTCAGGTGGGGGAAGGCCTTCAGAGCAGACTGGAGCTGTGGTGGGATGGGGTTACATCACGGAGGGCTTTAAAAGCTGCTTTTTCACTGTGTTGCTGTGTGCTGCTTTCCAGATAAAGACATGTTACCAGCAATGCATGGCTTGTCCCCAGATCTGACACTTGCCCTGGACTTCTGCCTCCTACCTCCTTCCTTATACTGGCCCACTAGTAAGCCCCCAAGCACGGACCAGCCCAGGACACGTGGTTTGCCCAGTTAGCACCGGTGCATCATGGGCAGTCCAGGCTGACTTTTCTTCATCAGGGAATTTCATTTTGCCAACAGAGCTGGACTGGGAAGAGACTGGATCAAGGGTTTGGGCTGTGTCTCCCCAGGCTACCATCTTGGGAGGGCCAGTGGCAGATGCCAGGAGTTGGCTGGCATCAGGGTGCAATCTGGTAGCCACAGAAGAGACCCTCATCCTTGGAGGGTCTGTGAACCCACAGACAGCTGCTTGGCTTGGCTCGACTTGGCTGGGAGCATTTCAGCAGAGATGAGCGGGAAATGGATGGCTGGTTGAGAGGGGAAAAAAGGGTCTTCAGAGCTGAAATGAGATATGTGTGAGCCCCTATCTACAAAAGGGCAAGAGTGGCTTTGGACAACGTTGCTGGCAAACTTGAATCAAGTTTCATTGTTGCCTGAAGCTCCAGGGGAGGATGAGGGTGGAAGGCACCTGCCAGCGCTGCTCTCCGCGTGAAAGGGGAGTTGCAAAGGAGCAAATGGCCAGGAGGGCCAGGTGGATGCTGTAATGAGACAGAGGATGTGAGGCCAGGATGTGAGAGGGAAAGGCACGGCTGGGGCTGGCTGCGGACTGGGGGCTCCCAAGGATGGGAATTATGGCAGCAGTTCTCGGGCCTTTTCTGTGTCTGTGCTCCTGGCCCACTGCCCTCTACGTGGATTTGTGAGACCAAGAAGCAAAAGGGAAGGACTTTTCAGCAGAAATTCCCCATAAACAAAGACTTGCTCCCACCAGCAGAGGTGCAGTGGGGGTGGGGTGGGGGGGGGCACCTGCCACTCCCCCCTGCCTCAGAACCATGACTTTCTCACTCAGACATGTCCATCTGTCCAGCCATTTCGCCAAGACCTGGAGCCCCCTGCTGATTTCCTTTGGAAGAGCCCCAGCTCCTGGGGTGACCTCAGCAGCAGCAGGGCCCACGGATGGCTCCAATTCCAAATTTCCCATCCTGGGCAAGGATTGGCCTGGTCTGTGGAAGTTAAAATAACACACTGGCTGTTTATGAGCAAGAGCCCTCAATAAAGTCATAGGGATGGTTCTCTCTGCAGTGTGTCTAATCTCTGGCTGCCTTTCTGGGCCCTCGGCTCCCGATCTATTTTGGTCTGTCTCTTCTTTGACTCATTCTGGGACTTCCGTGCCATGAATCTGAGCTCCCTCCAGTGCTTGGTCCCACCAGCAGGCAGACAATTCAGAATTAGCTGTGGTCATGGTTGTCCAAACTGACAGGCAGGGAAACTGAGGCACAGCAGGCTACAGGGCCTCATCCTGCCTCCCACAGTGATGCAACAGCACAGCTGCCAGCAAGGCCCAGGGTTCTGGCTGGGGCTTTAACACTGGAGTTTGTGGGGAAGGCTGGGGGCCGTGTGACCTGTTAGATGCTCTTACTGGGCCACACTTGGCCACAAATCCCAGGGCTGTGTGGCAAATGGGATTGCAGTGCGTGTGTGTGTGTGTGTGTGTGTGTGTGTGTGTGTGAGGCTTGATGGTGCTGTTTGAAATCCTCCCCATGCCTGGAGTTTGACAAGTGCAGAGTAGAGAAGGACCAGAAAACCCGAAGTAATGGGGATGAGAGAACAAAGAGCCTTCCCAAAGCCACGGTTCAACTTGTGGGCAAAATATCTTCCTGTTTCTCATGCAAACCACGCCCCCGCCCCCCCAG
>NW_006781042.1:1318518-1320286 GCF_000442215.2 Lipotes vexillifer
CCCCCCCTGCCGCAAAGGGCTGGCTGGGCTGGTTTGGGCAGTCCAAGGCCAGAGCTGAACTCCTGATTCCAAGCCCTCCTGCCTCTCCCAGGCCTCCCTGGGCCTACATGCTCTGGAGAGGGGAGTCATGGAGTGGGGGAAGAGAGGAGGCCGTCAGGGTTTCAGACACTTTCTAGGTGCCTCGGGGGACCTACGTATTTCCTATGTAAAGTTCAGTCTGTTTGCAATGAGGCCTCTCTTCTTTGCTTATTTCTGGAGAGATTAAAAATAGTGAAATCAGCTTAATCTGGGACTCTCTGAGATCAACAAGGCCACTGTTTCCAACAGTATGAAAATACCAAGCAGCCCCACCCACATGCAGGGGTCACACGGCATGGCAGGCCTGGTAGGCTTTCTGTAATGTAGGAACTTTAAGTTGCATGAATTCTCAACAGATAAGACTGTTTTTAAATGCCAGCAAGGATATCTTCAACTAAAATGGAAAGGATTCCACACAGTTTAGGGCCTGAAGTCCTCTCTTTCTTTCCTTCTAACCGAGCTCAAAGCTGTGAAAGCCTTTTCAGGAGAGCCTACTGTGGTTCAATTACTTCACCAGTTTGAGACTTTCTGTAGGGATTTGGGCACAGAGTAGATCCTGGGCAGCTGTAGACACAAGGATGCTGCTCCTGACCTGCTACCATCAGCGCAGCAGATGTCCAAGGTTGTTCCATCAGAGGTTGGGAGAGATGCTGGGGAACAGCCCCCATCTGTGAGATGGCTCCCTGAGCTGAGGAGGGCCATGGGTCAGAGGAACACTCCTTCTTATGCTCTGCATTAGTCAGCATGGGCAAGGCTGTGTTGCAGTAACAAACACACCCTCACATCTCAGTTGTTACGCCAACTGAAACTTGTGACATCAAGGTTGCTGTAGTCAGGGAAGACAGAACAGGAGGGTTACTGGGATGCTTTTAAGGGCCTTTAAAGTGGCTGATAGCACTTCTGTCCACGTCTCTTTGGCCAGAATCAGTCACATGGCTTCGACTTAACTGCAAGGGAGTCTGGGAAATGTAAGATTTGGGATGAGCAGGCATCACTGGAGTCTTTGACCTGGTATCATCAGCCGTGGCACCAAAGCCTAAAGAACATCCTCAGAAAAACCTCTTACGAGGCTGTAGGCAGAGCAATACTGTGGACCGACAGGGCCTGCTGATTGCCCACCACCATTCCCTCCTGGCGTAGGAATGCAGCTGCTTCAAGGAGACATCCTGGAGCATAATACAGGCCTGGATGCCAAGATGGAACCTAGAGCAGGTAACTGGAGAGAATAAAAGTAAGTACTTGGCTTATAGGGTAAGTAGATGTATCCTAGACCTTCAGAAGGCAGGGTGAGGCCCTTTGGTTGAAAGCACAGGGATTTGTAGGAACCTGTGCTTATGGGGACCACGGGTCAGTTTCCCTAGCAGACCCAGGCCGGGTGAACTGTCTTCTTCATGACTGCTTCCCTTGAGGCTCTCCTACAGGCAGAACTCATGGGGCAAATGCTTTCTCCTGCTGGAGGTGCCTCATGCCAACACCCCAAGGCTGGGTTGCCTTCAACTAGGGCACAGTGGTCACATCCTCAGCCACTGGGGGGCCATGGGGCAGGGCTCAAGTGCTTTTCTGGGATGGTGTTAGGAAGGGAATTCTGCAAACAGTGAAAAGTAAACCAAGGGAGATTTAATAAATAAGAGCTGGGCTTCCCTGGTGGCGCAGTGGTTGAGAGTCCGCCTGCCGATGCAGGGGACACGGG
>NW_006781042.1:1320405-1342532 GCF_000442215.2 Lipotes vexillifer
AACTGATTCACTTTGCTATAAAGCAGAAACTAACACACCATTGTAAAGCAATTATACCCCAATAAAGATGTTAAAAAAAAAAAAAAAAAAAGAGCTAATTTACATACTTTAACAGCAACAGAAGTACTGAAGCATTCAGTCCAGACTGAACTGAGTGATCATTATGGATTTTCTATGCTGGGAACTAATAGAACTTTGACAAGAGGGAGTTATTTGTAGAGTCCACCTTGGTATTGGCTTGAGAATCCAGAGTTGAACCCTCACTAATATGTGGATGAGCCGGAAATATTGGCTCAATCTGGGTGTGATGGTTAATTTGATGTGTCAGCTTGGCTAGGCTGTGGGGCCCAGCTATCTGGTCAAACACTAGTCTAGATATTTCTGTGAAGGTATTTTTTGGATGTGATTAACATTTACAATCAACTGATTTTAAGTAAAGCAAATGACTTTCCATAATGTGGGTGGGCCTCATCCAGGCAGCTGAAGGCCTTACGAGCAAAGACTGAGGTTTCCTGAAGAAGAAACTGCAGCATAGAAATTCTGCCTGAGTGTCCAACCTTTGGACTCAAGACTATAACATCAACTCTTACCTGAATCCAGGCTGCCTGCTGCCAATTAAGAAAAAACTCTCTCTCAGTCTCTCTCTTGTCTTCTATCGCTATCTCTATCTCTACCTCCCATTGGTTCTGTTTCTCTAAAGAACTCCGATAAGTACAATGAGGGAGAAGTCAGATTAAATTAGAAGTCTTTTCACGGATTAATAGACATTTTTATTAATTCATAAGGAAAAGGAGTAAATTATAGGGAATTACAAGTTGTAACCATATAAGTGGGGGAGTTTTACTAAAGTAGCAGTATTTACTATTGCGTTAAATACACCAAGTGGGGTGCAACACAGACGAAACTCAATAGAAATGGTATGGTGTTTTAGTAATTTCAGTTCTAAAGAGGTCGTGTTTGCTGGGGGAACTTCCTGTCTGGGGCTCTTCCTCTTCCTGTCTGAGGCTCTTCCTCTTCCTGTCTGAGTACATCCTTGTGTGTTGTCGTCACATTAAAGCGTGTGATAAGCCTCTGTCTCTGCACCTGAGCCCCAGATTGTGCTTGCAAATTACAGGCCTAGTGCTGGCTCTGCCTCCTTTCTTTTAGTTCCATTTAAATCATATATGTTCTTTTAAACAACAACTGTCAACTAGGGCCAGAAAATCTGCCTCAGACTGCTTTAGGAAAAGGAAATCTAATGGTCCCTGCAACCAAAAGGTCCTGAGGGCTAGCATCAGACACAACTGGATTCAGGGCTAAAAGAATATGTCGTCAGGACTTGGTTACTTTCCATCTCTCAGCTCTGCTCTCTGCTATGTTGGCTTCAGACTCAGTTTTCACGTGACAGAAAAATAACGGCAGTTCCAGGCCCTACACCTCTCAGATTTGAGGTTCAAGGGAAAAGGGTGAGTCTCGTTCCCAGAAATCCTAGGGAAAACCTCAGGGTATCTTATTGAATCTGTTTGATCAGATGGCAGTTCCTGAACTAATCACTATGCCCAGGAGAACGGGCTCCACTGATTGGCTTAGGCCTGGGTCATGGGCTTCATCTTGAGCTGCCCTGGAATCTCATGGACGGAGAACAGAGGACAGGGTGGGGTTCCCCAAGAAGAAAAGGGGGCTTGGGTACCAGAAGAGTAGATGAATGCTGAATAGTTAAAAATGACAAATGAGAAAGCTTAAACATTCATCATCTATTTATTTATGGAAAAGCACCTCTGGGGGCAAGGCCAGCATGAGGTGGCTTTATCCTTTTTTTGACTCTGCCCCAGGATCTCTTTCCATTAGTGCTTGGTGCAACTGCCGCTGCCAGGGTGATGCAAGTTCTATTAGTAAAGTGTCCTTCCCTTAAGTCCCTTTCCCAACACCCAGCTCTATTTCCAGAACTTGATTATAGACATAGCTGGGGAGGAGGTGGGGGGAGTATATTTCTGACAAAGTGATGTTTCCATTTCACACATACGACTAATAAGGAACTCGACCAGGAATACTTCTCTATACAGTTTTGAAAACCCTGGCCTAGACCATAAATCACTGAATGGAGCTCTATCCACATCCTTTAACTTGAAACTCAATTTCCATCTGCCCAGTATCCTGCCTGAAGAGTGGAGGAACAGAAGAGCTGACATCGAGTCTCCAATGGTGTCATCCCACTGGGATAGCACCCGGGCCTGTGGGGAGGTCACCTTCCCATGGCATTGCCCTCAGCAGCAATCTGGGGTCAGGCAGAAACTCTGAGCTTGGTCCCTCACTCCCTTCTCCTTATGCCTTGCCAATATAAGCCTTAAAAGTCATGGAAACATCTCTGGTGTTCTAACTCAAGGGATTCCAGCAACAGAGGTCAGGGAGTGGAAGGTCGCGTAGGAGTATGTGGAAGGGCAGATATCTCTGGGCAGGAAGATGCTTGCCCTTGATGTAGCCATGTGGGAGTAAGGGGCTGAAAAGACCGAGGGGCATGGCCGAGCTTGGGGCTCTCAGAAGAGAGAAACAAGGAGTGAGGTGCACTGGCTGGAAAAAGAAGTGTGTCCAGGTTGAGACTCCAGAAACCCGGCAAGCTTCCAACACAGGAGCTGGAGGATAACGTGGCACGAGATGGTCCACAGGATGAGTTGACACATTGACAGCTCTATGGGAAAGGCTTAGTAGCAAAGGCTGGGGTTGGAACAGCAAATAAGCAGACCAACCCAATGTGATCAAATGCAAGCAACACAGAGCAGGTGGAAGATTCGTTGGTAGCAAATGGATACCCTGGGGCGATGAAGGAAGGAATTGTTCCCTCTCTTCCAACAGGGAGAGCTGTATTCCTCCATCTTGGCAGAATTTCCAACTTTCACAGGGCCCAGATCTTTGGGGAAACTTGTTTCGCCCTACGCCAGCTAAAAATAGTTGGGTGAAATGTGACTGACCAGAGAACCTTTGACCTCTCTTGGGCTTAGCTTTTGGACAGAGTTAAGAGATTCTCTTCTGAGCCTTATTTTGGTAAGAACATCATTGGGGGGAGGATGGGGTGGGAGGAAGCTCTGCAAGGGCAGGCAAAAGGACACCACATTTCTGGGGCTAAAACACGTAGGAATCGTGCTTTGTGGTTGGGGGACTTTAAGATCATGCCAAATAAGGGATAGGAAAGGGGTTCAGATAGAATGTAAAAAACAGCCTCCTAGGGTATTCTTTGCTAAAACTTCTCTTGAAAATAAGTAATAGAACTGACAGCTTCTCCAGCTACTAAAATAACAACAACAAAAATGTTTATGTTTTCTTTCTCCTGTAGTGTGTGGGCAGATTACCTGAGGTGCAGATTCCCCTGTAGCCATAGCTAGTAAAACCTCGTGGCAAATTGCTAGCTCATCCTGGTGCCAAAGCAACACTCTCTGTGGGTGTTGATGGATTTTCTCTTAATACAATCTAGGATAGCTCTCATTAATAGAGTGATGCACTATAATTTGATGCTAAACTCAGTGTTTTACAAATATAATCTCATCAAGTCCTTGCAATGAAATTGTGAGGAGGGATTAGTGCTCCCATTTTACAGAAGAGCAAGCAGAGGCCCACGAAGTTAAATAGCCACAAAACGAGAAAATGGTGGAGATAGAATTCAACCCCATTTGGTTAGACAACAAATTCTGTGCACTTAATCACTATGCTGTTCTCACCGACACCTACACAATCCCCCACATACCTGAACACTGTTGCCCTAAGACTTTAGGCAACATGATTCAGAATAGGAGTGCCTCCATCAGCATCCTGGCATGAGAGAGATGGCACACTCCAAAGGGTTAATTGAGGAGAATTTAGAAATGGGAGGACTTACAGGTTGAGTCAGGTTAAGGGAAACTAACAAGACATGGTGAAGCCTTCCAGGGCTGGCAGGAGTGAGGGCCTGTGTGGACAGAGGCAGAGAGGCATGAAAGAAAGTGCCTTAGGAGGGAGCTGAATGGAGCTATGGTCTTGGGTAGGGGGACAGTAGAGGGACACGGCCAAGTAGGGGCTGGTAGAGAGAAACCAGGGGAGTACATACCCCCTGACGTTGCCTCACCCTCCTCTCTCTTGGTGCCTCTCATTTGCTGAACCCAACTGAAGCCAGAGGGCAAGGGCGCCCAATGATGCCGTCCTCAGAGTCAGCCTCCTGGGGCACAGAGCCGGGGTAGAAGGACGGAGAGGGGACCTGGAGGAGAGGCGGACGTGCCCAGCACAACGAGCTAACAAGCCTGGCTGGCTGAGGGCGGCTTCTTCTCTGGGATTCAGGGATAATCTCTTTCATCTACAGGTAAAGGAATGTCTTCTAAAGACTTGAGAAAGAAAATGCTGGCCATTAGGAATCAGCATGGAGTCACCAAGAAAAGAGTTGGTCTACCAGTTGCCCTTTTAGGGAGGGCATGGGATTCCTAAGCTGGGAGCTTATGGCATTGCAGTAGGCAGCAGAGCAGGTACCTATGGCACACAGAGAGGCCTGGAAGACAGCATAAATAGAGCGGCTGCGGATGTGCCGAGTGACTGGCCCTAAAACACAGATAGATGAATGTCAGCCTGGACAGACGGTCCCACCAGTGTCCCAAAGCTCTCCCATAGCCCTTACATTTCAACAGTTCCATCAGAGACTAGGAAGAACCATCAGAGATCAGGCTTACCTACTTGGGGCTAGAAGTAGTTGGATTAAAGAATTAAAATCTCCCCAAATCCTGACCGGGAGATTGGATGAATTCTGCCTAAATATAATATGATGAAAAATAATAGGGTGAAAGGTACATCTGGAACCTTGGGGCCAAAACAAATGGAAGTACAAAATCTCCGATGGGAGGATGTGAAAGACTTGTGGGTTTACGTTGATGGTAAACTTGAGACCAGTCAACCTGCATGCTTACCAAGAAAACTGGTGTGATTTAAGGTGACACTAACTGAAGAACAGCACTGGGGGCAGGGAGGAATTTCTCTTACTGGACCCTTTACTGGTCCTCCCCACCTGGAAGGCCAGAGGGAGAATCACTTTTAAAGGAGAAGCACAAAGAAATGGTACTGCATTTGGGGAGAGGTCTGGGGATGGGGGAGGCTGTCTGAGAGAGTATCACGTGAGGAACGTGTGAAAGAAAAGGAGCAGCAGGTAAAAGAGCCAACAAGAGAGAGGTCTTCAAGGTGCCTTGTCTGTGTTGTGCAGAAAGCAAGCACCGTGCCCAGCGGCTGAAGCCTAAAGAGAGACGAATCGGAGCTCAGCCTGCTGGCGGTCAGAGTGGGGCGTGAGCTCGTGGGGCTGTCTCCCTAGAGATGTGCCAGCCAAGGGCTGGTGCAGAGGACACTGGGGCACCGAGTGAAAAGGAGGCCTGTATTGTTTCAAAGGATCTCTGGTGAATCCAAATGCCCGGCTGCATGAGTAATGTTTGCAAACTGTACTCCCTTCCCACCAACAATCCATCAGCCGTGATCACTGACGACGGAGCACACCCAGTAACTGTTCGAGAACCTTGGGGAATTCAGGTTTCCCCAGTGGAATGGAAAGAGCCTGGGCTTTGGGGTCAGGCCAGCCTGGGTTGGAGTCTCCTCTTGGCCATGTTTGGCTTGGAGACTTCAGATAATTCACTCAGCTCTTGGGTGTGGGCCCCGTGCAGATGAGCAGAGGTCAGACGCTGTTCCTGTCCTCAGGGAGCCTGCTGCCCTGTCTGCCTTCTGCCCTGCAGCGTGTTGTGAGGCACACAGGGGCTAATATGGGTGGAGCCTGGGGCCAACCCAAAGTTGGTTCCCTTTTCCTTTTCTTCCTTGCGAGCTCAAAGCTGAGGACATTGGCAGGAAACCATGGGTGCCCAGAAACCTCGTGGGCCCTTATGTGAAATCTGTCCTCTTTCCTTCCCAAAGGTTGCTGAGAACGAGGCCTGCCTATCACTCCTTCCTAAGTGGCAGCCTTTCCTCCATGGCCTGTGCTCGGCTCATCCCCTCTCCACCCCCCGCCCATAACTTTTCCTTGAAGACCCTACCCATAATTTGGTGGCAGTAGGGGTGGGGAGGTGGGTGGCACTAGTAGGGTGGCCACTTTTTCTTAGCAGGCAGGGCCTCCTGTTTCTGTGCTTCTGGGTCCTGATTCTGTAGGGTTCTCAATGTCCTGGGTGGGGCGAGAAGCCTTCCAGTTTTAGAATTCACCACCAGCCTGAATGAGCGGGTATGCCACCCATTTGCTGAGGTCTCGGAGGCCTGGTTTCTCCCCATCCCCTGAACATTCTGTACCACACAAGCAAGTACTGTCAGGGTTGGTCTCCTTTCGTGCGTCACTTTGTCTCCCCAACCCCAGAGCAAACCCTCGAGGGCTGGGACCAGGTCATCTGATTTTCTGAATCCATCACAATGTTTAGCTCCATCCTGGGGAGACAGTAGGCACCCAATAAAAGCTCGTTGCTTGATTTTTTTTCAACCTGCCTCTCACAAATCTCTTTAATTCAAGAGAAGGAGGAGTAAACAGAAAAGTGTTCATTCATTCACTCATTCAACCAACATGCTGCAAAAGACTCAGACTCGTGATTCACAAACTAAAACTGCCCTTAGGCATGTCTCATGTGGCCGACAGTGAGGTTTGTTGTTGTTGTTTTGTTTTAAACTACTGCAAATATTAGGAAGAAAACAACCCCGGAGATTTTACTCTGAATTTCTGGGCTCTCTTAAATGTTCGGCTGTCACTGAGCTGTGGCTGGCCCTCTTTTAGACGGACCTTCTCCAGGCCTTGGCAGTCCACCCAGCTTCACTCCTCTGGGTTCCTGCCAGCCCCCTGAGGCATCTGAGTTTCGTTTAAGAGCTACTGACATCAATAGGAATCCTATGGCATTTTGAGTTTAGAAACATCTGACTTCCTGGATTTATTTCCTGATCCTCTGTACGATGTGCTCCTCCAACCCAATCCAGCCCGAGATTCTTTCTCCTCTTGGTGCAACGAAATCCCATTTCTCTTGGCGGGTCCCCCTGCCTCCTGTCGCTCTTGCTGACAGAACCGCTGGAAGCAGGCTGAGCATCCCAGCCCCCAGGCCTCGCCCTGTGCGCCGGCAGCACTAGGTGGGCAGGCGTGTGTCCCAGCAGGGCCCGGCTCCAGGTTGAGCCCAGAGGCCCCAGAAGCTGCTTTGCATGTGTCAGGTACCAGGCAGCAGGGAGGCTGTGTGAGGAGACCACCCACTCCAGGGACCACTTCTCTAGAGCCTCCTTTCAAAGACACCCTGGGAAGTGACCCTCCGCTTGGCCCGGTGCAGTGACCCGAGGTTGCCCACTCTCTGAGGGCAGTAGGGACCCTGCCGAGGGCCTGCTTCCTGCCCTCCGCAGGCGCAGATTTCAAAGCTGTCGATTCACTCTTCCTTCTCCCGCCCTGCTCTCTTCCCCAACATTCTTTACTTCTTGTTTACATTGCAGAAAACATCTGCGAGAGTAAATGACTGAGATGAAAGATCTTGGCAAAGGGCTATTTTTCTTTCCTTGGCTTAAAGGGGGACAGATGAAGACTTCAGCCTCACCCTCGCCCTCCCCAGTGTGACTCCCTCCCCCACCCCCCGGGGAGGGGAGAAATGGGATCTGAATGAAGACAGACCAGAAGGTGGCCCAGCCGGCCCCAAGTCCCCAGGCAGGGGAGGTTGTTTTTCCAGTGGAACAGGCTGGCCTGGAGGAAAAGGCCCTGGAAAGAAGCTCCGCAGGCTTTTGCTTCTGCAGCTGGTTCTGCAGCGTTTTTCCTGCCGGCTCTCCGCTCTCTGCGCGCGCTTGCTCCAGGCAGCACGGCCACATCCACCGGCAGCACACTTTGTTCTGGGCTCATTACGGAGGAGAGACCACCCCAGCATCTCTCCTCCGTCATGCTTCTCTCTCTTGACGGCTCGTGCAGTTTTGCAGGGAGTGACAGCCTGGGCTTCACATCTTCTCTCCCTCCTCAAAGGACATGTGTGATTCTGGATAAGTTAGTAATTTCTCTGATCCTCAGTTTCTCCATCTGTGAAATGGGGTTAATGATACCTACTTCACACAGGATGGAACAATATTACAAGGCATGCTCCACACAAAAGTGGGCACTTCATAAATACTTAGTAAATGGTGATGAGGGTGGTGGTGGTGGTAGAGATGATGACCCTATGGGAGGTGGGTGGGAGGGAAGGAGAAAGCCGATGCTGAGTCTCTAGGTGACTTTCAGGACCTCTGTCTTCCCCTCTGTAGATGGAGTTGCGTTCTTTCCCTCTCCTCTTTGTAGAGGGATTGGGATTGTGAAGTAGGTGTGAGCAGATACTCTTGACACACCTGAGACGAAGGGCTGATGGGGAAACCAAGCTTCACCATTCTTAGCACCATAAGGGTCATTTCTCTTTGTGTCTTTTGGCTCCCTGGCATTTGCCAGCTCTCCCGCCCGGTCATCGTCACTAGTGGAAGGAGGTCAGGGGTCCTTGTCATCTAAATGAACCCCTGTGCCATGCACCGTGAGGACAGGTCTGTCAGTGCTGGCTGGGGCTGAGTGTCCCGAGGTCTCCAGGATGCTGGCTCAGAGGCTCCCACAGGAAAAGGCAGAGGATGACGCTGCCCTCAGAGAGTGGCTTGGGGAGCCCTTCCCACCCCATCTCACCTGCCCACCTGGCCCAGAACCTCCCTCCTTTTCCACATTGCTTGACACTCCTCCTCCTGGAATCCTGCAGTGGCCACGGGCTCCTTGGAAAGTCCAGGGTCAGATCTTAGGAAGACATCAGTATCTGGGACCAGGGTAAGGCAATTGCCACTTGGGAAAATAATGAGCAGAGTCTTACCAGGATGCCTGTGGGACTGGTAAGTTTTGACGCGAGTATAGGAAAAAGAAAAGTTGGCACAGGTGAATGGCTTGGGAGGAAAGCAGCTGGCAGCAGAGGACCAGGGAGGGAAACTTCCTCTTAACCTGATCACGGTCCAGCCCAGGGAACAGCAGGCTCGCCAACACAGGCCTCACTCCATGAAGCACAGACCTAGGAGGAAGAAGGCTGGATCTGTTTCCTCCTCCCAAACTCAGATGCTGAAGCCCCCAGACTGACCCGTGCTGGGAGAGGATGTGCTGGCTGAGGCAGCTGCCAGCTCAGCTCTGCTCCTATGAGCTAGCCCCCTGGGGTCGGAGCCAGGCCACTGAGAAGACTGGTCCCCACCAGGCTCACTTAGTATCATTATTCAACCACATATTTAATAATGGGGAAACTGAGTCAGAGAAGTCCAGCAACACACCTCAGTCACACAGCGGTGAGTTACAGTCAGGATGTGAACCTGGTCTGTGTGGCTTCAGAGCCTCAGGGACCCCTCTCCACTAGACCAGCACTGACCAATGGGGACGTCCCTAGCCCGGCGACTCGATTAATTCAATTAAACAAAAAGCTCAGTTCCTCAGTCCCATTAGCTACATTTCAGCGCTCAATAGCCATGTACGGCTAGCAGCTGTCAGGCGGAGAGGGTACATACGGAAGCTTCCATCTTCACAGAAATTTCTATTAGGCAGAGCTGTGACTGGGCTGTGCTGACTTGCTATCCTTTTTAGCCATGCCGTCTAAACCATTTTATTCAGCTACAAACTCAGCTAGTCTCCAAACACCTATGCCCTATACCCTCTCCCTGCCCACCTCATCAGTCCCCGATGGGTGGGTGGTAATTATTCACCGGCTCTGGGAACGAATGGGAGCCCTGCAGAGCAGAGGGGTCAGGGGCCAGGCACTCAGCCCTGTCCTCGGGCCCCTCTGCACCTTCCTTGCTGTGTCTGTGCAGAATCAGGGCCTGGCCGATCCCTCAGGGTAGCAGGGCTGTGCGGCCTAACTCCCTCGACCACTGAGGCAGGCCCAAAGGTCGCCCTTTCAATTCCTCAGCCCTCTGAATAGGCTCTGTGAGTGAGCTTTGTGCAGGAGCGTGGAGAAAGGGGCTCTGTCTGGGAGCCCGGGATCTGCTCCGAGCCCTGCACAGAGGCCAGCCCTGTGCAGCTCTGCCCAGAGAGGGGCCGGGGTGGGGGGGCAGGTGGGGCGGCAAGCTCCAGCGTCACACGTGGGCCTCCCTGTTCTCACACTGGCTCGTGTGGGATGGACAGTCACCCTCAGTTACCCGACTGGGAAAAGGGGGAGCCGAAGAATATGAGAATTAGACAAAGCTGTGCGCTTTGCCAAAGAGTCGTGTGCACGGTCTTACCTGAGTCTCGCCGCCATCCTGGGAGGCAGGTGGGACCCCTGAGGACCATCTCCTCTGGTGGATTGAGATGACTGATGGGCACGGAGAAACTGGCCCCGGGTCACCCAGCTAGATGGTGGCAAAGAAGGAGGCTGCCTGAAGCCTGGTGAGCAGGTCGCCAGGTCTCTCAGAGGAACTGAGGGTCTCAGATCTGGACTCGCCCTGACCGAGCCCCTTCGTTCTGTGCTAGACGCGTGGACCTCTTCCTTTGGGTTCTCCATTAACCGGGGCTCCCCGAAGGCAAGGACCTTTCTCTGTTCCTTCCTAAGAGCCAGTGCCTGGACCGTGCCTGGCACTAAGAAGACCCTGAACAGACATTAGACGGATGGATGAATGGTTGGGGTTGAATGTGGCTGAATGCAGGGACAGCAGTGTCACCTGGATCCTGTCTGCTGTGAGACAGTTAACTGCCTGGGAGAAAAAGAGCTGATGCTGGAGCTGGGAAAGTACCACCACTATTCAGCATCGTCTCTATTCCCTCCTTAACAAAACACCAGGACGGAGAGAGGAGACACCACTCATTTGTACAACCAAGGCCCACTGACACTGGTGCTCCCCCAGGACCCCGGATCTGAGGGCCAGCCTCCGGCTCCTCTCCTGTCCCTTGGCCTTGGTGGTTGGTTGGAAGTCAGAGGCTCGGTCCCGGGGGCTGACTTCCGGTGCCGCGAGAGGCTCACAGGCTCCCGGCAGGCAGGCCAGGGCTGGGCGGGGCCTGTAACTGGAGCAGGAACTGCGTGTCAGAGGGGCCGGGGCTGCACGAGAAGACCTCAGCCAGGATGAAATCCATCTGCCCACCTCCCCCCACTCGCCTGCCCTCTCCCCCGACCTGCACAGGTTTGCAATTCATCCGCCGTCCTCAGATGCTGTTCCTGCTATCAGATGATGAAAATGGAGCTTCGTCTTGAAGAAAGAAAGCAGCAGCCCACTTCCCCCCTTCCGAATCCATTCGAGCCCCCTCCCTTCCCCCCTCACCATGTGTTCCTGAAACCTGGGGCTGTTCCAAGTCCTAAATGTGCTGGAAAGTATATCCCTGAGCAGCTGCGAACCTGCTCAGGCTGCAGTGGCCCGGGGTGAATCAGAAACCAAGAGACAGGCAGGCTAACAATGCAGCCCCTTGTTCGTGCATTGAGGGAGATCACCATCAGTGCTGGGGCTCCTGGGAGCGAGGGGCAGTGAGCTCACACACGCGCACACACACACACACACACACACACACACACACACACACACACTCATACGCACCCACCATTTCCCTCCCGGTACCATCCACCCACCTTGCAGAGTAGCTGTCAGGAGAGGTGCTACATAGCGGGCCTGAGCCCATCATGACTGGCCAGCTGGGCTAGCCTGTCTCTCAGCTGCTTCTATCCCAGGCTACCCTTTCCTTTCCCTCTAATTTAACTGGGAAGGCAGTGAGTGGGGTCGGACGGGAGGGTTTGCATGAAGCCAAATGGAGTGGGATTGTCTCAGCTTCTCACTGAGCTGGGGGATCACGAAGGACAGTGGGAGGCACAGCCAAAGGGGCTTCTTGGAGCCCGAGAAGGTTTGGGGAAGACTGTTTGCAGGAACCAGACACCCTGAAAAAAAGAATTTGCAGGCAAGTCTCAAAGCAGGCTGGTCACGGAGCTGGCAGCTGCTCAAGGCCGCGGTGGAGTCAGGGGCCTTTCCATCAGGCCTGATTACAGCCACTCACCATCCTGGCCAACTGCAGGCATTAAGTGCCAAGTACCTACGGGGTTCCGAACCACCCACAGAAACTGCCCTATTCACACTCACCACATCCTGGGGCGGCAGGGGGAGGGGCGGCGGGTTCTCCTTCCATCGCAAATGGACAAACTGAGGCTCAGAGTCATCGGACTGCCAGGTGCCGCTGGTGACAGAGCAAGAAGCTCGGTCCCTTAAACCCAATTCCTAAAGGTTGGGTTCTTTCCTCCAGGTACCTCCCACAAGCCTGGTCTAAAGTCAAGCCCGGAAGAAGGCTTAATGTAAACACTCCCCAGTGTAAACGTATTTCCAAGGCTTCATCTTCCCCTGGGAGGCGGGCACTGTGCAAACTCCAGAGTGTTTCCAGGTTAGAAAAAAGGCCTCGATTCTAAGACTGACACAGAAGGATTCCATCCACTCTGAAGCACCAGGGTCACGTCCAACTCTGTTCTCTCTCTCTGTCCCCCATCTGCTGTGTCTGGGGCCTGCATGTTCTGTCTCAGAAAGAGCTCCCAGATCCTGCCTCTTCCTTCACTTCCAAAGCACCACTGCCTTAATTCAAGCTCACATCATCTCTTCCTGAACTACCACCATAGCTTCTCCCGCTCACCATCCCATGGTGCCAAAAATGCATCTGTGCATGACGCTCCCCAGCTTAAAAATCTTGTTTTCCCTCATCCCTAGGATCACGTGCAAGCATCTTACCCACACGAGGCCCTTTATAAACTGGGGCCACAGCCCCAATTCATCCTCATTACCTGTTCTTCCCCAGGTACCTGCCACACCAGGCACGCTGAACTGTCCTCTGATGCCCCTATGCCTTCGCACGTGCCATTCCCTCCGCCTGGAATCCCCTCCCCCTAATACTGTCTCTACCTAGAAAACGTGTATCCATCCTTTAGAATGCAGCTAAAACGCCCTTACTCCACGTACAGTCCCCTACTGTAAGGCTTCTTTGAACTGTAACCATCAATTTCATATTTGTCTATCCCCCAGGGCTGATTTTGCCTTCACGGGACATTTGGCCATATCTGGAGACGTATTTGATTGTCACAACTTTGGGGAGGACTGTCACTGGATCTACACGGTAGAGGCCAGGGATGCTGCTAAACATCCTACAATGCACAGAACAGGCCCACAACAAAGAATTATCCAGCCCCAAATATTAATAGTGCTGAGGTTGAGCCACTCTGTACTAGAACGTGTGTCTCTTGAGGTGAATTCTTATTTCTATCTTTTTACCTGCAGTGCTTGGCTTAAAGAGCTATCTAACAAATAAATGAACAGACTGACTAATAGTATTATATAATCCCCATCTCTATAGCATGTGGGTCACTTTGAGCCTGATAGTTAGAATTTAAGAAAGCTGACCCATAGTGAGCGAGTATGTTGAAAAGGATGGAATAAAATACATACTTGTACTAAAATTTGCTTTCACTGCAGAAAAGAACCTGTCAAGCTCGGCATGAACACACATCTCCACTGTAGCACCTCTTTTTTAATCAGACAGAGGCCTGTGATTGAGAAGTATCGGGTGAATTCCTCCAATACACATGCACAGCAGGGGTCAACATGTATTAGGGCAGAGGACTCGAGGCCCAGCTTCATATCCTACTGGCGGGGTACTCCAAGCTAACTTGGAGTCGGTGCAGACGGAATCTATGAAAATGATTAAAGCTCTGGATGCCTAGGCCTGGTGATGAAAGGCAAAGGAATTTATATTGTTTAACCTCAAGGAAGCGATGGCTGAAGTGAGTCCTAGTGGCTATTCTTCAGTAACACAGGAGGTTCCTAAGTGGAGGAAGTGACCAGCCACTCTCGGGAGCCCAGGACCCAAGAAGAAGCCCACAGGGGTGTGGGGAGGGATGGAGGTGAAATGGCCCCTGGACAGAGCAAGTAAGTGAAGGGGTGGCAAGGACTCTTGGGAGTTCATTGCTGAGGGTCTTAGAGGACTCTGTGTTTCCTGCCTCTTCCTTTGATTATGTCCCCACTCCACTGCTAGCACTGTTGGAGATCCAGGGAGAGAGCTGGCCAGGTTCCAGGCCTTGCTTCTAGAACTTTCCTTTGAATTGGGGAAGGAGCCTGGGAGGCAGAGGGTAGGAGTATCAGGGAGGAAAAAAAGGCGAGAAAGAAGGAGAAAGGAAAGCAAGAGCAGAGAGGCAGCTGGAGAGACATCAGGAAAATGTCAGGACCTCAGCATCTGGAAAAGAGACCGGGGGCTATATTTAGACTGCCATGACTTGCAATAATTTGTGCGAGGGGGGAAAAGGAAAATGTGAAGTTGGTGTCGTTTTGGGGAGTGAATGAGTTATAAGAAAAGAACGGCTTGATAGGGGAGAGCAGTGCACGAAGCCTCAGCCCCAGGCCCTTAGGAAAGGGCGTCTGAACAGTGCAGGCCGTCAAGAGTGAGCGATGGTGTTTACCGAGCCTAATCCAGCTCATGCCCTTGTCCCTGGACAAGCCCTGTGCTCTCCATCAAGAAGGCGTGTGCATTCCTGGGCATGCCCATGGGCCACGGCACCGAGATGTGTTGGCGAGGAGGCAGGAGGCTTTCTGGAGAGTGAGGACCGAGGCAGGGGCTCTGCATGGGGGCTCAGAGCTACGTGAGCAGTACTCTGTAAATCCTAGGAATTTGTATATATTGCCGAGGCCTTTCTCCAGCTGGATTATAAATAGAGGATTAGTTCAAAGGCAGGCAGCCTTTTAAAGAGATGGTGCCAAACGAAGCCTGCAAACCAAATACAGTAAAACCTCCTTAAGCCCCTGTTGCTTTATTCCCAATAGCACATAAGTCAAGGCAGCAGCATTTCCCCGGCTGACTAAATGCCCCACTGCCCTTTAGGAAAAAGTCTAGAGGGTTCAAATGGAGCTATAATAAAACTTCAGTTATCCAGAAAGCAACGTATTATTCTGGTTAGTGGAGCTTTCCAGCTAGCTAAAGGTTTGCCCTTTGAAACATTACATTTAAGATGTAATCATTTTGGATGGAAATCTTTCTAAAAAACAAAAAAACACTCACATGCCTCCCAGGTTTTAAGATGGAATATGCTGATTTTAATTTAACATTGTTGTTATGCTTAGAATAATGTTGATAAACTTTAGTCACCGTGCTGTTATTCCAGTGGGCCCCAAACCTTTGAGATACGTGTGGCCATTTGTCTCTATCCCGAGTCGCTTCCGATTGCTGTGCTTTGGGTGTTCCTGGGTCTACTTTTTATCAGGGAGCATATGCCACTTTACTTCATGACCTAGCTTTTTTTAGCTTGTTCTGGGTTGAGAAACCAGATATGCAAACTTATTAAAATTCTGTGAAAACAGAAAGTAAACAGAATGTGAGCGAGGAATTTAGCCTTTTCTATTCCTATAGGATTCATCCAGTCTTTCTTAGAGGGTAATAGTTCACCTAGTTCTCTGAGGACAGTTGCTTTGAATTATATGCTAAACCAGTATAAGCCTATGCAGATAATTTTGGCCGCTTGGACGTCACTTGGCTCGTCCCCAGGTTCTGGTCTGATTTTATTTTATTTATTTATTTTTTTTGCGGTACGCAGACCTCTCACTGTTGTGGCCTCTCCCGCTGCCGAGCACAGGCTCCGGACGCGCAGGCTCAGCGGCCATGGCTCACGGGCCCAGCCGCTCCGCGGCATGTGGGATCTTCCCCGACTGGGGCACGAACCCGTGTCCTCTGCATCGGCAGGCGGACTCTCAACCATTGCGCCACCAGGGAAGCCCTGGTCTGATTTTAGATAGTGAGGTGTCTGGGTAGCTGTGTTTTGGGTAGATGAAGCCTTACTCTCATTTGAACCCTATGTTCTCATGGCCCTTGCATTTGAGGCCAATGGATTTTTTTGCCGGCCTATATGTGAGGCTGGTAGTGTGATTAGACCCAGCACAGGAAAAAGACCACGAACAATGACCCTGCCCACTTGTTCAAGAATGTCTCATTTTCTATGTGCTGGAAGATGATGGGGATTTCCAGGCAGGATGCTGAGCAGAAGAGCTACATGTAGCATCAAAAAATGGAAGGACATGGGCTTCCCTGGTGGAGCAGTGGTTGAGAGTCCGCCTGCCGATGCAGGGGACACAGATTCGTGCCCCGGGCCGGGAAGATCCCACGTGCCGCGGAGCGGCTGGGCCCCTGAGCCATGGCCGCTGAGCCTGCGCGTCCGGAGCCTGTGCTCTGCAACGGGAGAGGCCACAGCAGTGAGAAGCCCGCGTACTGCAAAAAAAAAAAAAGGAAGGACAGTGACTCAAAGGAATTGGGTTGTATGCTGATTCTAGGTAGAAACTGGCTATTCAAAATGGATGCAAACAGGCCAGGCCAACCTGGGAGGGCCTAAAAGTCCTTGGGTTGCTTCTGGTATCTTCTGGTTAAGCAGTGAAACTCTTTCTGTGGTTAATCAGATTTGGTGCTTTGTAAAGTCCTCAACTAGCTGATCTCCCATCAGCAAAGTTCAGACAGAGAAATTAGGCTCCACTAGGGGAAGTGACTTTCTATTCTCCCAGGCCAACAGGCCAGAGGGGACTCTCAGAGGCCCTGCAGGCCAGGCCACCGCCTCAAGGCAGAGCTCTGTCAGGCTGCCTCGAGGCAGGAGGAGTCTCACATTATTTCAAAGAGGGTCCTAAGAAGTGCTATGACAACTTTCTCCTGTATACGAGCTCAGGGTCAGACTTATTTTATTCTCATATCAGTGTCAGATTAAGACAGTTGGTCCCTTTGCTGAAGACGTTGCTCATGGCTGGTGTGCCCACACGCTGATCTGAGGAAATGTGCCCTAAACAGCCTGCTCCAAAGTACATGACCCATCTCCCCATCTCCCATGATTTAACCAGGGGTGGGCACCCACTTATTGGTGACCCACCAATGATGACCAGCGATTGGGATGGCCTGACTCAAAAACATGAGCTAGGATAAATAAACCCTTTCAAGGGAATCTAGGATTGGAAGTAGACAGATTGGGCCAGTTGGACACTGATGTTGAAAATGTGGCTATGAAGTGGGGGCCATGATGCTCGGCTGTGAGCTGACCTTTCTTCAGTGAAGTGGCAAGTGTGAGTAAGAAGTGGAGAGCAGAGGTTTGGAGAACGTGCAGAACATAAAGTCACTAAGGGAGGGCCGGCCGAGCTCCTCACAGCTTTCTGTTCCCCTGAGTCCTGGTGACACTTGGGTTTCTGACTGTGGATTTCTATGATCTAGCTAGAGTAGGTCTCGTCTTTGCAGCAGAAAGTGCTTTGTCTAAGACTGCTGCAATCTCTTTAAAACGTTCGCTCAAATGCCAGGAGCTCGAGGCTAGATCCATCTTAATATGCCCTTCTTTAACCCAAGGAATTCCATGTGTTTAACTTTTCCTCAGAGGACCCATTTTCCAAGGCTTTAATCCTTATGATGTCTTTCTCTGATCCCTCCCAAAGATTTCCAAATTCTTCATATCCCATTGCTTTGATTGCTGCCAGGGTTGCCCCTGGGGATTGCCAGGACTGATTTTAGTGCACACTGCGCCCCTGGTCATCCCCCCTAGAACTGCACTCTGCTTGATTTCCTAATAACAGAGCTGTTCGGCTGACTGACATGCAGACCTGCTTCTCCCCTAACCTGATACCCCCCCAGGGTCATCACTGCTACAAAATGTCAGTGCGAGAAGGGGCTTGGCAGTTATCTAGCCTAACCCTGTCATTTTAGTAATGAGGAAACTGAGTCCCAAAGAGGCTACATAACTTGCACAAGGTCAGGCAGAGTTGAGTAACTTGCTTTTCCCGTGTGTGTGTGTGTGTGTGTGTGTGTGTGTGCTTTTGCAATTATTGAGCTTAATCCCACTGGCTTAAAAAATTCTTCAAGCTTCAGGGGGCATTTTGAGTTGTGCATATTCAAATTTAAATACATTATTTGTTATCCTTGGTGTTTGATAGGGATGAGTGTGCAGATGGTCCACAGAACTCTGTATTCGCCATGGTGGAATGAAGCCCCCAAATATCCCACTAATACCCATCTTTTATATGACTGCTCTCGGAAGTAGGGTATGTGCAAGCTGATTTATTGGGGTAAGGGAAAAGATTAGAACGTTTACGTTTAAAATTTTAATTTGTTGTGTTTTACAGTGTATATATTATAGTAAATATGCACATATATGCATATATTATATGCTTATTTACTATAATACATACATTATAAAACACCACATATATAATACATATATATATAAAATATATATATATATTTGGGGGGTCCTCAAGTTTTTTTATTAGCAGGCACATGCAATCAAGATTTTAACACATAGTTCAAGTTCAGAGTTGTTGCTCACAAAAGTACCATATAATATAATGTGGTGGAGATTGTTTGTATTCACCCTAATTCTGCCTCATGCAATTCCATAAACCAGCAGTACTTGTAATTCAAATGTAAAACTATATTTTTTATTTATTTTTATTAATTAATTAACTAATTAATTAATTTGGCTGTGCTGGGTCTTAGTTCTGGCATGTGGGATCTTCGTTGTGGCGTGCAGGATCTGGTTACCTGACCAGGGATTGAACCCAGGCCCCCTGCATTGGGAGTGAGGAGTCTTAACTGCTGGACCACCAGGTAAGTCCCTCCCCAAGGCTATTCTTAATGGCACAACATTAGAAATATTATCATTAAAAGTGGAGATAGGGGCTTCCCTCGTGGCGCAGTGGTTGAGAGTCCGCCAACCGATGCAGGGGACGCGGGTTCGTGCCCCGGTCCGGGAAGATCCCACATGCCGCGGAGCGGCTGGGCCCGTGAGCCATGGCCGCTGAGCCTGCGCGTCCGGAGCCTGTGCTCCTCCACGGGAGAGGCCACAGCAGTGAGAGGCCCGTGTACCGCAAAAAAAAAAAAAAAAAAAAAAAAAAAAAGTGGAGATAAAATAAGAGCTATACAAACTATACAGTTTTATTATATAACTATCATTTGAAGTTTCTTCCAGTGCAATGAGACATGATACAGCAGTAGGAGGTAGAAGTCCTGGAAAGGGGATGAATAACGTTAAGCTTCAGTAAGACAGATTATTGTAAGACACAAATAAAAACCAACAAGTGAAGCAAATTATGTCCATTTCCTCCAATGATCTGAGAATAAATAGATAGAAGTTCCTGTATATTTAGAATTTTAATGCTGGAAGAAATCTTAAATATGTACCTGACCTGCAGAAGGCGCTCAATAAATATTTTTTGAATATATGAATGATTAAATGACATGAATAAGGTCACTTTTAAGAAAAATGGATTTTTCTTCATGTAGACGATTAAGAGGTACCACAAATCATTGAGAAGGGAAGGATTTTATTCAGTGAATAGAGCTGAAACAAATTAGAGATTTGAGAGAAAAATTAATTTAGAAACTCACTGCACATCATTTCCAAATAAGCTCCAAATGGTTTAAGGAGTTAAATGTAAACAAACAAACCAAACAGACAAAAAACAGGTAAAATAATCACAAACTTCTAGAGGAAAACATAAGTGCATAGATATACCTAATCTCTAAACAAGAAGGGACTCTAGACTCAAAGCAACTGGGAGCATCATGAAAACACCAGAGGTTTGACCACATAAAATGCTTAAATGCCTTACTTTGAAAATTATGGAAGCATAATTAAAAGGCAAACAACAAGCTGGGAGAAGTAATTACAATGAAATGTGAGAGACACAAGGTTGTTATCCTTTAAGAGTTCATATAGTTTGACAAGAAAAACAAAAAGATAAATGAGCAAGGGCAGGGACACATAGTTTACACAAAAGGAAGTGCAAAAGACCAGCCTTGGGAAAGGGAGGGCCAGCTTCACTGATAATCAAAGCTTTGTGAATGATCATTTTATTCCTATCACAGAAGCAAAGCTTTGCTTATTTTTAAATGAAATAACTCAAAGATGCCAGTTTTGTGGGGAAACAGGCATTCTTACCCACTGTTTGGAGAGAAAGAACTGGCATCACTTTACTGAAAAGACCTTTGGCCATATGCATCCAGAACCTTGAAAATGTTCATCAACTTTGATGCATTAATTCTGCTCCTGGGAAACTACCTATGGTAAAGTGGCTAGATTTAGCAAATAAAAATGTAGAATGCCCAGTTAAATGTGAATTTCAGGTATACAACAAATATGTTTTAAGAATAACTTTGTCCCTGGCAATATTTTGGGCAACTTATACTAAAAAATCATTCATTGTTTATCTGAAATTCAAATTTAACCAGGCATCCTGTATTTCATCTGTCAATCCTTGTTTATGGGAATAATCCAAAATGCTGCAAAGATTTATGCACAAACTTTTGTTACAATTTTATTTATGATAGCAAAATTATCGAAAGAAAAGGAATCCTAAATTTCCAACAGTAGGAGAATGGGAGAGGGGTCTCTGTCTGAAGTTTCTAATGACAATACTTACAGTAGAAGGCAAACTTAAAAAACAAGCAGACGCTTCACACCCATTAGGATGGCTACTATCAAAAAACAAAACAAAACAAAACAGAAAATAGCAAGTGTTAGGGAGGCTGTGGGGAAGAAATGGGAAGCCTGGTGCACTGTTGGTGGGAATGTAAAACAGTCCAGCCACTGTGGAAAACAGTACGGCAGTTCCTCAAAAAATTAAAAATAGAACTAACATATGATCCAGCAATTCCACTTCTGGGTATATACCCCAAAGAATTGAAAGCAGGATCTCGATGAGATTATCTGTACACCCATGTTTAGAGCAGCATTATTCATAATAGCTAAATGTGGAATAAAACAAAGTGTCCATTGATGGATGAATGGATAAGCAAAATGTGGTATGTGCCTGCAATGGAATATTATTTGGCCTTAAAAAGGAAAGAAATTTTGGCATGTGCTACCACATGAATGAAACCTGAGGACATTTTGCTAAGTGAAATAAGCCAGTCACTAAAAGACAAATACTATATGATACCACCTATATAAGACACTTAGAGTAGTCAAAGTCATAGAGACAGAAAGTACAGTGGTTGTTGCCAGGGGCTGGGGGGAGGGCCAGTGGGGAGTTACTGTTTAATGGGTACAGGGTTTCAGTTTTGCAAGATGTAGAGTTCTGGAGATGGAAGGTGAGGATGGGTGCACAACAACGTGAATGTATTTAATACCACTGAACTGTACACTTAAAAATGGCTCAGGTGGTAATTTCTCTGTGTATTTTACCACAATAAAAAAATTTAAAACAAGTGAGGCCAAAGTTGTGCTCTCAAGTATTAATACATAGAACAATAAGCACAGGAGAGTAACACGTGACATATCTAGGAGGGTCTGAACAAATGACACTCCGAGGTGAGGTAGGAAATGGATGGAGAGGTGATGCCCCTTCTAACACAGCCCTGTTCTTGAGGCAAAGATTCGTGAAGGAGGACAATCCTCAGGGTGGTTTGTGGGCTTCAAAAAGCAGCAGCAGAAACCTGGGCCCTCTTTCTACTCGGGGCCGCAGGAAGGAGTCCTGGACTCACAGAAGATCTGCTGCAGACAGTCCCTAGATGGTGTCACAGGGAAGGATTCCGGGGTCCCTAGGGGGCAGAGAAGAGGCGGAAAGAGGTAATTCCTGTAGCTGGGTGACCAGGAACAGGCCCTACGGTAAGGGTCCTAAGGCTCATCCTGGCACCAGAAGAAAGGCAGACCCCACGGCCCTGCAGAACCCTCCCCTGTCCCCGAGGCCTTAGGGGCACCCTTCCTGTCTGAGCATTCAGTAGGCACTCATTGTGTGAATTGGGATGAACAGGTAAGTGTTTGTTGCATGAATTAGGATGGAGCGGTGCCCAGGGCACGATCACCCTCCGAGAACATTTCTCCACTAAGGGTCAGCCGGTCACCTCCTCCAGCAAGGCAGGGCTGGGTCTCCCCGTCTAGAAATACCTCCAACGTAGCACTTATCATGCTGTATTTTAAGGATCTGCTTCTGTGGCCGTCGGCCCTACCAGAGTATTGGCTCTCTTGAGGGTAGGAACTTTGTCTGGGTCCTTTAAATACCCAACACCTAATCAGGTTGCCTGGCTCCCAGTATGCGCACAAGAAATGTTTGCTGCACGAATTGCCAAACGCTGGCACCGAGCGAAGTGCTTTACACAGCAGATTACTTCTAACCCTTCCAAGAGGCTTGGAAAGTAGGTAATAGTGAGGAAACCGAGGCTTAGAGAGGTTAAGTGGTTTGCTCAAGTGAAGGTGACTATGCCTGACTGCAAACCCAGATCTTCTGACTCCAAAGCCCGTATTCCTGCT